>NW_026889776.1:2782500-3257500 GCF_033153115.1 Saccostrea echinata
AAAATTATCTCCTAATGTACCACAGGGCTAGAAATTTATTCTTTCATTTAAGAAAAAGCAAAGAAGCACAGGAAGGTTATATTGAAGGAATCTCAAAACTCTTTTAAAAAGAAAACTTTATCTTAATTTTGTAATAGTTTTGAATCTTTACTGAAGGGTGATCATTTTTATGAAAGATATAAATTTAAACGTGTGAATACAAACCTTAACATTTATCGATCATTCATGGCTGGATATTGACAACAGATTTATGCCAATATTGACTCAAGTTTTAAAACATTCACGTATTTTAATTTTTTCATGTACCAAGTTGATTTAACTTAAAACTATATAAGATATTGTTAAAAATTTTTATAACTGAATCAGACAATCTTGTTGTTAATGTTTTCATTTATTGAGTGGAGGTACTTGCAAAAAAATACACGTTTTAACCCACTCACCCCAAAACATTACCGCTATATCATTTTTTAAAATGAAATATTGTTTAAAGTAAGTTTAATATAAATATTCTACTTAATTATATAATAGTGTTATTATTTGCATTGGATGTACTTTGTCGAAATAGTAGTCAGCGTTTGACACATGGTGCACGAGCTGGATTAAATTTTGCATTTATCCCCACCCAGTATTTCAGCATTGTAAATATATTAAATTCTTGTGAGATAATCCTCTCTAAAAAGTATCACAGTTAAAGGCAATGATGGAGAGAAGGAACTAACGAGCAAACACACGAATTACAAAAATCTGACTCTCACCCCCGGCATTGGTATAGCGTAGTGCTCGGGCGTTTCCACAACAGATGGCTCTAGGCCTGTATATAGATTTATGATAAATGTAAATATGAACTTCATTTCCCATCCCCAGCTTGCACCACGTGCGACATTGACAAATTAGGCATCTAGACCCCCTTTCTGCCGCAAGGAACAGGACAGCGGACGAGCAGCGGAATGCGGACATGCTTTAAGAACTTTACGTACTAAATGGTCAAATTTAGAATAAACGAGACACGGATTCCCCCTGCAAGTAGGTTAACTAAAAATAAATATATATGCATACATGTAATGTAATTAATTTTAAGAGACATTCAAAAGCTTCATGTATGTTATTGCTGAAGTAAGATATGCAGGTATTTACATTACAGAGACTTTTGCAAATATAAGTTTGCATAGTTAAGGAATACTTTTAAAGATATGAATGCCAAATGAAAAAAAAAATCTATGTTTATACCATTTATTATTCCATCTTCATAAGGATAAACAAAACATAGTCATATTTCAAAGAAATGTATACTTTTTTGCTATTCCAGGTTAACAAGCCGATCCGATCCACTTCAGTATTAATCTCTGTAGTCCAAACCCAGCAGTTACTTTTTTCTGAGTGTTCCAACACTTAAATATCTGATTTTTTTCCCTAAATTTCAGTTATTTAAAGTTTTGAGTACCATATTTGTTTTCATTAATTACATTTTTTTTCTGTTTCTCGAATTGCGTTATACCTTCTTTAACGTATAATTACACCGGTACCATCTCTTTTTAATTTTTTTCTTCAAAATTTCAACCCATATGTGTGATACGTGAAACTAGAGAACTGTTCAACCTTCAAATTCATAATTAATTACAAAGATGAAGAACGGCTGAAGGAAGGCGCCTCTAGTTTTTGGGGTCACTTGATGAAATGTCAAAGGCCTTGAAAATTGATATGCCCATTTCACATTTCTGTGATGCAATAATTTGGATATTTTTTTTTAAATTAAAGACTTCACAAGAGTAAGAGGACACCTTTAGAATTTTGGGTCATTAGTCAAAGTTCGAACTTAAAAGGTCAAAATTATGGTCCAATGGCGCAGACTCTATTTACTAAAAAGTGGAGATTGATTTGGGAAAGACAGCAGTAGATTTGGTAAAAATTATTTAAAGGTTGAAGTCAAAATTCCGTTTTTTTATGGCCGTTTTGTTACAATGTCGTGCATATTTGAAACACATAAACTATCCGGTACATGCTAAGATTAAAAAAAATGACCTGAAAAAAAGCTATTTCTTTTTGTGTCACTTGAACATGGTCAAAGTCACCTATTGGAGATGAATAGGTTATATCACCTATTGGAATTGCTGTTATCACCTATTTGAGTTGAATAGGTGATTTCACCTATTCGAATAGTGATATCACCTGTTCGAATAGTTAATATCACATATTCGAATCGGTAATATAACCTTTTTGTTTTGGTGATATCACCTATTTGTATTTCTTACAAAATTAAATAACGAATGCTCCCTTCCTCAAGACAATCTAGCTTCAATGCAAAGAAAAGGATAAATTGAAAAGGCTTTCAAAGAGCAATTTTATTTCCTAAGCAATTGCAGTTCATTTCAGGCGAGAATACCTGTATCGAAAAACACAGAGTGAATAATTCTGGTCCTCGAAGAAAGTGTGCTATACAGCTATACTGAGGTATAGTTCCGCTTGACTGTGTTTTAGCTACAATGGAATTTACTATTTGCTCTCTCTTTAGTGTCTTTTATATCAAGAATGAACATGTATAAAAGATAGATAATCATAGGGAAATACACAAAACCTCTAAATAAAATTAAATACAAGCAATATTTAAAAAAGGGATAATTTAAAACTATAGAAGTGTGCCACCAGGAGGATTCGATCCACGACTCTAAAATATCGATGTTAATACACAGCTGATATGTCAACTGAGCACAGACACTTGACGTTTTAACCTTTCTCTTTATTGATAAAAATATCTGTATACTATAGTTATTATTATAGTTTAGAGGTATTTTTATCAATAGAGAGAAAGGTTTAAAACGTCAAGTGTCTGTGCAATTGAGCTATTCTGACCCTATATGTAGTTGTCATTACATGAACCAGCTCGTCAAAAACAGGATTCCTTAATCTTTTTTTTTTTTTTTTTTTGGTGATTTTCGACCCTAGGGCAGGGATGCCCCTAAAAATAACCTATCTTAAATTACTCCTTTCATTATAACCTATCAAAATATAATTTTATTTAGGGGCAGGCCTGCCCTTAAGGACTTCAAGACCAAAATTCACGCAAAAATAGGTGCTCTAACAGACAAAATGCTCTTTTGGCCAACTTTGGAGGTTAATTTTAAAGTTGCAAATAATAAAATTTTAGGTTCAAAATGCAAATTTGACAAATTTAGACAAATATACAGTGGAAAACATCTAATGAACATTGATATTTAAATGTTACATTTTACGGGAAAATTAGGTCAAATATTTTGAAATTCCGATAAATCCTTTTCAGCAAATGTTTACCTATCATATTCAAGTATACTTTAATTTCAAAAATAAAATATAGTCAAAAATAAGAATTTGAGTATACTGGAATGCGCAAAGGGTAGGGTCCTTCGGCGCACAACCAAAAAATATGGGGTTTCATCAACAGGCTCTTGCTTTGTATATGGGGTCAACCCCTTTGTTTTCTTTCCACAAGGTACCTAACTCAATATCAGGTACCCCCGCTTCAAGCTCGCATTTTGATACGAAAGTTTTCTTTTAGTATCAGAGAGTTTGAATTTTTATAAAAGGTTTATAAGTTTAAGGTTATATTTTGGATCTTTCAGTTGTATTACTATGTGAATGTGTCATAGAAAAATATTTTATTTTTAAAAAAGTCAAAGAACCCTTGGGGTACGGAAAACGGGGAGGGGGGATCCCGTCCCCAAGCACTTGTGGTCAAATAAATCTTTTCAGACATCTCTGGTCAAGACCTCTTTATTGTGAACCACTCATTTATTCCTCAAAAATTACAGCTATACGTTTTAAAGACTTTAGATGGGATACAGAACTTTCGATTGGGGTTATAAATTTAGGATAAAACCAGAGACTTCCGAATATTCTATTCTGAGGTTTCTGGTTTTATCCTACATTTATAACCCCAAGTTATGTATCTGAAGTCCTAAAATGTATCGAGGTAATTTTCGAGGAATAAATGAGTAGTTTACAATAAATAGGCTCGGTCGGAGACGTCTGAAACGATTTATTTGACAAGAAAAAAGTCTCTGGAAGCGAACGATGTCATTTTAAAGTAGGTCAATGATTGATATATTAACAAAATACGAGCTTGAAGCGGGGGTGCCTGAAATTGTGTCAAATTGTGTTAGACTGGTATTGCCTGTCTCTATCTTTCGAAATGTATATCGCGCATATCAGACAGGCAAGCCAGTCTAAAATTGTGTCAGGTACCTTGTGGAAAGAAAAAAAAGGGATGACCCATATACGAAACGAGTGCCCGTGGTTTCATCGGAGAATACGACAGTAATTTTTCGACATAAAAGTATTAGATAGAAAAGGTTTCGTGAAAAATTTCAACCGAGGCATTTGCTTAACTTTCGTCAATTTCCTGAGTATTTGAATGGGGAAGTGGAAACACAACACACGAAAAACGGCGACGTTTAGCAGACCTGTTTTTTTTTTATTCATATGAAGCAGAATCTATTCAAAAACTTCTACATGAGAAGAAAAAAGCACTTGCTATGGCCTTCGACATTTTGATATATCGACGGCATATTATCAATTAACAATAATTACTTCCATTCATATGTCGGCTCGATATATACATGTACTCGATATCCCAAAAATAAAATAAAAGACACCAACGAGTCTTGCACATCTGTCACATCTGTTTCATATTTGGAGATATTTCACTAGAAAAAGACTTTAATGGTGACCTAACAACAAAGCTTTATGATAAACGTGATGACTTCATTTTTTAATCGTCAACTTCCCTTACTTATGTAGCAATATACCCTTATCACCTGCATATTGTGTTTTTGTCTCCCGGTTGATTGGATACGCAGGAGCATGCTCTACGTTTGAACAATATCTAAAACGAGGCAAGCTATTGAAAAACAATTTGATGAAACAAGGATATCAACATTATCGTTTGAACTCATCATTTCGCAAGTTTTATGGTCGATACAAAGACCTTGTCAGCAAATACAACCTATCATTAAGTCAAATGCAGACTGACGTTTTTCATACTAATTATTAGGCCATTATTTACACACTGAATCGTCTACGGATTTTTCAATTTTTCTAGATCATGACAAGGAGCACACGGTGGTTGTGACTAGTCGGCAGGGGATGCTCACTCCTCCATGTCACCTGATCCCACCTCTGATGTTTTTGGAGGTCCGCGTTTGCTCTGCTCCAGATTTGTATTGTCTAAATGGACTTTGAGCTTAAGGTAGTATGGGATACCTCCACGTTATGACGTATTTCCGTTTGAAGTATTGTTTTGATTTGCATGAGTGCTTATTATCGGGTCAAAATTTGTAGTTACACCGTTGAAAAGAACACTCTGAAGCCTATTTCAATGCAAGTTCTCACAAGTCGGCATTTTAAGTAAAAACAGACAAAAAATCGCAAGTATATAAATTTACTTATAATTGTACAACGGACATTTAAAAAAGCAAACCCCTGTAAAAGGTAGTTTCAACATTGCTGCTTTTGAACACTTTTAAGCAAAAGCTGTATTTCAATTGTTTGAGTAACTGTACAGCACCTTGTGTGCGGTGAGGCATGGATAAGTGCGATTACTTCACATTGTGCTGAATTATCACCAATCAATTATCACGTTAACCACAGCTGGACTTTTTTGTTATTTAATTCAAGAAGTAACTGTTTGGTCACAAATCAGCTAGCTGTTGTATATAGTCCCAAAACGTTCAGATGAATGCAATTGCTCTGAACAAGACACGTCCTGGAAAGCGATTGTCCATGCATTGTTTTCAAAACCGCTCAAAGTTGAAAACTACAAAGTGCGATTTTTTTATGGTTGGGAAAAAATGCTCATCATTTCTAAAATAGCACCCAGGTTTTTTCAACCCTTGGAAAATAAAGAAGGATAACTCTTCCGCTCGGATCTTTTAATTCAAAAAATTTTAAATGCATTTTATATTTTCCATTTATACATATATTTTCAATTTGTTTATTTCACTTTGCTAACATATTAAGATACATTCTTATTGTAGACTTTCATGAAATGCTATCCGTCTGTTTTCAAGAAATAAAGTTTTCCCAGTTTTTTACGCTTATTTTTTGTTGAAAATTAAAAAAATACTAAGACATATTTCTTGTCATTTTTGTTTTTATATACACTTTATATTAGCAAACGCCTGCCTATAATATTAAGCTTATGAAAAAAGAATTATGCAAGAAAAAAAATCATTTTTGTATTTCTCATTAAAATAATAAAAAAATTATTAAAATTACACTTTAATATACTGAAAGGTGGGGGTATTTCAAATCCTTCTAATTTGGGTACATAAATATGTAAGAGAAGTTTCGTTTGGTATCCCATACCACCTTAAATACTGTTCGTTATCGCATATGGTAACTGATCTGTATTCGCGTGCTTCACTCTATCTAACTTGCTACAGATGTGGTAGGTGACCGATGGTGAAAGGTCTGGGTAAATGTGAAGATATTTCTGATACGATTTAAAGTACGATTTATTTAATTTAACTATTAGTCTCAAACTTTCTTAATTAAAAGAAAAAGATGCTTGTTTATCTGAGGGTCAAAAGGTCTAAGACTAAGGTTAAAATAACCGAGTTGTAATTACAGTTGACTGTGTAAGTAGGCGATACGTTATTTCGATCATATTTCGGGATGAATATCGAACTCTATCCGATTTACTTTAGAACTCGCAGGATGATCAGGCCCATAGGAAGCATTTTCGATTGGAGGGGGGGCACTACCTAACAGAAATTCTTGACAAGCCAAAAAAGGTTAGGCCACTTTTAAAATATTGTTTGATTCCCCTCTCCCGATCGACTGGTTAAAAGTGGCCCGACTCAAAACTTTTTTGAACCTCCAGGAAGCAATTATTTTTTTATGCATTCCGAATGATAGATTTTAAAAATTCAGCACTGATCTTGAAATTTTCCATGACCCTGAGTCGGGAGAGGGCAAACAAACAGTATTTTAAAGTTGGCCTTATCAGACTTTTTGAAGGGGCACATTTCTATTCTCATTAATAAAATATACATGTACTGGCAAAGCTATTGAGGGAGTTCAGCTGTCAATTACCTTTGTTTTCTATAGTGAAGTATATACATGTACTGGAAAAATTATTTGGGAGCACCCTGCCCCCCCCCCCCCCCCCCGTTTTACAGGCCTGATGATTGGTAAGGGCGGCTTTTAACTCACAAAAACAGGAGTTGAACAATCATACAGTGGAAAGGATGACTTCAGAAATAGGAATAGTAACTAATGGCGAATTGAAATGGAGACAACAGGATATTAGGATCACTGTTTAGAGAAGGCTACAAAACACGTACTATAAATGAGGTTCATCGATCATGAGATAGAAAAGTTAGAATTACGGTAGATTTATGACGTAGCCTGTTTTAAAACGCTCTTATTTTCATGTTTTAGCTATTTTGGCGTCTTTTGTACACCGCTAATATTTTACACACCTGAGTTAGGAATCGTTAGATCAAGTCGCTACAGATGCGTGTTTGGGATTGAAAACTAATGGACAAAACTTTTCAATAGGGACTTGGGGAATAACGATAGTAGCAAAAGAGATAGCTGTGTGATGAAGAGACTTGGCGTCTGGGTGATAATATTTATTTCAAGATCACCTTACAGTATACACCATGACCTAAGACTGGAGCGAAAATAATTACCTTGAGTAGAAATATACCCAAGACTTTCTTCTTGTGGTGGGACTCGAATAACTCTCAACTTATTCAAAAGTCATGCAGCAATTTCAACATAATTTTCCTATTGCTTCATAGATATTTTAGGGCTGTGTAAAATATCAGTACTTGTAGATGAAGGCGCGGATTCAGGATTTTTTTTCCAATGGGGGGGGGGGGGTGGTTCCATCCCAGTCCAAAAAAAAAAACTTACCCAAAAATTTCTTGACAAGCCAAAAAAAAAAAAAAAAGAAGTTAAAATCCACTTTCCAAACGTTAAAAACACCCATTTCGTGGTGGTCTTGGTGGGTTTAACGTTTTCTGGGGAGGGGGGGGGGGGTCCAAAGTCATTTTTTATTTGCTTTAGTATATACTTTTTATAACTCTGCAAATTCCAGAGGGGGGGGGGGGGGGTCCTGACCCAACCCCCCTCTAGGTCCGCGCATGAGATGATTTACTAAAAACTAAGTTGGACTAAATGGATTTCTAACTTTTGCCAATCAAACTCTAAATAGTATTCAACCGGTTATACCTAGTACACTGTAATATTCATGTTTTCATTGTGTGTGTGTACTTTTACCGTCACTCCTTTATATCCTACTTTCTATAAAATCGGGTGTCTTGATATTCAGTCCGCAGGTAAATATACATATCTCATATTGCAATGCGCAGCTTAAATTTCTCATACGTCACTGTATCTGCACTTGAATCACCTCTCAAAAGAGTTAATCTCCTTACATTTTGAAAATTGGCCCCTCTATCGAAGAAATAAGTAAGCAACAAATAATCAGGTAAAACAGGAAATTTTAATAGATAACTGACATAAGAACAGATCACACAGTTACAACAAAACAGACTGGTCCTGTCCGACAAGTCTGAATATTGAGCAACAATTTACGGCTGCCAAACCCACTTTATCAAACTTGTTGGCTTCCATTCTTTGGTAAAGATCTTTCACTGTAGTCCAACAGAAAATTATTTCATTTAAAACTTTGGGAAATATTCTATTTGGTTCATTGCAATATCAAATTTCATGTAAAACTACAGAAATATTTAAAGAAGTCAGGTGTTGTTTGTATTAATAGAGCATTTTGCTTTTTTTTAATTAAATGTGAATAAGGGATATTGATTGTGTGGGTTCCATGTATACTAGTACTCACAGAAGACCAGTACTATTGATTGTTAAAAGTAAGGCACTGGAAAATGAACTAGATATGCCAGGAAAGGAAATGGATTTCAGAGTACCACACTTAAATCTTACATAATGTTCTGTTAGCATAGTTACAAAAGCTGACAACTCAAAAACATCCCTTTTATGAAATTGCACTTTTAGTAGTTAGTTTGTAGACTACAGTCTTACTGATGTTGATCTTTAATAAAATCTTGATGATCTACATTTTAAGAACAGTCTGCACAATATTTGTCAGACATATTATCACATTCCAATGATATTATCCCTGACATTTTACAGTGTGTGGTAAAGCAAATAAATCATAGATAGCCAAGTTGATAATTTCTCAATAATATTATTGTTCTGAATTTAAAATAATATGATGTAAAAACAATGTACTGTAGTACAAAGACAATTTAGTTGATAAATACACAGATCTCCTGATAGGTAACAAACAAAGATGGCCCAAAAACCATCCATAAACAGTATAAAAATAGGAATCTCAGTTTATAGGCACAAACATTACAAGCCTTTACATCAATAATGCCTGATGTAGATTTGTACATTAAAATACAATTCGTTTATAAAATAACACTATCTAATATCTATCCTCATTGTAAAATGTGTGCTAAAACCCAGAATGCCCTGCTCTTGTCAGTATCCAATCAGTTAACAGATAACAAAAAGATATAACAGACAAAAAATTGGAAGGTACAGTGGTCAGAGTAAGGAATGTAAGGTACGTCCTGTTCATGTCCAGTGGCGGCTCTACATATATAAACACACCAAAACATCTCATAAACCAAGAAATAAGGGGTACAATCATTAGTATGTACAAACATCAATTAAAGCTAAGCCTTTGCTTCTCTCATCATATCTTCATTATGATTTAGATGCTGTGACAAAGCAACACACTGGACAAACACAGGATCACACAGTGAACTGGGAACAGATTTGGTCCAGAGAATGTCAATCATACATAGACATGCTACCTCTCATACAATAGGACAATATGGCACACTCAGTCTACACACTTGGAATTCACAGTATCACACAGCTAGGGAACAGTTCTACTAGGATTGTAGAGTAGGTCTCTGTGTGTCCATTTCACACAAGACTGGATAAAACCCAGCAGACTTGGTCACAGCAGAAGTATGTCTGTTACAAGACACCTCTCCAGGAAACCATCATTGTTTAGTTCGTTGACTTGAATCCTGCTTCACAGACTAGCATCATGGGGAGAAACCCGATAGATAGGACACCTGAGATACAGAATGACTCCAAGCTTCAACTCGGGATAGGATAGCACCAGGCTTCTGGCTATACAATGGTACAGTCTCAAACCAGAAAACTATGGCCTATATCACTTATTCTTAACCCAACATGACTGGAGCACATTGGAGAAATCTTGTCCATATGGAATGTTTTGTTTTCTTCACACATTTGAACAATCGATCTCCAAGATAGCTTTAGGAACCTCAGCAAATTGATAAACTAGGCGCTGTCCATCCACTTTATTAAGAATCCCTCGAGCATAGTAATACCTATAAAAAAAGTAAATTTTAATTTATTATCTTTATTGATTTTTTTTAGAAGAGTAATTAATTTTGCTAATTCTAGGTTCAGCACATTTTAATGCATATTTATTGTAGAACATTGTTTTCTATTTAGTGCCTCTGAATGATACGAGTTATTTTTATCAGATTTAAATTGTTACAATTTTTTGCACTAGCCTTCTTTTTTTATAAACTTTGAGGAATATGTGAATAAGTGACAAATGAAATGTATAATTCAAGAAAAATATTCAACATGTAATGCATTTCATTGAATTAAAGCAGGACATTACTAGTCTGCACTAAGAAATGGAATAAATCTGCAAGCATGTAATCATTATTCTGAGTTATAATTATCAATCAGAGGAAGCCATGAGCAGGCTAGCTGATTGTAGGTGGTAGAATGGCCAAATAATAAACCAGTGGCCTACAGGTAGAATCGAAAATGCCAAAGCATTAACCATAGGCCTCAATTTAGTCAACAGTGGAAGTCATTTCCATATCATTATCACGATTTTTAATTAAAAGTAAATTCCTCACTCTGATTGTATAATGCTAATAATGCCATAAAACTAACACCGTGGTCTGTTAAACAGGAGTGGTTTTGTTTTGTTAATTAACTGGATACTTCAAAATACATTTGTATCCAGTATCATATGTCCAACAAGATATTACATCAACCACTTATTTGGGGTTTTAAATGGTTGCAGTGATGCAGTCAACAAAAATGGTTAAAATGTTATCCCTCTTTTTTTTAAAATATGTTCTTGTGTCCTTCTCTCGTACAATATAAATAGGGCTGACATAAGCCAGGGCCTTACCGTAAGGCTCTACCCATTGTTTCGTAGTTCATATCAGGTTTGTTCTTGTGGAGACCCCAGAGTTTGGAGACAGCCTTCGAATCGACCAGTTTGAAGATTCCCTTTTCGCGGTTGGTCCATTTGATGTATCTGGGGCAGGTTTCCCTGTTCTGTAGTAGCTGTAGCAGGAATTCCCAGAGATATGTTGTGGAACCTGTTCAGAAAAACACAGAAAACATTGAATATCAATAACAGCTGATGGCTAAATATAGCCCACTCAGGAAGGCATTGTTCTGCTAATGTTTAGTTAAAATATTACTGATCACTGTTGATTGATCACTCACTTTCTCGCTTCCTTTTTGGCTGATTGATGGGACATTCCAATGGATTTTTAGGTTTCCTTCCTGTTAATGAAGTAAAAACATGATGTAGTTAAGTTATGGAATGACAAATATATTTGTGCTTCCCATGTTCAGCATGTATAAAATTGATCATTAATGGAGCATTAAGTGGTAAATAAAACACATGCACTGTGTCTGAAAAATGTGAAAATACGTTGTCAGTAACTGGCAATGTGGGGGTGTAATGGATTCATAAATCGACAGTTAATGTCCGACAAGGCTAGGACAAAACTCTGTCGATGTAAAACATCTCAACCTTGACATTCATTGCTAGTTTGATCTAATTTCTTATCTGACCAACATTTAGTACTAGATACTCTAAGGACATGCCCACATAGTTGAGTTTTATTTTCTATTTAATTTTTCCTCCTGTCCTTATGGAACCGAGGCATTTTTTTTTTTTCAAAATTTCCTACTTATTTTTTATTCAAAGGCTAATTTATAATATCACATAAAAGAGAAGATGAATGGTTTATCATGTATGACATCTGAGTCATTATTTAAAGTATGCTACTATAAATAATATTAAAGCTTTCATGAAAGAGAAACTTACCTTTCTTGCTTTTATGTCGAATGGGTGATGAGGGTGGGGAGTTCGTTGTGGGGGTGTGGCACGTTTCGCTGTGCGAGGGGATACGTGGAGATGCTAACAGTGGACTTGATGATGGGTACAGGTTATGTTCTGTAAAACAAGAATTTGGTCAACTAATAATACAAAGCACATTGTCAGAAGCTGCTAGAAGGATTGCCTGTAGGTAATTATACAGACGTGTTGGTGAACAGTTGATGCTGCTTTTATTTCAAAAAACAGCAATTTTATAACACAGAGAATACCTCTCAGTGCACACCTAGTGTAAGTGACTTAAAAGCCAAGATGGCATTCATTTCACAACAACAGGAGATAATTAATCTTTACTTCTAGAAACTCAAAGTTCAACAAGACCAAATAACCCAAGGAACTATAGGCCATTGACTTAGGCTCCATAATGTCCTCAAATCAGGAAACCCCACTAATATAGAAGTATGGTACTGCAGAGACCAAACTAATACAGAAGTACGACCACTCGTAGATGTGTCAGATTTGTAATAATTGGTTATAACAAAGAGAAATATACATCTTGTTTTTATCAAGCTAACAGATGGATGTGTTATTGCATAATATGTAACAATAACTGTCAGGCATTGTCAAAATGATAAAATTCATTTCAAGTTTACCCCCAGTAAAATGTGTCCTTTCTGTATACGTATATAATAATGAGAGATTTTGCACGCAAGATCACCCATGATCTCAAGTGACATGGCTCCAAGCCTGACCTAGTCTGACGGGTATTATCGAGGACAGGAAGACAATTTCCTGACAAAAAAAGCACCGACTAAGAATCCCAAACAAAAATCAATATCTCCATAACAATCGGCCCACTCTCTCTCTCCAAACTAGGATTAAACAGCATTTAAATGTATGTATCTAAATAACAAAACAAAGTACTGATAATGGTGCCTAGCTTCCATTTCTCTCCCGCACTGACCTTCCGCACGGAAGGTTATCCGCAATAACTTATCACACGTCGGCTACTGTCATCTGCTAACAAACAGACCATCTGTCTTCCAAACCCAACTGCGTTTTAATTAGCGCGAAGCAAATAAACAGCTACACTTAATTATATAAACAACTTGACTCATTTTCATAAAATTATGTTTTAAAATAAAATATATACATTTGCTTGCCAAGAAATTCCCCTAATAAAGTAAAATGTGACTTTGTAAATGGGTTTTTGTAATATCTACATGACACTTTTCCCATTTAGGTGTGTAATTAAGTCATTAAGTGTACCAAGTACAAGTGAGATGAAAGGTAAATTGTTTCAGATGATAAAAATAGCGCGAGAGAGAGAGAAAAAAAAATAGACTCGGGTGCAATTGACAGGTATTGGGTTATGTGTACTACAAGACAAGACAAATAAAATAAAGCAAATTATTTACTGCATACACTAGCCGGACATATCTGACTGTCTCACCTGGCCTCATGGCGATGTGTGTGGCAGAGTTGAAATGAGCTGGAAGGGGCTGATGAGCGGGTGGTGGCTGAAGTGCCAGCTGACAGTATGGGGGAATAAATGCTGAGGGTGGTGCCACAATGGGTGGTGACTGTTGAGAAGTGTGGCCCAAGTATGCTGAAAAAAAGAAAAGAATGTATTAAAATCACCCTTCCTTCATAGGAAGACTTGAAGAAATGGGAATATGTAATCTGTAGTTTTAAAATGTTAAACTTACTGCTGAATTTGAGTTTTTCATCTGAGTAGTCATCTGAATATCCACTGTCAGGGCTGGGGGGTAAGGATGCTAAAATTAGAAATGCAAGTTCACATTCAAAAATACATCAGATAGAGGAATCTGAAATATCTTTCAAACATTTATAAAATGATGTGATGTTACAAAAATCTGATAGATAATTTCAGCTATTTATAAAATGAATTTGATCTTGACATGTGAAGGTCACTGATTATCATCACTGTATCTCTTCCTTCATACTTGACTATCTTTTCTAGTGTGAAGGCTAACATTTTTATCTTGGTCTGTTGCTAAAGCCTGAACACTTCAACCCAAAAAATAAGGAAATTAGAAAAACTAATCTTTCCTACATCAACAGAATAGGCAACTTGAGTCTTGTAATCAAGGAAATCATACGTCAAATATGTATCCTCTTTACAAAAAAGTTCATTTATATTGATAAACCCAAAAGATATAACAAAAGCCAAATGCCAGTGATATTGCCAGCTCTGCTAGGGAACAAGGAAGGAAATTTTACGATAAGCATTTAAACTTTTGTTATGGTTGAGATCTCAAATTCAAAAAAATGCTATTCAGAACAGGATTTGGCCAAAGATGTAAGGTGCAAATGAAAAGGTTTAAAACCCAGCTCTAGCTTTATCTGAAATAAATGTGCTTCCTGTGACATACTTCTATTAAAACCTCTTTGTGTGCCAGTATTTCCGTGTTTAAACCCTTACAAAGCAACTCAGCTGGAAAATCTTGTTATCCACAATTCTAAAAACATATTACTGTTTTATTAGCCATTGAAATAGCTGAAATTCTAATTGAAACAGGTTTTATACCATCCTTTTCGACACACATTAAGTTGGCAAAATGATTCCTATTTTGAAATATACCAAATCCTTACCAAGAAAAAACAAAACTTTCTTAGGACATACGACTTAAAGAGAATTTATTAATGGTATTCATGCACCCTGTATTTCATAATTCTAGTGCATGGGCTGCATTTGTATGTTGGTGGTGGTTGGGTTGGAATTGTTTTGCTTACCATGCTGTGGCTGGCAGATCCCTTGAAGAAAAGTTTTGTTCTCTGAGGTTGGGGACTCCATGCACAATAACGCCTCTGCTGCCTCTTGCCTGCCATTGCTCTTGGTCTGCTGTTCACAAGCATCCACTGTAAAGAGAAAGCACTAATCTGTAGTTCTCATTAACTATTAGGTAAACCCATGGCAAAAAGGTGTCATTTCCACAGCTACCATAAAGGCTGGGTGATTTACTGATTAATAACTAGAATATCTGTGAGTAAACATGATATCACATATATTACCACAAAACCACTATGTATAACCTTTATTCAGAATACATAAAAAAGGGGCATGTAATATGCATTTTCATATTCTTTATAAAAAGGAACACAGTGTTCTAATTTTACAACTGACTGATCAATTTTCTTTTTACTTCTCGACAGTTGCTGCATTTTTTATTTGATATATTCTGATGCCTGACGGCAGCAAACGTGTGACAGGAAGTACAAAGCAGAGAAAGGAAGACAGCACCTGGGCCGCTCTGGGATAAAGGAGTTGGAGCGCGGCCAACTGCTTTATGGAAGTTAGAAATAATTCAAATTGTTCTTAATGCAGGTAAAAATCTGTTGTTTCCTCATGTACAATACACAGGAAGCATACATGATCACACAGGAAAGAAATATTGAAGACTACCTATTATGTTTTCAAAATGAAATTTTCTACAGTATGAATTTCTTATAAGCTCTGAATCATGAAAATTATTAAAATTTCATAGATCTTTGCTTAGACAATATTAATGACATGTTAAAAAACATAAAACAAAAAAAGCATCCTCTGGGAAATGAGACCACTAAATGTCACTTCCCTTTACAAGGTGGTAACTCTACTGTAAAGTTCTACTGACGTTTTATTTGATAATAGCTAAGTCATATTCTGTTTTCCCATTTGTCTTCATGCATGATAAGAGGCAAAGGTAAGATGAATATTAAAGACACAATATCCCTGTTGACTTTGGGCATGATCCATCGACAACATTTACTCAGGGATAAGCAAAATACACATAGGGCCATCAAGGAAACCTTAATGTGGGCGGAGAGCCATTTGACCTGCCATACTCATGTCGAAACAAGTTCAAAATATTAGTATACCAGCAGACAAACAGACCATGAAGAATGACATTAGAAAATAAATTAAAAACTGAAATTGAAATAGGGCCATCTGCAAATTGGAAATGCTGAAGTTATTCTCCCATGCACATCCAAAGAACTGCTAAATATTTTATTTATGTATTTCTCATTTCAGTTGGAAGAATAATCAGGAACATCTTCAAGATTGATCTACTATTTTAACCCAAGCATGACAAGCATTAAGAAATCTCAATTATGCAAAAATGTCATACTTTCCTGGGAAATCTCATAAAATACAAAGTATTTCTCAAAAAATATCCAAAAAATGAATGAAAAAGAGAAAGAGGAAAATAAACCTTTGCAGAGACTCAACTTTCAATTCTTTTATTAAGATCTGGTCTGATGGGTTCATATTTTTTCAATATACAATGGGTCATAACCTCATCTCCTTGTCTGTTTTCTTGCATTTTCTAATTACACTAATGCATATTTTGTTAAGATATATAGCAGAAGAAAAGGATATTAATTGATACCTGCAACCAATTAGGGCTATCACTAATTGGCAGGAATTGTCTACAAACAGGTAATCATGCACATTGTTTGCTTAAGGAAGTGACCACCCCAGGCGAGGTGAGAAGTGGCCTAGCCCTGGCATACATCGCAGAAAAATGTACAAATATTATGCTTTGTATTATCAAAATCATGCGTCTTCCTAGCATCCTAATGAATCTATGCTCCAGAGTAATGCAGAAACACAAGGTTTTTATCATGAAAATTACAGGATAAATCCAATGAAAATACAGTAGGGGGAGTATATATCCACAGGAAGTATGCAAAAGATAGGTAAAAATAAACGACAGTTGCATAATTAGCTGCAATTATCTAGAACTGTGTTAAAGATGCAGCTAGAAAACTTGCCTGATGTAACTTTCTTCATGATCTTAAATGCTATCAGCCAAGTACATAAAAACTGCAGATTTTACAGAAAATTGTGGGGTTTTTTTTTTCTTTTACATTAGTACAGATCTGGTAGATGAATTACAAGTGGCTGTGACTGATAAATGTCAGATTTTACACTTAATGTAAGTGTGGTACAAAGTATAATAAATGATAAAGAACAGAAAGGAGACAAATTATTATCTCAACTCCTCAGAGAATGTAGGCTTCAGGGCCCTGTTCTTTATTTTAATTAGTACACCATCAATAAATTTTGATGAGTCAATCACACACTATTAAATAAACTGATTTAATTGATGACAAGTTAAGTAAAACACATGTATCTAGTTGGATTTGAAGGCCATATTAACTGTTAGACAAAAAACAATAGGAAATGCTTGTCTGTTCACAAGGCCCCCAGGGTAGGACTGTACATTTGGACCAGAAGCTATCATAATTCACAGTTAAAGGGCACCTGGCCCGTTTTCTCAACTGATAAATGCAATTTTTAGTATGTGGACCTCCCATTTGTTACACACATAATAGCTACTACAGGCTTGACATGAATGTAAAAGGTGTGTTTTATCCAAGGTTTCATTGTCCCCAAGTATTCTACCCAGTTAAAATAATTCAGGTAGTAAACCTGGGTAGTTAAAAAGGCCATGAACAGATGACTTCTCTGGCTGTTCAGTATAATAGGGGGTTATAAATAGAGGACAAACATTAAACTCTATTTCCTGCCTTAAAATATTCACTCAAGTCTTTAAAATCCTTTTCAGAAATATACTGCCAACAGTAAGAAAATCAATATTTTGTCAACCCGATTTATTTGATATAGGGTATTCTATTTTAAGTTAGCTGATTTATGTTGGTTTGTATACTGTCCAAACAGGTGCCAAAACCACTAGCCAATCCCGCAATGAAAAATCCTAAATTAAAAATAAGTGTCAAGATATAGAAAATCATGAGAAAGTGTTGGACACATTTCATCAATATTTCATATTTATTAGCTTTACTTTCAAATGACCCCCTTATCTGTTGATGCTGTTTCTACAACGTGTTACCTCCGACAAAGCAGAAAACAGTCAAACTGATACAGGAGCAACATGTGTCCAAGTAAACTTAGTGCATAACATATCAAATATTACAGAAATAGGTTTTCATGTATTTCTTACAAATGATGACAAGTTGAAGAGACTACTTACAGTATCTTTTCATGAGATTTTTCTTGTATGTTCCCCCTCCCGCTTTATCCGAGGGGGGACCACGTCCCTCCTCACAAGAATCCACGGAGTCATGCCGAGTTTTTTTCTTTAATGACAAATCAAGAATAGGGACCGAATCTAAATCCATAAACATTGTATGCACTGAAAACTGTGTTCAACCCTCTGTATGTAAAAATTATCACAAACGTTTTATTTTTTCCTCACACACGCATGAAAGCCAATATAAAAAAAAATCAATGATGAGAATTATCATGTAAGTCTGTTCTCCATGCAGATAAAATGCTTCATGTTGATTGAGATGGAAAGCTGTTAATAATGAGTCTCCTCATGCAGTAGATTCCTGTGTGACACCGCCTGGTGGCCTGTAGGAAGCGAACACTGCACTCTATTTACATAGGAAGTCTCTGTATGTCTAACCAACCCATATTGTTATAGTCATTGAGGCCACCGGTCACATGACTTGTGATGTAAACTCTCTCACTCAGGTAGGAAATCAGAGCCTTGGCTATTTAAAATTTTCCTGTTTTTCTAAACACACACACACACACAGAGGCAGTGCTGGTGATTTGACAACTCAGGTGTATAGAATTTGTTTTTGGTTGAATGGAGAACAGGAAATAATAATTCAATCTCGTGCAGGTATTCGGCAGTGGTGGTGATAATATGACCTTAGGTCTCAAGGGATTTAGATATCAAACCAGTATGTCTTAGATAGGCAGGTAGATAGTTGCTACATTAGATAAACTACAGTCAATAACACACTCTAGAAGACAATATAATGTAGGTTATCTGACCAGCTCAAACATCAATCCAGTTAGGGCACATCTAATGGACAGACATTTCTCTGTATCTATAATGCAGGCATGCACGACTGCTCCAACAGTGAATAAAAGCATATAGGGAATGGGGGTGTGGCAAAAATCTTAATTAACTTGGGTACCACATAATATCCAGGAAGAAAAAAAAAGATTTCTATTGAAGGATTTAAAAGAAAGGAAATATATGATTTGATGATGAATTTGATCGGAAAACTAATTCTTACAATAACAAAAAAAAAAAAAAAAAAATTACATCCTGTTATCACATTACAGGTACACATTGGTGACTAAATACAAATGAATAAAAACAAAATCTGGAAAACAAGTAGAAAATTGAACTGCCTACAGGAAAGAATCTAGACAAGCTGAAAATTGGACAGTCATGGATTCTAGGTGGAACTCTTCCACATACCTTAATGTGGAGGAGGAACGACAAACAGGAAATGTGGGCAGGTGCCCTTACTGATAAAATAGTGCACCTAATCACTGTCTTACAAAGGTCTCTGCATGGAGTTAGCATACAAGGTTACAACAAGTGAGGAATCTAGGCAAAAGCACTTCCATCAAATCTATCTTTTAAATGTATGATTTTTAATGGATTTTATTAGGTCAAATTTGTTTTGTTTCCTTCAAAAAACACCATCCCTGGTGTCCTATATGACCTTGGTTAAATAACAGATTTTTGGGGTACATTACATAAAGGCCAAGTTCAACAAAGGCCCCTTTTAAGTTAACTGATTATCATTTATGCTAACTTTGTAAATAGAAACATATATGTACCTCATGTGTGACAATTTTATACTAATCTTAGAGCCCTAGGTGGGAATTAAATTTTGACAAATTTAATTTCTCATTTCAAAATTTTACACATTCTTCTTAACCTGCCAAGGTATAAAGCATTCTGATGAAGAATGGTCCTTCTGGTGTTACCGATATGTATATCAACCGAAACGGGCAATGTGGTCACAAGAAGAAGAGATAAATGGATGTACTAGCACCACAAATGATATTGTACTAAGATGGTTCCAGTTCTATTGTATTACTAATTACCAGTACTACATGTGTTTGTTTATCAATGTCATGTCATTTAAATTACATAAAGTTTAACAATTTTATGAATAGCCTTAACAGCACTTGTTTAACATAATAGTTGGTACCATCACGAATTCATCCTCATTATAAAGACCTATATAGGCACTCTTCCTATAATGAAATTCTGCTAGTGATTTGCCTATAAAGTGAGAACTATAGTAGTTTGTAATTTTTTTTATGTTAACTTCACTAACTTAAATGTTTTAATAAAACTTATCTTTATTTAAATTTTATTACTTTGATTTTTATAATTTTTTTTACAATTAACAGTAACACTTTGGAAGAATGGATTTTTTTCCTGTCACATTGGAATAAAATTCTGTTGGGGGGGGGGGGGGTTATAAATATTACATTTTTCTATTCTTTGCTTTTCCATTATTTTTTTTTTAATTTTGGAGTAAGAATAGTGCTTACATAATAATAAAATATTAAACAGGTAATGCTGAGATGATGCCACTGGAAAACTTATCACAGCATGATTGTTGTGTCCCCTGACAATGTAGGAGTTCTTCAATTTCCATTGTTAGAATATATGACAACAATCTAGTTATTTTCAGAACTTGTACAAGGTCTCAACTGCAAATGAATGTTTCTTTGTGTTATAGTATATAATTGTTCACTGTTCATTACCTTCTGCAAGTAATGTCATAACTTGCAGACATTGCCAAAATCACTTACAGACATCTCCAGAACTATAAGCATTGAAAACATGTGTCTATCTAAGCAATGTTTGATAATGAATATGAAAGTGATAAATTTTATAATTAAAGCTCCTTCATCAATGGGGCAAGGGGAATGCATGAATGAAGAAAATGTAACAATACAAGTGGGAGAGATTCACGAGTTATTCCTGTAGGAGAGATTTCATTAAGAAGATCTGTGTACTCACACTTGGTGACTCTGTGTGCATAAATGACAAATCCCACTCTACCGGTAATAGCTTTTGAATAATGTTTTTAAATATCTAGATTGATCAATTTTGGTCATGCATTTCCTATCTACAAAAAGCTTCATAGGAGAGAAGAGAGGAATGAAACATGTGCCATGAATACTGATAACTGAATATTTAAAAATAACTTCTTAAATAATTTCAAGAATTTTATGCATGCAAATGTTGTAGATGATCTCCAGCATCAACTCAGACAAACTGGCTTAGTAACGCTGGGGAAGAGTTAAGTCCCTTGGTGTTACAGACTTTAGAGAGGCTCCCTGATAATTCAATTAAAATTAATTAAAAGTAAAGAATGATCAACATACAGTTTCCATAAGAAAATCTTGTTCCAGAGTAATAATGTTGGGAGGAGGGAGTTTACAGAAGTTTAGCATGAATTGTTTCAGTTTATCCACAGGGTCAATTCTATAATTCTCTACACCCTGGGATCCCTTTAAAATGTTTCTAAATCATCAGTAATTTGAACCCTACAGCTGATGTCACCAAGGTTAATTTTTTGTTGGTTTGTTCTTTCAATGGAAATCAATATTTGCTCAGTACAGCCATGATCCTCTCTAGGCCAGAATTAGATCACAGATTCTATGTTAGAATAAAAAAAATTTCAATGTAAATGTACTCTATAATATTTTTACAAATAATACACTACATTTTTTCCTGAACTATATAATACAAAAGATTTATTCTTTCAAGTTTACAATTTTTACAGTTTCCATATTTAATTGCAAAGTGGTATAAAGCCATTTCTTTTAATCATTGGCTTCTCCCATCATCCACAAATATACAGATTTCTTACTACTTTTCTGAAACAATTCATTCCTCAGAAAAATTCCCACAGCTAGGAAAAACAAAAGCTTTTCATAGAAAAGTATAAAGAGATCTTTATTATGAAATATTTTCATGCCTTAAGTGACTAAGATCTGAAGAAGCTATTCAGTGTAAGAGGAATGACTAAATGCTGTGGTACTGAAAATGGACAAGGATGTGGAGGCCAGAAGAGGTTCAACTTTGTTGCTCTTCTTAACACTAGGAAGCACATTCAAGGGGCTTAGTCAGCCAGAATACTTCCCAGCATCGGAAATGTTCAACTTATTCATTCGTATATCCGCAGTCCACATTTTCCGGACTTTACCAGTTTCATAGTAAACTCATTTTAAAAGCTCAATAAAGTACATCATGTAGATATTAAGGCCACTCCATGGTTTCTATGATGAGTTTTTTGTTTGTGACATTGTACAAACATTTCGCTTATAATCTGCGTCAGACCATCTAAAGGTGTTTTCTTGTGTTGCCTCATATTTCAATGTATGTCACCGCTAAGAAAGGAGTGCATTGTACACCTCATAAACTCCATAATTTCTGAAGCTTTTAATAAAAACAAATATTTCCTAATTTTTCCTCTTTCCCTGCACACACTTGTTTTGTCATTAGTCATACCGACAGGTATATGATCTTCAGGTGAAGCGTTCTCTGTTACTAGACATTGGGTGGGGTTACTTGTATTCTTTTACATACTTCATAACATCGTAAAACCAGGCACGACTTCCTAAAGTCAAACTTTTTATTACCGTGTGTTTACTTGTTTATTTCCTTTCTGCGGATAGAATCGGCTATATTATGTCCTGGTGGTATATATTTTTTTCTGGTTTTGCTTAGCAAATACTAGACAAGGACCTTAATCATTAGTGCTTTGACAAGCTACAACAAAGACACTTCCCAGATAACCGACTTTAAAAACTAAGTACTTCAACTCTGAGGTCACTGTCACTTGAACTCATTTATAATCACAATCACATGAAATCAAAAAAACAAACTACTTATAACCCCAGAACACAAAACTTCTCACTGCACCAATCATTCTCATATTGTTAGCGGTTTATATTTTATAGGGGCATCCATGTACTACCGCTAAAATACATGTACTTCATATTTGTCATCTTTTTCATGTAACTCTTTATCTAAGTTTTAGGAACAGCTACTTCAACTTCAGTGAATGTTTAAATTACACTGTAGAGGATAGTGTACCGAAAACAAATAGGCTGATGACACTGGGATGAGGGTATATCGATGACAATCTGACCTACATAGGGTTGACCGTATACAGATAATATACCTTTATCATATTGAAATCAATACAGAAAAATTACATCTTCACAATCAAGTATATATAATACTGTAAAATTTGAAAACTCATGTTGAAACAAGTTAAACAAGAATTCCTTGCTAACTGCAATCTAATATGGTTTTCACCATTATTTCTTTAAAACAGGTTTATATAAAAAGAAGATGGATAGGGTACAAATTATTAATAATAGTGCTTCAAATTCTTGTCAGAATGACTGAGGATTATAAAACCAAGGAAGGATTTAAATTACACAGGCTTTCAAAACATTTCCCAAACCGGGTCTTTGGCAAATGATCAAACTCTGATAATAATCTGCATTTCCGTACAAGGCTGTGGAGTGTGGACAACCAGCAAATTCTTTGCCAACTTTGTCTATTGTCCTCTCTAACAATTACACCCTGCTTGTCAACATTCTTTCTAGATGACTGCATGTATAGGAAACTTAATTCTAAGGCTTCAAAAAGCTTGAAGTCTGATAAATGTAAAGATAGAACTTCTGTAATGAAGACCAACTCTTTGCCCTCTAAAATGTCTCCCTGGGTCAAGGTTAAAGATTACTTTACATCTATACTTTGTACTTTTAATACGGAACAACCCAGCGACCCAGTAAGGTCTATGATTCTAAAACTTACGTCAAAGCCCTTTATGTAGACCTAAATCAAATCATGGAAAACAGATTTTTAAATCACAACCTACCATTGTGAGCATACAATCATGACATATATAGTTATTAATAATACAAATAAGTTTTGCTGTTACCAAGGGTTTTTGATAACAGAAGACAAACACAGACATATCTTTAGCAATTTAATCATCCTGCAAGTGGTCAAAAAGTTTAAACATTCTGCGTTCTTCCCAAGTGAAGTAAACCTAAATATGGAGAGAAGAGCATGAGAACCAGAAGAGGAAACCATGTAATTAGAGTTTACGGAAACCCTAGAAAGAGAGATAATTGACTATACGGAAGTCTCCTCTCAGATCAGACGGCAACATCCGCAAACAAAAGATGTACCGCACTGATAGACTTAGCCACGATTACTGTACAAATTACCCTAAATATAGAAGGATTCAGGACGAAAGTCCTGCCACATCATTTATAGAAACAAAAGTGTAAATAGCATTTCCTGTATAATGTGCAACAGTGATTATTTTAAGTAATTAAATCACGTTGTATTTCATTTTAAACACAAATACGGCCATATCTAGTGATAATTAGGTTATTTTATCTATCTCTCATATCATGTCCTCTGCTTTCCACAGATAAACTGAGAACCACTTGACAATGAGTAGGGCAGTGCTTGGTAAATAAAAACTTGCATAATTTAAAAGACACACTTCCTGTTCTAATTGTTTCCGATGTTTAATAAATAACATTAATTTCCGTATATTTTCTGCCTGCATTTAATCAAGAAGAACATTAAATTGTTGGGAAAACCCTTTCAGATCCAAAATCCATTTTGACATAATGCATATGCACTTTTGCACTGTCCAGATTAATTAATTAGCATGAATCTAATGTTTTTACCATAACCTAATTTTATAGGAGAAAACAAGAGCAATGTGAGTTTCACAAGCCCATATGCATTTATAAGTTACAACTACTTTCAGTCCTAAGTCTGTAATGGTCCAGAATTTTTTGAGCACAGTACATTTTTTGTACAAGTCTGAAATTCCAGTTAAATTCCATCATCACTTGAGAATGTTTTCAAATTCTGCACACCTAACTCTCCAAAAAAAATCAATGAATTAAAAAAAATGGCAAGAGAGAGAGAGAGAAACATTTCAGATTGTAACATTCTGCAATATCTGGATATTTATGTACTTTTTCTAGCTTCATTTATTTTAAGTCTAACAATCACATTGAAAACTGATACCCAATATTGACTACAAAAGTCTCTCCTTTTATTCCAATAGTTGGCTATGAACACTACCCAACTATGATTTACATACTTTAAGCTTTATTATTAAGTTTCTCTTACATAATATATTGTTAAACATTTAAGCTGTTTTTAATGGAATCCTTCCACTGATAGGTGACATTTATGGATTTAGTAATTTGTACATTTTGATGTTTATTAAACTAGATGCCCCTCCAAAGAAGGGGCCTCTCCACATAATATGAATCATTCATGATGCTCAATGTCCTGAGATCATTTTATTCCAAGTTGAACATTTTAGGCACATTATATAGAATACCCAGAAATGTTTTACATACTTATCAGATCACAGAATATTTCTTACCAACCTACTACTACCCCCCCCCCCCCAAAAAAAAAAGATATTTCTGAAATTGTTTTTCCATGTGAAAATACTTCATTTTCAATCATCTTATCCATACTTCAATCTTTTCTTATAAATCATTCCTAACAAACATGACACAAAATTTTAATCAAAAATAGATTTTTGACTCAGGGTCAGTCTAATAGCTATAAGTAATGGAACTGAAGAGTGTTCCAGAAAGAAGACTATTTTCCAAGTAAAGCCAATCCTCAAAAACAACAAGTTAACAGGACTTAAACAATCCCTAGCACCTACAAACATGACAAAAACACCAGAGTACCATAATAGATCTTAAGACATCTATGCTCCTTCAAATGTCTGCAGCTGACCTCCTCACTATTTACAACCAATCACAAAGGATAAATGTTCAGATTTCAAAGTGGTTGTCAAAGCAACAAAACAAATGTTAAAAAGAAAAACAAATCTGATTTATATTTTCCTTATCTGTGTAATAGAAAAGAGAAAATATATGGCTGGAACGGGAATCGAACCTGGGATCCTTGCATCACTAGTCAGGCGTTCTACTGACTTAGCTATCAATTAGGCCAATTCCACAGCCCAAACCATTACATTCCCCCCTCATTAATTTGTCTTCACCCTCAAAGACACAACCCAAGTTCTTATTGGCCATGACAAAATTACTCGTATTTGCGAGTGGGTGAGTGGTTATTTGCAAACCTGTCCAGGAATATTCAACGCAACCAAATTATGTACGGGGAAAAGAGAAATTGTATGGTTGGACCAGAAATTGAACCCAGGACCTCTGCATCACTAGTCAAGCACTCTATTGACTGAGCTATTCAGGTCAATATCTAAGGCCAAAGCCATTATATTGTCACAATTGTTCTAGAAGATGCATGTATCAATATATATTTGATTGACAATTTTGTCCTTACTTAGAATTTTTAACATGTTCATTGTGCAAAATGTCATGTACAAATGGTGCAATAAAATGGGAATCCATTTAGGTAGGTCTTACATATATTGTGTATCCTCCAATTCTTTATTTCCTTTTATTATATTTCTATTGCAAATCCTTGAATTTGATTTGCTTTATGAGGAAAATGCAACAATACAAGTATTCCTAAAAATCTTCCAACTCTGAGATTCAAATGTATGAACACCACACAACTGGAAAAAATCTGTTAAACCAAAATAGTCTATGCATTAACCTGTTTCTTATGAAGATCGAATTATAAAATTTAATGTTGTTGATTTGTCCATATGAAGTTAAAAAGTTTGTTTCATATTTAAATTTAAAAATATCAGCTCTGGCTCATATTCCACTGAACATCTGCAGCACATTACCATATGATTCCTCAACAATAGTCATACTGTTAGCAAGCTCACAAAATAATATATGCCACTTCAATTTCTTTTATAAAGTGCCATTGGCAATTTGTAAATGTTACCTTAAACTTCCTAAAATGATCTTGGTTAAAAAAAAATATCCTCTGGTCATAAGTAATCATTGAGTGAAATATGGACATCCAATGTTTCTCCACTAGAAAATTATAGACCTAACATAAATTTTACACTTTTTTCTGCCGGTGACTGTGAACTTGCCACCATGACCTTGGGACAAGGTTATGACATACTTCTAACTAACAAATAATTCTTAATTGAAGTTTCAACTTCCAACAAAAATTTTTATACTTTTTTATGCCAGTGACCTTGACTTTGCCAGAATGACCTTGGGTCAAGTTGAAGTCATATCTTCAAGACACAAGTAATATATGTGTAAAGTATGGACTTTCAATGTTTATCTTTAAGAAAGTTATAGACCAGAAACAATTTTAACACTTTTTTCTGCCAGTGGCCTTGAACTTATCAAAACAACCATAGTTATATCAAAATGCACCCGTAAGTCATAAGTAATCTTTGTGTCAAGTGTCAACTTCCAATTAGCCTCCATCTAAGAGTTATAGACAGGACACACATAAATTTTTTTGCCAGTGACCTTGAATTTTTTAGTGACCTTGGGTCATGATCAATACACACCCTCAGATCATACACAATATTTGTGGCAAGTATGAGCCTCTCATGTTCGCTATTACAAGATCTAGTCATAATAATTTTACACAGAAACTAGTCTCAGATGTGAGAAAGACACTGCATTGATGTAGGTAAGAGTTACAACAGGATTAGAAAGGTAATTTTATGGTTTTGATTCAAGTGATCTAGGATCGGTTCCTGCTTCTCAGAGACAATACTTAACCTTTTTCCCACCAAGTCTCTTTAGAGATGCATCTTTTCCATTCAAGAAAATCTGCTTATAATAAGAATGTCTTCACAAACAATTGACTATGACAAAGAAATCCCCCATTCTCATCACATCTACATGAAACTTGGCACTCCCACTGACACAATCACACATTAATTACACAACTGTTTCAGAGTTTCCATTCATTAAACAGAGGCATTTATGTATTCTTTCTCTGTCTATGTTCCAAATTATGTCATAAACATTACTGTGTTTGCCCTACAATGCTTCATTGCTGGTGTGTGTATTTTGAATCTGCAAAAATTAAGATTTCATTCTAGATAAGCCTCAATGTGATAATTTTTAGCTTAATCATTACAATTCAGAATGCTAAAATTTACAAAGATTTAAAATATGTTTGTTTTCTTTTTTTTTAATTTTTATACAGTAAAATTATAAAAATATCTTTGAAATTACAATTACACATTTGCCTGGTACTTTCTTTACATGAATACATGTTGATCTACTAGGACTTTTGGACTACTATATTTCATGTATATCAGAGGATCCAGGATTCCTTAAAAAGGAGAGAGGCACAAATTGGAGATCACCTTAAAGCCCCCAGTGGGTCTAAGGCAAAGCCATGCCTGGGACCGAGGTGGCAAAACCACCCAAAGCTCACAGATTTTAGTTTTTACAAAGATCACTTTTGTGAGATAATTTAGGTATACTTTATGTAAAATAAAAGCAAATATTAACAAAAACAAGTGTACTTATTCATCTTTACTAGCTTCTGATTTACAATAAATCCACTGTGCATCAAAATTTTAACATCACAATTGCACAATTTCACAGAACATGAACCTTATATCTGTTCCTCCCCTCACTGTGTAAGTGTCATGGATACTTATTTGAGGCTTGAGAGCATACTAGCTAGTCCACATTTCTGTTGCTATTACAAAAAATGTGTCAACAAAAAAATGGTACCATATACATAGGGACCCAGAAACAGACAATCTAAATAACTCCCACAGTGATGTAATCTTAATACTTGTAGAAATGTTATATTTGTTATAAACTTCTCAGAATTAGTTTCAGTAATATGTGGAAGACTGAAAACCCTGGAGTGTTGCCCTGGTAACTTAGATTTTCTCATGTAAACATATTTTTTGGTCATCTTATATTCTTGCAAATTACAAAGGCTATGAAATTTCGAAAGCTTATAAAAACAAATTCTGTGGGCCTGAAGTGTTCACCTGAAAATACTACACTTTACTACCCCCCCCCCTTCCCCCCTTACATTATATTCACCATTCTCCTTTCATTTTAAATTTTAAGTTTCCCTGCAATTTATTTAAACAATATTCAGTGACATATGGTGCCTAGCTGCTCACAAAAGCCAAAATGGCTTCATTACAAGTTACTTGTTTACTACTAAATGAATATGCCATTATGTGGCTATTTCTTTGCTATATTACCATTTGTATTCAATGTGTATTCCTGCATTACTTTGGGAACTCTTGTTTTATCACACATTTTTAAATGTATATGTCCCATTTGATGATTTTTGAAGGTATGATCTACACTGAATATATAAAGCTACCTCAGAAGAAAGTGGATTGCTGACAGTTTTATGAATGAGAAATCAGAGGGGAGACTTTGAATACAATAAAGATACAGGTCTGGTAAGCTAAAAAAAAAAAAAAACCTAAATAATAAGACACTGGAGGCTGCTTCTATGGTAACCAATGACAAAGAACATGACTGGCGATGGATAATGAGCACACCTTATACTTCAGCTAAACTCTTGTTCTTTATTGATCACCTTCTCCTCATTTCCTTTTCTTACTCCTTCGTATTTTTGAAATTGTGGCTCAGTTATCCAAATATGTGGATTGGGACTCATTATGAACTTTTTTGTATCCTATGGTTATTCCATCTGATAAAGTGCATGATTTTTTAATATTTATATGATTCTTTACACCGAATGCTCTTTTCCCAAAATTTACCATTTAATAAATTAATAACTATTATTAGTACTTCTGATTAATAATAGTACTTCATATACCTGTATTTACTCCTACTTATTAAAATTTCTTACTCAGTAAGTATTTTTATTTATCACAATAACTATCCATAAACATACTGGAATTAGTGCCAATAACTCCCAAATATGATTTTATTTATTATATTATTACATCACTAGAGTTAGCATTGAAAATCAATGAGCTTATTTAATCATAGTTCATGTTAAAAACTTTGATAACAACTGTTTTATATATATATATTTTTTTTATAGTAAACCACACTGGTAACAATATCCTCTTAAACATCTCCTGCTAATTCAGTTTTGGTAGAATTAGATTATACAGCTTAACAATACAACATATCTTGATTGGAAGTTTTTTATCTTTAATTTTCAAAAACAAATATTAATAATTGATTGATTGAGATCTTTTTAGTTCAGCACACAAGATAATCATGATAATTGCCTGATAAAACATCTATTAGTGTCAGCAAATCTGTCCACGATTATTCGAGGGATATTTTTTTTTTTGGCTGTTTTTATTTTCCTTTTAAGAAGGCCTACTACTGTAAAACGTTGAAGCCTTATAAACTTCAAATCAAGGAATGAAATCCCTACAGAATTTTTTTTTAGAGTAGACTAAACTTTTTCAATATCATGTGAGGATAAAGTGAAATCAGTTGCTTAGCAACACCCCCAATGACAAGATCTTGAAAATCACAATGAGTCTGTTGAGAAACAATGACAAAAAAAAGTCAGCATTAATTCCGGGTTGTCAAGGAAACCTCTGTACTGCAGACAAGTAGTTTACGTATTTCATCATAAAAACGATAATACTGACCTTATAATTGTAAAAAAAATTCTGAGTAAGATTTTATAAGAAAAAAAACCCTTTAAGACCTGAATCCTTTGTCAGTATTGATTGCATTCTAAGACAGACTACTACGATGACATCTAGCTCTGAAAGAACTGATGAAATTAGATAATTTATCTCATTAACCTCATTTTCAAATATTACGAAATACATGCCCTTTAATCTTTTTTTTTTTTTCCCCATTTCAAAATAGTTAACCCGGCCATTAATTACTACAATAGAAGTGTATTCTAAATACTATAAGTCATAGTTTTCTTTCTTTCTTTTTCTTTTCTTTTCTTTCTTTCTTTTTTTTTTTTTTTTTTTTTTATAATTTATAGATCTTTATGATTCCAGCTCAAAGTGATATAAATAGGAACAATCTGAATGTAAAAATGGCAAGATCAGCAATATGGCTTCAAGTCAAAATGTCATCCAGACATCTTTTTGATATAGGTAGGATTAAAATTCTTCTGAATATAAAAACATCTGATCAAATCCTAAAGGCTGGCGAAGAAAAAAATTATAGCAATGACCAACTTATTATGTTCTATTGACAGGTGATTCCTAACAGATTATATCAGGTTTAGACACATTACAAGATTTATTGGTAAGGTGTAAGAGAGATAACTCTTACCATAATGATAACACTTGTACTTCATGATAATATACAGATCAAATAAAATTTAAAATTAAAATATGAATTCATATCTTCTTAATGGGGATACATATAGACTCTAAAAGGTTATTGATAATATAAAGATTAAATAACATTTAAAATTAAAATATGAATATTATATTTATTTGACTGATTTAATTATGTTTTAACTTCATGACCTTTTCATTCATCAAACAATATTATTACTGTCCAAAAGGAGCTCAAAAATTTGAGACCTGAAAGTGATCTGATGACTTTCATTTGTCTAATGACCATATAAAAAAAGACAAATGTCCCTATAGATATGTTTAAAAATTAAATCCAAGTGTTTTTACTCTATGTCTGTGCAATTGGCATCAAATACCCCCCCCCCCCCCCCCAAATAAGTTCGTAGCAAACGCTTGAATATGACACCACACCTACATGCACCACATGAATGAACTAATCTCAAAAAGATATAAACTAAATATGCAGTTAATAACTTTTACATACAAAGAAAAATAATTTGAATTGTGCACATGACATCAAATAATCTTATTTGCACCTTGCCTAAGCACCCCTTTCTGTCATTACATGTATTGGGAATAATAAATAAGATCACTTTCTCCATTGAAAATGTTCATCTAATTCTAAGCAAAAAAAATCTTTTTCATATGTATTTCAACACAAAGTCTTTTGAAATTCATTTTTTTTTCTCTTGCTTCACATCAGGAAAAGAAAGATAACTCTTACACCACGCTTACTTGAAAATATTTAGGTAGCACTAGATGAAACCCCGCGCAAGTGCTGGGAATTGAATTTATACCACTACCGACAGAAAAAATCCAATAATATATTGTAGTTTCTACTGACAGCCTACAGGCTTATAGCAGGAAGAAATACTTCAAAATCCCGCATGAAGTAGAAGTACGTCTCCACCCTCAACCCACCCCTCTTTGTAAAACTTAAATAATTTCATTAATTGACGTTTATTGTGAAACCTGTTATATACTATGTTATGGATATTGTATATACTGTGTTATGGATATTGTACTTCAGATACTCTTATATTTCATTTCCGTCAAGAAATGCACATTTTACTGAGAAATTGATTTTTTTGGTAAAAATTCACAGGTACTTCGGTCTTGGTGTATAAATATGTATGTATCTTATTGATATGTAAAAAATGTACCTTACCTCTTTTTTTTTTTTTTTTTTTTTTTTTTTTCATATCAATAAGGTACATACATATTTATAATCCAAGACCCAAGTACCTGTGTAAAAATTAGCTTTTATATAACGCCCTATGAACTACACTGGTGGATTTAGAGGGGGGCTAGCCCCTCCCCCTCCCGTTTTCCCGTTTTGTGTCCAAAATATACATAAAATTTAATAAATCAATTTTTTTTGGTGTGTCCCTACCCCAATCCCAAACTGGTCCCCCCTTTTCAAAATTCCTAGATCCGCCACTGGAGTAGGCCGAGTATTTGAATCAAAAGACTGTATTCAGAAAAAAACTGAAATGTATTGATAAAAGCACAAAATTTTACAGCATAATTGTATTTGAACAATGCCTTGTTCATTAATTTTCTCTGTTCATGTAAGCAGGTTTATTACGAAGTTCAAATTGTACTTCGGGTTCGTTGCTACGATGCTCTCAGTGAGGAATACATGTATATACAAATTTTACCGATAAATTTATTAGGAAAACCTACTAAATATATGTAATAGTCTTTCGATATATAAATATATTCACAACTTACAGTGTTATCAATGATTTACCATTATTTCAATGACCATTCACACAAAAGTTTTTTTTTTATGTTAAAGCAGCTATTTTCTTTTTAACATCGGGCTCGATGCTATATGATGTTCTAGAAGCTTCCATCAATATTACGATCGGTGAATGAGGAAAATAATTTGCACATTTTCCTTTTTAATCAGTTATCACAACTTATTTCTTTTATATCATTTAAATCAAGTTTTGATTGAATAATTCAGTAATGACATTTAATGAAATATATAAACGATTGCTTGTTGCCAGTTTCATTAAAAATTACCAGTAACTTAGATCCGCCAACCGGAAACGCCACCGTACTCACTTTTTTGCTATTTCATGGCTGTTTATAGAAAATAAAAGTAGACTTTTAATTTAATGTACGATACTTACAATGCAAGTGAAATCTAAATATAGTTTACGGACATCATCTTGTATCGTGTGTATTCTTAGAGGAGTGAGTAAGAACTCTGGTGCACCCGTTTCGGAGTTTATTTGCAAAATGTATTAATTTATAAGTATAGATTCTATACCACTTTTTGATGACATACTACACAAACAAAAATAAACCTCCATTGTTTTAGCCGTTTTCTTGCGGGGACGAATTGTAAAGGCTCACTCTATTAATGTTCTGAATTAATCTCTATAATGCTTTAAAAAAGACACTCACACAAACACTGAAAACAAATTAATGGATTCAGCATGAACAATAAACGAAGAAAGATAATTTTTGGACAGAAACCTAAGAAAAGGACAGCCAGATCTTCAATACACAAGTAATGATCAATGTCATAGCAAACGCAGTAAGCTGTACCTCGTATAGAAGAAATCTGAGTTGAAATCTACTACATGCATTGTTCAAAGAAATAATGGACACCCATAATTAATATAAGGTACTCTTGCTGATCTATGTAGTTTTCTTTATTATTATTTTTTTTTAAAGGAATATATATTTTAGAAATTTTACCTTTTCTGAATTTTAGATCTTCAAAACTTAATTTAAGATAACTCTTGCAAAAGGACTCTTTAATATAATTTTTTTTTTGTTTTGAAATTGGAATTTTCTTTTGTTACAACATTTTTCATTCAATTTGTCACATTTTTTTATTGATAAAAATTTGTCTACTTATAATGACTGATTTTCCAGTTATTACTACACTTATCTAAGAAGTAAAATATATTGGTTGTTTTTTGGAATGAAATTTTTTTTTTTCTAAAAAAATATAATTATTGAATATTATGTAGTGTTGTAATTTTCTTTACAAAATATCAATCACTTGACAATGAGAATTCTGCAATTAAATTGATGAGAAACTTGAAATAATACTTTAACCAATTACAGAGATAATTTTTTACTATAAATACTGCAAACATACTTCTTTCCTGTGGGGTCATAATTTCTCTGTATCACGATTTCTGTTAAATCCACTAGTAGAAAATTGTACAGATTTCTTAGATTGTTATTGTATGTCCTAACTGTAATTTAAGTAACGAAGCTGTGACAAATTTCCTCAGAAAACTTGTGACCACATACATAACGTAAATTAATCTCACAAGGAAAAAAGAATATGTCTTCAGTACTTAAGGTATTATAATCATTATTTGGATATTTGAAATCTACATCATGAAATAAACTATGGGTGTACTGAGCCTCTTTGAAATGTTTAAAAATTTTCTAAAAGAAACTTCTTCAGCAATTTATGAATTTGGTAATTAAAGTAATTTAAAATATTAATTTCAGCTATAGGTTATAAACTCATTTAAAATAATTGACCTCTTTCTCCTCTCTTTTTAAAATACATGTATAAAATATTTCATACTGCCTACCCAAAGGCCCGTAAGGCTTGTGTAAGTCATGAACCTTTAGTCCTAGTCTTAACCTGGGCTTAATTAATTAATACATGGTTGTTATTTTTTTAGCCTTACAATTCTTACAAAGAAGAGCACTGCTTTTTTTCTTTATGCAAGACTCTGCTGACCTTTTTTCCTTTATCAATGAAAACCATTCACCCAAATGTCAACCTATATTTACAGTGAAACTCATTCAGAACAAATACGGATGTAGTGAACTTGTGGATGTAGTGAAGTTTTTTTTCGTCCCCCAGCAAACTTGTAAAATTTTACAGTTATAACAAACTGTGATGGAAAGAATTTACAGATATAGGGAATTGATTCTATCAAGTAGATGTTAAAAAAACCCCAATATTTACATCTTTTTTTTACGAATTTTTTAAGGTGTCAAAATTAAAAACATTTAACTGAAATTATTTTGGTAAGTTATTTCTATTTGAAGTTAAATTCATCAGAAAACTTTAGTAATCCAAGGTAAATTCTGTATCATCCAACAATTTAGAAATTACTCTGAGATCAAAATTGGTTTGGTAACTTTGTTCATCACCATTGTCAAATACCCACAGGTTATCTCATCTTTTACATATCATCCGTGGGCAAACTCACTAAAATATCATCAGTTATTATGTAAATTCGTCGATTTTAGACAACCAATCAGAAAGTTAGAACTCTTCAATTTTGAAAATATGTTGTGACACCATTTAAACATGCAAAATTTGTTTTTAAATGATAAAAGACATGTTGTACATGTCACTGGCATTAAATAAAATTCAGGAATAATATAAGAGTACCTATCTCAAACTTCTAAATGCTACGGCTAGTGAATTTGTTTACAATTGGTGTGTTTTAAACTATGGAAAAGTGTTTGTCACTGTTGAACCATAAACTGTGATTTGTGGATATGCCATTGCGATTCTGTGCAGCAGCCAATCAAATGACCTGCGTATATTAATTACATATGACAATATCTGCAGAGAATCAATAATTAGTAAATTGGAGGAGTGCTGTGGTCAATTGTTTGACCGTCACAATTAAAGTCTCACTCATTACAGTTATTGTCTCTAAATTAGAGTGATGCCATAACAGTATGTATAAAGACAGAAGGATTAAAATATGTAATCAAACCTTCAGATATAAATTATAGATTAAGAATAAATCTAAAATATTCCAATTCATCGAGTTGAAAAATTAAATACATGTACCGGTATTTTAGATTAAAGAATGAGTGCACTTTAGAGTGTCATTTGGAGCCTTTTCGGCCACCCATTTTAAGCCTTAAATTAGACTATATTGCTAAATTAATCTATGATTATTGTGCATACATATGCTCTTTGATATTTATACTTCAAATTTTTCGTTAAACATATTGCTATAATTCCACACAACGTCATTGAAAAGAACATGTATAAGCCTTAAATTCCGGAAATTTGAACTGGACCACTTTCGAATTTAAGGTACCCTCAAATGGGCGGAGATATTTAAATCGCATGGAGATGGGATGTAAACATTTGCACATTATTTCCAGATTGATTCTACAGTATGAATTTAAATGGAGGAGAGAAAGATTGTGTAGTTTCATGATTCACACAAATAATAAATGATTCATGGCCATACATATTGATCATTTTCATGATTCGTATCCATATGTTTGATGCCTAGCACCGAATTAGATCAATCTTAAGTTTTCGTATATGATAAAAAATGCCCTCTTTTTTCTTTAGCTTTATCATTTTTCGTTTTATATGCTGAATGCTTTTCAATTCAAAGAATGAATGTTTGTTTTAAGAAAGATTCACATGTACATGACTTAGATGTCACACTTCATTTTATCGTATTTCACTGTATATGTAGTATGTAGAGTAATACAAACGTGTAGTGAAACAAATTATACATGAATGTATTACTCACGGTGATACATATTTTATTATATACATGTATAGATATATAACATTTGGAAATGAAATATAAAATTTTAACTTAAAATTTGAGTCGCTAGGTTAACATGAAAACTCCAAGAAATACAAACTATCTGTAATTTAAATTAACATTTTATTAATGGAACAAGTATATTTCAGATTAAAATATCCAAATATTGTCAGGCATGATACTAGTGTTTAGGGATGTGTCTGTAGATGCCTGCAGACCATAATACAGAGGCGACATGATCTAACACAGCTACATACTAATCGTGCACTTGATTTGCACTGGCAATACCAGAATTTCCTTCAAAATACCAATGAAAAACACAATTAAGTGAAAGAAGAGAAGGTAAACTTTAAGACCCTAATAAAATTTTTGCAAAAATTCTTCATTATTTTGAAGTTGTTCAGGCCGGTACAAACGGTGAGATTTGTAGTTACTGTATAATACAAGTATTATATTTGTATTATCATGATTATAATACTTTCCTGAACACACGTCTTATTAGATTGTTAATAGACTTTAGGGATTTCTACGTGTTTCCCTCGCATTATTTCTCTCTTCCTTTCTCTCAATAATGGAAAACGAGGTTCTGTTAGCAGTATCTGTTATCGTATTATGCATTGCATTAAAACTGAAAAAAAAAACTTGTAATGGAAACAGCGGCGGAACACTCGTATATGTACTTGGTGCACACAATGCATCGCTAGATGAGGTGCAAAGAGAAGACCCCAGTAGTTATAAAAACTTCTTTAGAATAGATAACGCTGCATTTGAGCAACTTTTATAATTACATGTAGTTACTCCTTTTGATCTTCTTCCCATAAAACAAGGAGTTTTTTGATATTTTTACTGCTAAAGTCGACCATTATTTACCAGGTGCCTTTTTTTGTTATGATAGAAATAGGATGACCACAATGTGAGAACTTTTGATTGGTTTAAAAATGAAAGGTAAGTTAAGACTTGTATTAAGAAATAGATCATTGCCCTATTCTTAATACAGTTTTATAAGATTTGAAAAATCTTAAGATTCACCGTATTAAAAGTCTATACATAGTCAGATTTTGAACTTAAATACATATCCGTGTGTACAGCCCTGAAGTCCATTGATAGACACAATGAAAGCATATATCGAACAGTGGAATGTCACGTGAGTAAAGTGATTATAATATCAAACAGGTCAAAATAGGTTGACACTCGGTGACCTGTTAATTTAGAAGCTTACCTGACCGTAGTTTGGAGAATTTTTAAAAAAAAATTACATATGAGCCGCTAAATGTCCAACATTGCGATTTGGATATGTATAAGTTTAAATCAAAATACACATTCTGTGCAAATGAGAAGAATGGACAAGTTGCGGCTCGATGTAAACAATGTCGTTGAAAACTGGTATGCATATGAATAACAATAGGAATGTGACAAAACTGTTAGACCCCTGTCGCAAAAACCAGTGTTGCTCGGCATTATTTAATATTTTTATGTGATAAAATATATCAAACCCTGCTCTTAAGATATTGTTTAATAATTCTGATTCAAAAAGTTTATAAATTTCGGAAATTTATTATTGGCAAAGCACCGGGATCCAACTCTCATAGCTTAAGTGCACTGATCCTTTGCATTAATCTGACTTGTTTCTATTTCCTTTTACTGCAAACTATTTATTTGTTTCAACGGGAGAGATGCAGGTAAATTTTTATAAGATATATTTGTTTTTAAGAAAGATATTTTTGCAAATTGACTACATGTGCAAAATTGCTAAAGATAAATTTACATTAAAAATTTCCATATTTATGGTAAAATACATCTGCTATAAATAAGTTTTATGTATATTATGAGTAGAACTTGTGACATTTAGAAAGAGGAAGTAATATCTATTCTAATTCCATTTACAAATCAATTAAAGGGTCATTAAATAATTATCACAGTGGAAAGTATTCCAAGAAACACACTTTTTCTCTAACTGAAAAATAAATGGAAACTTAAACTGAAACCCCAATCATATTAGTGATGCTATATATCCCCTCGGCAACTTGTTGCATGAGGGAATAAAAATTACTGCGTTGGGATACCTTTAAAAGTAAATTTCTACACATCTGAATCAAAATGTTGGTGCATGCAGACTTGGAATACCATTGAAAAATTATTGTTAAATAATATATGCTCAAATGGACTGCAGTTAGGTTATTAGGCCATAATAGAAAAATTCCTAGATTCTCATCCCCGCCCACCCAAATTTTTTACCCTGCCTCGAATTTTTTATGCCCCCATAACTGAAGATTAATTTTTGCTCTGTCCACCATCTGTCTATCTGTTTGTCTGCAAAAACTTTAACCTTACCCATGACTTTTGATTGGATAGAGCTATAGCCTTTATATTTCATGTGTATTCCTTGTGACAATACCTTCCTTTGGATATCAAAAAAATTGACCCTTTGACCTTGACCTTGGAGTTTGACCTACTTTTGAAAAACTTTAACCTTTGCCATAATTTTTGAACAGTTGGTGATAGAGTTTTCATACTTCACATGTATATTCCTCGTGACAAGACCTTCCTTTGGATATCAATAATATTGTTCCACTGACCTTGACCTTGGAGTTTGAACTACTTTTCATACACTTTAACCTTGGCCATAACATTTAAACATTTGGTTCTAGGGCTCTCTTATTTCCAATACATGTGTATCACTTGTGACAAGACCTTCCCTTGGGCACCATATGACCTTGACATTTTACTTATTTTTGAAAAACTTTAACCTTCCCCATAACTTTTCAATGGCTGGTGCTAGGGCTTTCATATTTCACAGGTATATTCCTTGAGACAAGACCTTTCTTTGAGTACCAACAGTTTTGATCTCTTGATTTTGAGTTTGACTTGCATTTGAGAAACTTTAACTTTTGCCATAAGCTGCCTTACTGGGGGGCATCAGTGTATCACAAAAACATCTCAATTATTTCTGTTTTCCTTTGCCTTAATTCTGATCAGGATCTGTATTCAACTTACTATTCAACTTTCGTTTTATATCCCATGAATGTCAGCGTGATTTTCACAGCTAACAAGATGATTATTGCTGTAATATATATTAAATAGTAGGATCATTGGTTGTGAAAAATTGGTGATGATGTGAGCAAGAGATATACATATCAAATAGGCCTCTAACTATGACTTCTATTTAAACATAATAGATAAATCTGCACTGATTGATCAGGTCAACAAAAAATCTGTATAATGGAAGAAATAAAAAATATAAAATAAAATCTGCACGCTGCCTCAATTTTTCAAACAAGAGGCCCATGAGCCACATCGTTCACCTGCTGAGCACATTGGCAAGGCAGAAGCACAAATCAGTTCAGTATTGAAAAGATTACGGGGGGGGGGGGGAGGGGGGGGGTAGTGATGGGACATCAGTTAATTTTCATAATCGATCATCGGTTGGAATCGGTTACTGCTTCCGATGCGATTTTACCGATTATAATGGATGTCATAGTTTGGTATATAAAAAGCAGACTATTACAATTATTTCATATTATTTCTATAACATGAATATATAAAATATATAATATATTGTTTTCTTTGTTGTTTTTACTTATGTCACACTTTCCATATACAGGGTTTAAACTTAACTAAAATTTCCACTAGCCATGTGGGCTCCTAAAGTTTCAAATTTAGGCTAGAAGCCCACAGCTAAATCTGTTAACCCTCAATCACTGTGATTTTTTTAACCCTTTGAATACATCACTAGGACAATTTAAGTAGACACTAATTAAATATAATACAGGTAACTCTCGATGGCTCGAACTCCGATCTCTCGAAGTTCTCGATCTCTCGAAGTGAACCTCCGGTCCCGTTTTTTTCCTCTATATAACTAAGCAAATTTACTTCGATCTCTCGAACTTCCGATCTCTCGAAGTTCTCTATCTCTCGAACCAAGATCTGGGTCCCGTTACACACATTTCATTGTTTTTTACTCTCTATCTCTCGAAGTTCTGATTGCACCTGTGTACACGCCAATCAAGCGTAAAATGAATGCAGCTTGGACCTACCTGGATAACAGTGAACGCCTGGGGCTGGCATGGAGGTGTTAATTGGGTGTTTACATAGATGACACTTTACCTGTAAGGATCTGAGTGTTGATATAATTAATTCTTTATTGGTTATAATTGCTAAATTATAAACGAATTGTTTCGCAACATATTTTGACTTGACAGCGAGACGATCAGTTTTAGAAAATAATTTAAGAGACGTCAATAATTTTCCATAGATTATGAAGCTTTATTAGAGTCTAAATAATCCCAGTATGACAAACATTGCACAAGAATTGATTACCGATTTGATAAGAGAATTCTAGTGAAGGACCCGATCAAGCCCGGGGCTGTGTGGTAGCCACACCGACGATTGCTATTCAGGTTTCATGTAATCATGAAATGAGAACAAATAAATAGTGATACTTAAAGAGATCGTTTTATTTATTCAAAATACGATCATTGCTGTTGAAATCAAGTGAATTACCTGTAAAATACGAATGAAAACGTGCTATGATATTATCAACATATACTTCCGGTATTATAATAGTAGAACAATGATGATCGGAACTGAAAATTCCAGATTTTATTCACTTTCTGTCTCTCGAACCCTTCGATCTCTCGAACTTTTCTTGCGGTCCCTTGAACTTCGAGAGATCGAGAGTCACCTGTATACATTTGTTTAAAATGAAAATTGAAGTTCTTACTTTGTAAAATCAAATTTCGGATAAATATTTCATCATAGGAAATAAAATTGAATTCAATTAACAATTTTACTATCCTTTTTTGCAAGGTTATATACGTAATCCCCTTTTCCTGGTCATTGGACTATATACTTAGTAGCCTACTGATGAAGTGCATGACATCGACACATGAATAAGATTTTTTTTTTAGTTTATTAGCTCTACTGGTCAGAGACCAGAAGAGCTTATGCGATAGTAAGGTGTCCGTCGTCCGTCCGTCTGTCTGTAAGCAATTTTTCAAAACACTACCCCTCCTACAGTTTTGGTCTGATTTCAATATAACTTGGCACACAAGTAGACTACACTAAGATACATAATTTACTGCATCGGTTTTTGATTTCAATGAACGGTGTTGCCATGGTTACTAAAAACAGAAATTTCTGTAAAATTCCTTTAAAACGCTACTCCTCCTACAGTTTTGGTCTGATTTCAATATAACTTGGCACACAAGTAGACTACACTAAGATACATAATTTACTGCATCAGTTTTTGATTTCAATGAACAGTGTTGCCATGGTTACTAAAAATAGAAATTTCTGTGAAATTTCTTTAAAATGCTACTCCTCCTTCAGTTTTGGTCTGATTTCAATATAACTCGGCACACAAGTAGACTACACTAAGATACATTATTCTATTTATTGCTGCATGTTGCAAAGTTTCAAATCCAAGTTCTACTTTTCCTTTGTTATATGTACAGACCAGTAGAGCTACAGTCTCATCAGAGACTTCTGGTTTTAGAAACGTATCTGAATTAAGTAGACACCTAATAAATTTTACATTTCATATGACTGAGTAATTGGAAATAATTTAATTGGATATCTACCACGTATAAACGATACACAGAGGAATGGAGGAAATTCGGATTAGAAAAAAGACGATCGTTTTAGGGATTTTACAAATCATGTAGTACTGGTAAATGGATTAGATGAAGGATATTTACGAGCAATAGGAACATGTTACTTTTATTTATTCAATTGATTGGAAGTTTTAAAGCAAAAAACATGGGGAAAACGTCTGTTTTCAGTAAGGGGACTGGAATGGTCCTGCAGATTTTTAATTCACCACGTGGGCGAACGAGTTATAAATTTTATAAGCCAAAACCAAATTTTACACGCGGTTCCTAAGCACCTCTGCTTCGTGCTAGTTGGCTAGTATCAGAAGCAGACGCCATTTTCTTTCATTAAGAAGAAATAAATTTTAAACCAGAAATGGATAATTCTGAAATGTACTTTATTAGAAGTATGTTTCCGATGATCGATTATGAAAAATTATAATCGATCATCGGAATCGCTAGCATTTTTTCGTCGACAATCGATGTTTTCTGATTATCGGTACAACACTGGGGTGGGGGGGCTTGAATTTTAAACTACCTGATGATGCTTCCATGTCAATATAACAAATGGCTTTGTTGTACTTGAGATGATTTTTAAAAAATTTTTCCATATATTCCTTTGTAAAAATTTGATCCCCCATTGTGGCTCCTCCCTATCCCAGGGGTCATCATTTGAACAAACTTGAATCTACACTACCTGAGGATGCTTCCATATCAATATGACTAAACATAGCTTTTCTGTTCTTGAGAAGAAATTTTTTTCTATATGTTCTTATGTAAAACTTTCGATCCCCCTATTGGGCCCCACCCTACCCTCGGGGGTCATCATTTGAACAAAATTGAATTTACACTACCTGAGGATGCTTCCATATCAAAATGACTAAACATGATTTTCAGTTCTTGAGAAGAAGATATTTTCCTATATGTTCCTATGTAAAATTTTCGATCCCCCATTATAGCCCATCCCTAACCCCTGGGGTCATCATTTTAACAAACTTGAATCTACACTACCTGAGGATACTTCCATATCAAAATGACTAATCATGGCTTTGCAGTTCTTCATCAGAAGATATCTTCCTATACATTTCTATTTCAGACTTTTATCCTCCATTGTGGCCCCACCCTAACCCAGGGGGTCATGATTTGAACAAACTTGAATCTACACTACCTGAGGATACTTCCACATAAATATGATCAATCAGGGCTTTGCTGTTCCTGAGAAGAAGATTTTTAAAGATTTTTCCTATATATTTCTATGTAAAACTTTGATCCTCCATTGTGGCCCCGCCCTACCCCCAGGGGGTCAGGATTTGAACAAACTTGAATTTACACTACCTGAGGATGCTTTCATATAAATATGACCAATTAGGGCTTTGCTGTTATGGAGAAGAAGATTTTTAAAGATTTTTCCTATATATTTCTATGTAAAACTTTGATCCTCCATTGTGGCCCCGCCCTACCCCCGGGGGGTCATGATTTGAACAAACTTGAATCTACACTACCTGAGGATGCTTCCATATAAATATGACTCATCATGGCTTTGCTGTTCTTGAGAAGAAGATTTTTAAAGGTTTTCCCTATATATTTCTATGTAAAACTTTGATCCTCCACTGTCAGGGTTGGCAAAAAACTGGGAAATACTCATATTTCCCAGGACGGTGGGAAATAATGGTAATTACCGGGAATTACTGGTATTTCCCGGGAAATACTGGGAAATAAGAAATAGCTACATATTTCATTCATATTGACATGTAGTACACCTTATTGGCTAAGATATCTACTTGGTATCACTGTCCCTGATTTAAAGAATTCTGGTTTCCAAGTATTCATTTTATACAATCATAACACAGCATACTCATCATATATACCAGTCATGAGTGTCATTTGTTTCATGCTTGAGTCAGATGTAGTCTATAAAGGTCCATGAAATGAACCCAAAGATCCCAAGGTTTTTTTTATGTATCTAAAGATGGATCTAAGAAATTTCTTAAATGTAGAGTATGGCATAAATATCAAACCTAAGAAGAAGCCTTTCAGTTCTACTCAAGGTAATTATCTCTCAGAACAGGAGCACAAAACTGTCCAGAGCAATTTGTTAAAACAACATGATTGTTTGTAATAACTACCGTGTTTATAGAAGGATTAAAACAAGTTTTTTTTGTTCTTGGATTTATAGTTAATGAACTTATTAAATTTACAAAACTGAAAAGAAACTTGAATTGGAAAACTTCAGTTTTATACAGCCAGGGATATTTTTCAGAATGCTTATGGGTATGGGACCTGGAGTAGTGATACATTCAGAATATGTTAAATTGCAATTTGAGACATATTCCATATTATTCATCTTCTGTTTTTATGTTTATTTATTTGTGAATTTTGTATAAGATTGAATGAATTAAAGAAATAAAAAACTTTAACTTTGTATTTCCCAGTATTTCCCAATATTTCCCAGTTAAGAGAAAATTTGTAGTATTTCCCAGGACGGGAAATACTGGTATTTACCACTGGTAATTCCCACCACTTGTATTTCCCGGCCAACCCTGTCCACTGTGGCCCCGCCCTACCCCCGGGGGTCATGATTTGAACAAACTTGAATCTACACTACCTGAGGATGCTTCCACATGAGTTTCATCTTCCCTGGCTTTGTGGTTCTTGAGAAGAAGATTTTTAAAAGATGCTATTAATTTTTCACTAATTCTTTATTATCTCCCCTTGAAGAGGGCGTGGCCCTTCATTTGAACAAACTTGTATCCCCTTCACCCAAGGATACTTTGTGGCAAGTTTGGTTGAAATTGGCCCAGTGGTTCTTTAGAAGAAGTCGAAAATGTGAAAAGTTAGTTTACAGACGGACGGACGGACAGACAGACGGACAGACGGACTACAGACAAAATGTGATCAGAAAAGCTCACTTGAGCCTTCGGCTCAGGTGAGCTAAATATTTGGATGAGAATTTTGGAATTTTTTTTTATAGCCTTATAATTGTGACTATTTCTAGGAATTGTGAAGGCAGGTAACTGCAAGACTGAAACATTGAAAGAAATATGAGGAGTAAATAACCAGCAAAAATATCCTATTTGCAATATCACACAGTTTTATCAAAACAAAATATTTAAGAGAGTTTTTTCCCACAAATTATATTTAATTTTATTTACTTTTATTTGCTTTTACTGTCCTCTAAGGGTCCCAATACTTACTACCATTATTTACTATAATGAATTTGAAATTATAAATTTCATATTCAACAGGTAATGAATTAAGTGCTAATTATCTTTGAGCTGGCAGAACCTGATAAATTCACCGATACTGAGACACATTAACCATAATTTTCATCTTGATAATGAATCTAGTAATTTTATGTACCATATATACAGTAAAACTTTATTGTCTCATACTCAAAATGCCCCACCAAAAAACTATGAGATAATATGAAAGGATTCGATGCATAGAGGTTAAATTGGTTGGAACTTCCAACTCACTTCAACATATCCATAGTATCAGAGATACTGAAGATCAAATGAACATATTAAAGATGGTTGCATCTACACGTTCAATCCACTTACAAATAAGGATAGTCAGAAGGAAGAACAGATAAAGGACACTTCACTAATAGTATGGACATTAAGATGTCACTGATGATAACATAAGAAGCAACTCTTATCTTGGTATTAGATAAAGTCTAGGAAAGTTACCAAGCTTTTCAGGTGCCTATAGATGCCTAGATATGCTATAATACAAATATACAGCATATGCAACTGTTTGATAGTGTGATGTGATGTAATTTAAAGCAAAATCTATATACTAACAAGTCCAAACTATAAATAAAATAGTTCTCTTAGATGGAATCAGATGTATTGCAACAAGAAGCCCAAAATATAGACAAAATGAACCCAACGTTTCCTTTAACACCATATTCAACTCAAGCTTTATATATATATATATACACACACACTTTACAATACATATTTTCAGTTTTCCCTCTAGATCATATCACGTAATTCCAATTTACCTCCAATCACAGACTCCAGTTTCCTTCAAAGAAAACTGTGACGCTAAAACTGAACTATGCATCCTACAGATAAAACTCATTATGAAAGACAACTGACTAAATAATTACATAATAATTAAAGTAGTTCGTGTTTTTTCTAATTTACACTAGTATATTATTAAAATTTTACAACTATAACATAATATCTATGAGAACATAGACAAATTTTCAACCAAGAAAAACAAAAAACCAAAACAAAAAAAACTTTAAAAACTAAAATATTCAATCCATGTATTACAAAACTTCAATGCACTCACCTAAATATATCTCTAAAAATTACTGACATCCAAAATGTTCCTAAAACAACCAGTAACCTAAACAACATCAGAACATACTGAAACACCCTGGATGATGCTGAAAGATGATTGGAAGTCAGCAGCCGTAGAATGGCCAATGAGAAGTCAGATCTGGCTACAAGGAAGTAAAATTTCTCCTCTTTGATCAATAGAATCAGTGGAACACTGACAGAAAGCCTGTGGATCAATACTCACTACAGATGAAGTAGAGTGGTTCAAATACTGGCTGCAGTCTGCTTGTTTGATGCAATCACAAAAACCTGCTGTATAATTTATATGGGGCTACAGTGATTGATTTCTGTTTGGATTAATTAAGCTTTTTTTTTTATCATTGGTTGTACAAATGAAGTTATTTCAAACAATATCATTTTTTTTCTACAGCCAAAACAATTATACAAACAAAATAAACACAAAGTACCTTATAGTTTTAACATGTTTAAGACAATGAAATTTTAAGTTTGAATCGATCACAATAAATTGCCCCTCAGCCTCATACTGAAACAGATTTTCTGGCAGGTAAAAAAATGCTTTCTTATTGTAAGTTGTTATAATACAAAAATGTGCTATTATAATATAAAGCTGACATATTTCACTTTAATCAAACTATGTATTTTATGAATAACTGTCTAATTTTTTTTATTCATGATGTGATCAATCGAGTGGCTTGCGTGATAATTTGCATTACCTGTTTTATCAAACTACTCTAGTCTATATGAAGATAACTTTTCTTCAGAAGATTCAATAATTTTGGAATATTTATACATATCTATACTTCATTATATATCTATACTTTATCATGATACATAGCCAAGTGGTTCTGGAGTGGATAGTATTAAGTCATTAAATTTTCTTCATTTCTTTATTACTTCCCCTTGATTTGAACATAAAATACATGTATATACAATGGGATTGGGCAAATGTTCTAAAAACTTAATCTTGCCCTCTCCATACATGAAATTTCATTTTAAAAAAAATTACTTCCCCTTGGTTATGACCTTTCATTTGAACAAGTCTTGTTCTCTTTTTCAAGAGGATGCTCCATGACTTTTTTGTTGGAATTAGTCCGGTGGTGTTCAAGTAAAAATAAATAAAAAATAAATAAAAATTAAAAAAAACAGAAACACAACTTAACAGTTGAAATACAGAAAGAGTAATGACAGACTTTATCAGTTAGTCAGAAAAGCTTATTTCAGCCTTTCACTCAAGTGAGTAAATGATATATATATGGCTGTACCAACTTAACGTTGCAGCAAATCTTTGTCTTCATCATTATATGCTTAAATTAACTTTAAACATAAACACAATTTCACTCAAAGGATTGCGACTTTTTTTAAAAAATAATCTTCAATGTCAATTAGAATATTTTTATATCTTCCTTATTATTTTGTCTTCACTTTGTTGGAATTCAAACATGATATATACCTCAATCCAGACCACATAGTAGGTAAATAATTTAATTGAATTTTATTTGAACTAAAAAATATATTTAAATAAATATTTTTAAAAAAATAGTATACTTCTTAAAGTAAATTTAATGAACTGTTATTCTGTTATTCATTAATTGTCAGACAAATAACCATTGTAGTAATTTTAAAGTCGGGGGGGGGGGGGGGGGGTCATATATAAATGGCATGTTGGTTTGATCCCATCTAATACTTTAACTTAATATATGTAACTAACACTTTCATCAAATCATATGTTGAATATTGAAACAGGACGATACCATAACATACCAAAGATTAATAGATTATGTACATGATGTTGTAATCTCCATGATATAGAAGACGAATTTCATTTTATTTTGAAAAGCCCTTTGTATATCGATTTAAAAGAGAAATTTTTGAAAAAGTTTTATTATAACAAGCCTAGTGCCTTTAAATTAATTCAACTGTTAAGTTCTAATAAAACTAAAGATCTGTTAAATTTGGGCAAATTTTTGAATGCTGCCACATTGTTAAGAAAAAATAATATCAATGTATAAGACTATAGTATTAAGTTTTCATCTATGTATTTTTTATGTTCACTCTCTCTGTATGATTTTGTTTTCTTTTTTCCTTAATAACATGATTGTATTATTATTCTGATGAGCCAGTTGGCTTAAGGAAATAAAGAAACTTGAAAACTCAAAAAACTCATTTCTGCATGCAAACACATCATTAAAAATTAAAAACATCAACAACATTTAATATGAAGTGATGGTAGGAAATCAAAACACAAATGTATGCAGTTAGGTATTACCTAAATCATTTTTGTTTAACTGTGATATTCTTACCCAATATTGATATTTATTTTTTTTTTCATGTTAAGTATTATAAAAACTTTTTATTTGTTGGTTAGATGTTCTGGGATTACATTAAACATACTGATATATTTATGTCTTTTATAACCACGTGTGCTGTTCCTACACGTTGCAAAACATAATTTTAAAACACCTGCGGATGACAGACCCTGATAAGTATAGACTGCTCGTCATATCTGTGACATTGCTGACAAAGGTAAACAGTGGCCATAACTCGGTTAAAAAGATTTTAATATACTTTTTAATATACCCCGGAAGCGAGTAATTTTATCTCCACTTCCTGGTTGCGTAGGTAACAAGAACTAGGAATAAAAAAGTTTCAATATATGAATGAAACGGCATAAAAGTTTGTTGTGAGATTTTGTCAGTTATCTATCTACACACTTAGTTAAGTAGTTTTACCTGCTAGGATCAAAAGATCAAGGTTGCTCTTTGTAGTTGAACTTGCTGCCATTTTTTGATAGGGTACCAATTCTATCCGCGCATGAAGGTGAACATGCCGGAAATAAACTTGGAGAAGAAAATAATCCTTAGGATTTCTTTTCATTATTACAAATCCTGAGAATATTTATCCAAATGGGCATAGGTTATGATTAATTTGCTATATTTAAAACATCATAACCCACTAATAAGTAAGACATAACTGAAAACAGTTATTTGTGTTTGTGTTTTTGTTGGAACACGTTGAGCGCGGAGTAATTTTTTTCCCACCGCTACCAGGTGCGCTCGGTACAGTGATTAAAATACACGCTTCTGGCTTCCAAGAAAGAACACTACTTACATCATATATGTCCATTCATGTTTTCAAACATCTCAAAGTATCTTGAAAAAAATAACAAGGTGATTCTCAGCGTGTAATATTTAGTAGAGATCTAGTAAATAATGTTTAAGATAAATATTTCTGCTACCGTAATCAATAAATACACCAGAATGTTAGGCTTGTGCAGATATTTTGAAAAGTCCATGTCTCTTAATAAAATCCGCTGCAATGAAGTTCAGTAATTTACACTGTCTTCTTCTTTCATGAATGGATTTATCAATAATTTTCATGACACTTCAAAAACCAGATCACCTGGATATTGATGATCACTTGATCAGTAGTTGGGTTTTGTAAGAGTTATCTTTCTTCCTTCACTTTGATGACCAAGATTCGTTTCAAGTGGCTACTAACTTGACAGCAGCAATAACGAGTGGTTTCCTTAAAAGCTGTATTTAGATTATGTTCACAGGAAACAATTCACACTCTCGACATACTTTAACCAGTGTTGTAAATGTTGATGACTGAATTCATGGGAGGAAAAATCCTAACAGGGTGCAGATAGTAAAAGTTTTGTTTTAGTTACTCAAAGTTGTTTTTTTTTTTTTGTTAAAGACGGCTATTTATTTAAAAACTGAAGTACTTGAATAGTGTTCGTTTTCTTGTCCTGTAAATTAAACTCTTAACTTTTTAAAGAGATGTCAATATCTATAAATTGTAAGGAAACTTAGAAAAATGACACCAAAATATTTTGAAATTCATTTCCATTCACTAAATCCATACTTGCATGTTTATGTCAATGCTTGACTTAAGATAAAGTAATAACTCATGTTTACAAAAGGACTCACCTGAAATATTTGATTTCCATCGGACACGTTTTTTGAGTTTCCTTCGCTGGACATACTCTTCCTCATCTGTGTCCATGCTGTCAGATGAGTCGGAGAGAAGACGTTCATTGGCTACGACGTCTTCCCTGTACTCCTGGTAGAATTTGGCACATTGGTCAAGAGATGGTTCCTCACTGTAATCATCAGCCAGGGCATGAAGTCTTTCACTGATTAGGTCAGACAGAATTCCAGGCTCAGGTATCACAATCACTGAGGGACCGGGGTCCTACAAGAGAAAATTAAAGGTATAGCAGTCACAGAGAGACTGGGGTACTACTCACAGGTATCATAATCACTGAGGGACTGGGGTTCTACAACAGAAAATTACAGGTATAACAGTCAGAGAGAGAGACTGGGGTACTACTCACAGGTATCGCAATCCTTGAGGGACTAGGGTTCTACAACAGAAAAATAAAGGTATAACAGTCCCAGAAAGACTGGGGCACTACTCACAGGTATCGTAATCACTGAGGGACCAGGGTTCTACAACAGAAAATTACAGGTATAACAGTCCCAGAGAGACTGGGGCACTACTCACAGGTATCACAATCACTGAGGGACCCGGGTCCTACAACAGAAAATTACACTCAGGTATAACAGTCAGAGACAGACTGGGGCACTACTCACAGGTATCACAATCACTGAGGGACTGGGGTTCTACAACAGAAAAATAAAGGCATAACAGTCCCAGAAAGACTGGGGCACTAATCACAGGTATCACAATCACTGAGGGACCCGGGTCCTACAAGAGAAAATTAAAGGTTTAAATAACTTAAGGGTCAGGATCTTACAACAGAAAATGACAAGTATCTCAGTCACAGAGACTGGGTACTGACAACAGAATATTACAGACATCACAGTCACTGAGAGACATGTGTCCTACAAAAGAAAATTACAGGTAACAGAGGAACCAGATCCTACAAAAGACATCACAATATTAAAGTTACTGAGAGACAGGGGTCCTACAACAGAAAAATTACAGGTAAACAAAGGAATTGGATCCTACATCAGACAAATCACAATATTAAAGTTACTGAGAGACAGGAGTCCTACAACAGAAAAATTATGGGTAACAATTGGATCCTACAACAGACAAATCAAGGTATTAAAGTTACTGAGAGATAGGGGTCCTACAACAGAAAACTACAAGTATCACAATCACTATAATCTAAAATTGAATTATAATTGATGTACATTTATGTTTACTGAAAAGTAAAACACTGATGTCCATTGATCACATCCTAAAACACACTTTGACTCAAACATGTCAAAGTGTGAATATATATCTCAATACTGTTTGTTTTGTGTAGCTCATACCTAAGTTATCTCCCCTACACTGCTGGTACCAGTATTTTTAATGTCTTGCTATCATTTTTTGAACCAGAATACCTTCTAACATCCACTCATGCATTTTTCACATGTAAATAGATTGTATTTTGCAAACTCTTGCCTTAATCTGAGAATTTTAATTAATATTAGATACAAGAAGATCAAGATTTGTAAATTAAATTTTTCTCTGACATCAATTTAGTAGGACATGCATATTTATGCATGTATTAAATGCCACAAAAAGTATATGACAGTAATGTCTGCAAGTTAGTTTTTCAGTATCAGAGAAGATAGAAACATTCTTTCATGGACTATTGCTATTAAAACCCTCAATAATACAGTACACAAGAAAATCAAACATATGAGAGCAGGCCAAGAGTAACTTACGATTCTGTCCATGCTTGCCACATCAATATCCTCACTGGACATAAGGGAGATTCCATTGAAAATGTCGTCACTATCCGAGTCAGACTCCGGACATGATCGCAGTGAGCTCAAATCTGCAACTTCTGTTGGTAAAACATCCACCATCATCTAAAATATTTCAATGAGTCACATGACTTCGTATCACAGTTAGTACAAAAGAATCAGTCTACTTCAAAGAGGTATTCCCAAACACATATACAACTGACTTCATGTGGAAAAGGTTACTCTAGAATTAGTATCATGTATTCAAACTTCAGAGCAGAATATGTCTTCTTAATGTCTTCAACATTAAAATTTAATAAAACATTCTTGCATAAATATCACAAGTTTAATTAATAATAGTTTTCATAGTGTATAGTCCTATAATTCAGCAACCTTAACATAAAAACTAAGCTATGAAAGAATAAAGAGATTGTGTTTGTTTATTGATGCAACAAGCAATAGGTTTTGAGATTTAAAAAAAATGATGAAGTTCTGGTTTATTATTTTCTCTTATGTTAGATACAAATTGGAAATTGTTAAGTGTACAGGCTTTAGATTCTGTTTAAAATTGGGGTCATTTACTATACCACATGTGTTCATTCAATTCATGGTTCAAACAAATGGTTGTAAAAATAAAAATATTTGTTTTAGTCTATCTGAAATAGGGACATGGGAAAGAATTCACTAGACTTAATAACATCAAAGTAAACAAATAAAGAATTTAGACATTTAAATGTCCCCCTATCATAATCTCAGTCTGAATTTCTAATGCATAATAATGTGGAGTAAAAGTCCAGTTTTCATTTTACAATCACACAAATAAAGAGCATTGTATAGTGCATTTCAAAATAAAAAATATTGAGTGCAACAGATATTATATATTTTTTACAAAGATTAATTGCCATATAGTACATGTTTGTTAAATAAAGCAATTAATGGAAGGGATGTCATAGGAAGAACTTTAATAAGTGAAGTTTATGAAATCAAAATGTTCCGCTTGCCCTTCAAGCATCATTCTCAAGGGCATTCACTTCTTCCTAACTTGAAGGGAATCATACGAAGGTAAAAAAGAAATTATGTTAAGCAAGGTTAAAAGGGACACAGGTATAATAGAATGGAGAGTGTCCAATTATCTCATGTTTTATTACACACACCAACAGCACATACAATTGCAGACAGGGTCACCGACAGCATAGACAGGTTAAGGTTGTGGAGCTAGGGCAAAATGGGACAAAGTGGACCTCTCAAGAATTGTCTGTGAATAATTTGTCTGAGCTATAACCCACACTTAATACTTCAGCTTATCAGGACTTCATAAATTCTATATTTTAACACTGAAACAAAGTAACCATTCTAAAGTAGCTGATGTTTCATTCTTTAAAAAAAACATGAAACAAAGTACCCAGTGATACTTTTTCCCAATTACCAAGCAGAACTAAAAGAGGCCATTTCAAAAGAGTAAATTTTGCACTGCATGAATCATTAAATAATAAAAAATAAAAACAATGTCAGACTCAGACTTGTTCTGTATACTTCTGCTGTTCACTATATCAAGGCAAACATGACAATATTTCAATGAAATGACATCTAAACTGAAAGAACTACTGAATCTTCATCAGTAAACATTTCATAAACATCTAAAATTCACAAGCATTCTTCAAATGTACAATGTATTTCATTTTTTATTATGTATTAAATCATTTTATTGATTCTGCTTCAGAAACATTTATAAGCAAATATTTCTTGTCAGTTTTCAAAGAGCAAAGGTATTTGGTAGTATATGTACTGTACTAAGACAAAATTATTTCAGATGGTGCAATGAACTTTAAAGGCAGTTGTGAACAAACTACAGTGTATAGGGCAGTCATAGAATCTGAGTTAGTAGAGCACCTCAAGATGCTGAGTGGACAAAGCATATCCAATGGATATAGTAGACAAAGCATCTCAAAATACTGTATAAGCAGAAATTTTAGCAAGGATTCAATTTTGGCATTTTTAGCGAGGTTGTAAAGATCGCTAAAATTTAATATCGCTAACAATTCATTCCATATCGGAGGTTATCATTATCTTTCTATGTATCACAAAATCGCTAAAATTACTTCTCACAAAAATACAATATCAAATTTTTAGGAAAAATTGCTAAATTTGCATCTCGCTAAATCAGCACTTATACGGTATGCAGTGGTAAGAGCACCAAAAGAGGATGGTGAACAATGTATCTCCAAAGAATGCAATAGAAGAGTGTTTCCAAAGGATGTACTGAACAGAGCACTACAAAAAATATGGATGGAGCATCTCCAATAAAAGTTATTGACAGAGCACCCTCAATAGCTTGAGTGGACTGAGCACTTCCAGAGGTTGCAGTGAACAGAGCACCTTCAGAGGCTGGTTAAAAAATGTATCTCCAAAAGATGCAAAAGACAAAGAATCTTTAGAAATTCAGAGGACAGAGCACCTCAGGATGATGTAGTAAAAAGAGCACCTCCAAAAGATTCAATAATAAAAACCTTCTGAGGATGCAGCTTGGACAGAACACCTCCATAGGATGAAGTGGACACAGCACCTCCAAGGATGTGTTGGACAGAGCACTTCCAGGTGATGAAGTGGAACAGAGCACCCCCAGAGACTGGTAGACAATGTATCTCCAAAACATGCAATAGGCAAAGCACCTCTAGGGGATGCAGAAGACAGAGCACCTACAGAGGATGCAGTGGACATACATGTAGCACCTTCAGAGGATGTAGTGGACAGACAAAGGAGAGAGAACAACTACAGTGGATGTAGTTGACAAACAAAGGAGACAGAGCACCTACAAAGGATGTAGTGGACAGACATTGGAGATAGAGCACCTACAGAGGATGCAGTGGACATAGCATCTTCTGGGATGTAGTGGACAGAAATAGGAGATAGAGCACTTACATAGGATGTAGTAGATGGACATAGGAGAAAAAACACATACAGAGGGTGTAGTGGACAGACATAGGAGACAGAGCACCTACAGAGGATTTAGTAGACAGCAATAAGAGATATAGCACCTAAGGAGGTTGTAGTGGACAGATATTGGAGATAGAGCACCTACAGAAGATGCTGTGGACAGACATAGGAGAAAGAACACCTTCAGAGGATGCAGTAGACAGACATAGGAGAAAGAACAAATACAGAGGATGTAGTAGACAGACAAAGGAGACAGAGCACCTACAGAGGATGTAGTAGACAGACAAAGGAGACAGAGCACCTACAGAGGATGTAGTAGACAGCAATAAGACATACATAAGGAGGATGTAGTGGACAGAAATAGGAGATAGAGCACCTACAGAGGATGATTAGAGCACCTTAAAAGGATAAGGTTAGTAACACATACATAAACATATTCTAATGATTTTTGACTTCCAAAGCCACTGCTTTCAAGATAAAATGATGAAATAATTCCTTGTTGATAGTATATATATGTTTTGTTTTTCCAAGAAGAGTATATTACATGTTTTCCTGGAAATGTATAGAAAACTTGTATCTATCTATTGTGTAACTAAAGTTTCACAGTTGATCTATTGATAAATGAACAAGCTCTTCTTTAATCTGATACTGATAAAAAAAAAATTGTTGCACAAGGACTTGTTTTGAACAAGTGATATTATATCATGGTCACATGTAAACATACAAATTAGTCTCAAAGTGTTTTAGCATGAGGCCACTGACTTATGACTGCATGGGCAAAAAATATTTTCTTTTGTGATCCCATTTTAATTAGTAAATAAACATAAATACTCATGATTTATGACACAGTTTGTAAACATTTTATTACCTCCACTATGTACATGTCCTGTAATTTTGTAATACTGATAACAGATTAGGATCTTTTTTTTTTTACCTGTTTTTAACCTGAACAAAAATTTCTCAGATAAAATATTTATTCTGATACAATTCTAAATCAGAGCAAAATTATTAAATAAACTTTTCCTCCTTTTTTATATCTACTGGATGATATAAATCTTTGATATTAAAGAAAAGTAGGTAATTTTTAGTGATCCAATAGTTTGGTAAACTTCCTCCAGCAATGTTTGTAAAAAAAAAAATAGAATGTGAAAGTCTACACTTGTATTTCACAAGAGGGTTGACCATCAGAAACATTTAATTTTTGGTTGATATACTGTATTACTTATGTATGTTCCACATCATTACACAGGTATGTAATCCAGGTGATCTGTCACAGGTACACAAATATCTTACCTGGAAATTATGGCCACTTGCATAAGTGCAGATTAACACATAATAATTCAAACACAATGACCACCAAATCTGATGTAAACTTATTATATAAAGACTTCTCCTATCTATTACAAAGGCATCAAAAACACTTACCCTATTCACCTTAATTATATCCTTCTATACTGTACAAGAAATCCAAGATACTGCCAAACCTGACTAAAAGCCTGCATTTACCTCAATGAAATATTCGTACAAATATTGCACATGACACATTGCAAAACAAACTTGGTGCAGGTAAACAGAAATGACTCCCGTAGTCTCTATCAGACATTTACCTGGCCGATGACATACCTGAGCTAGCTCCGAGAGGATTTTCCCTACGTGACCTAATTCACATGCCACTGTAGGGATCTTCACCACACCCTAACCACTTGACTCTGATGTTGGATATTTGTTTTATACCTCTAAATCATTGTCCAAGTTCCCAATATATAGCGATATCTCCACAACATGATTGGATATACAACAAGACAACAAAATCCTACCTTAACCAGTAAAATTAACATTCCAAGTGTATTCAAAAGGTCCATTTAAAAATATTCAGAGGAATTCCTAGACATTTCACCTGATCACAAAATAACTACTAGATAATGAAAAAATGTCCATAGATATAAATGCTAAATAATTATACTCCTCAGTTAAATCAAAGCATTAGGACCTACTAGGACCTACTAGTTCTATTAAAGCAGAGAGAGAGAGGTAAAGAAGAGCTTACACCTATATGTTGTACTCTAATGACTACCATCAGCTTATTTGACAACTACCAATAACACAATATTAAAAGCATTTGTGGCATTTTCTCAAGCCACTGTGGCAAAATGAAATTGAAATGACACACACCTTGTCTCTGATTTAATGTACTATGTTATTATGGTAGAATTGATTTCACACATGCAGACCTGACATCTGTTTCTACAGAAGCTCTTTTTTGTGTGTGTGAGATATTGTGTGTCAACTCTACATTAAATTAATTAGTCCTGCATTCTCTCAATAACTTATGGAAATAAATTTTAAATAAATTTCAAAACTGAAAAGGTAGACTGCAGAGAATGCAATGTTTTCATATTTAAAATCATATTTATAAAACAACACTTAATGCTTTTATCATAAACAATGAGTCAATAAACTTGCCACCTATTTTTCATCTATCAAAGGTTACCAAAAATCAATGGAGAGATAACAAAGGGCAGTAACTCTTATCCCTCAGTTTTCTTAAAATTAAGAATGCAACATTTTTAAATGAAGTGTAGTTGATTAATTCATGGCTGCTGCAACATTATACCCTGTATGCTGAGTGGAATAGCTTCAAGTATTATATTTTGGGCTGTTCAGGATACATGTACCAGGGATATGGTATTTAACCTGACCCATTCTGCTTTTGTATGGACCACTCAGTGATGAATGCCAGCTGACCCATTCTGCTTTTGTTGGACCTTTGATAAATATTACCTGACCCTAACTCTGTTTTTGTTGGATGAGTGGTGATTTCTACCTGACACACTCTGCTTTCATTGGACCAGTTAGGAATGATCCAGTCTGCTTTTCTTGGACCAGTGATAATTAAATGTTACCTGACCCTGACTCTGTTATTGTTGGACCAATGAGGACTACTCCTTGACCCTGATTCTGCTTCATTTGGACCAGTGATGTGCTATCTGATCCAATTTTCTTTTCTTGGACCAGTGATGAATGCTAGCTGATCCAGGTTGCTTTTCTTGGACCTGTGCTGAACACTTTTTGACCCTGACCCTAACTTTTCTTGGACCAGTGATGAATCCTAGCTGACCAACTCTTTCTTACTTCTGTTAGATCAGAACATATCAAGTAAATGCTGTAGAGCTGCAGTCCAATATTCAACATTTTCTCCAAATATGGTTTGTTTATTCAAAGTGAGATGCTTTAACAGTTTAGTCAAAATATTCATTAGGGATTTGAACCCTCTCTACTTAGACAAAGTGATGAATGTGTCTAAGAAATGACCAAAGAACTATAAGGCAAAACTGAAGTAATCATACATACAGCAAATGTTGAAATGAACAACAACCTTTAAAGTCATTTTAGTAACCAAAGACACAATCTCTTGATAGCACCATATGTGATTAAAGCTGCCAACCAGAGAATTCTTTAATATGGCCATATTTCTACAATTACATTTTACCAGGTGTTAAGTTTTTACATGGTTGAGATGAAAACAGCTTTGTAACTGCTAGACACTTACTTTTTACAGGACTTCACCATATTGAATTAACCATGCATGACACTTCTGGCCCTGGAAGGACAGTTCATGCATCAGTAGTGCTGGCCTGACTGAAAGATGACTGATTATGGTCGATTGATTGTGCATATAATTCCCTAATAGTGCCATCAGGTGTCCACACTACTTGTATGCAATGTAAAACAGCAGCTATAACACAGATGTTGCATAATTTATGGGAGAATATAGCACCTTTCTCATGTACACTGAAATATGCTTATTTAAACACTTATCACATAACAAAATAACCTAATTAGTTAAGATTTTTAGGGACACAATTTGTTTCCAACTTGAGATTAAATCAATGACAGGCCTGATTCATACTGGGATTGTCCATACTAGTCATGGGGTACATATGCACCAAATCATCCTTACCACAGCTAGGTGATGAATAGACATGGAAATTAAGATAGGGGTTGCTGTGCACACTGTGAAGAAGGGTTTTAAATTTTAATCCATGCGATTGATTTTTCTGCCACAGTACTAACAGTGATCCTGTACAGCTGTGTGTGGCATCTGAGGTTAATCAAGAATGACCTGATGGAAATGAATAATTAATCATCGTCACGCCCAGGTCCCTGTCATAAGGCCCCCTCTTGTGTAGCTCCTGTCACTGAAGGAAAACCCTGTATTCTGAATGCTAAATATTATATTTGGGAGGAAATGCTTTGAATATTGATTTTTAATTTGTTTAATATAATTATTTAATAAATATATAATATATGTCAGTGAAAGAATGTACGCTTTTCCACACTATATGAGACTTATTTTTAGATCTAAGAAAAGAAGAAAAAAAAATTAAAATTTTTTTTAATGTATTGATAAAGATTAATACTGAGGCAAACATTTTCCCTGGGAAAAGATTGTTCTATTATACCATAACAGTACTTGTAACTGATTTATGACATTTGGAGGGTGCATGTTTTATTAATTGCTTTGTGTGTGTGTGTGAAAAGTCTGAGTTGTACATTGGTATAATGGCACTTATAGGATTTACAGCCTGTGTCAATCTCAGTGTGACAGGGAATTTGTGTATGTCCTCTGCACCAATTTACTTTAATGCACTAGTACCTGGTACTTGTTCAAAATTCCAGTACTCGGCACTTACTTATTAATGAATACTCAAAACAGGTGGCATCTCTTAATCTCGATCTTATTAAAAACAGTTGTTTAATTTTGATTGTGTAGTTTATACCCTGTATACTAGGTGTTCGATTAAAAAAAATTACAGAGAGGTATTTAGTATATGAAAATTTGACATATATATAGTTGGAGAGATATAGAGGAGCATATATTATGGAAGTACAAGTTGATGAGAAACAGTGAGAAACATGTTAATTTTTGAAGATTTTGAGTATGGTACTTAGAGTGTATTATCTGCCAATAGATAAAGTGTTGTTGTGTAGTTTTGTGATGATATAAGATCAGGTGACACCTGTTTACCAGTATGTCTCGATGTCACCACAACATGATGCATGACAAAAAAATGATCGAGACTTATAAGGATATATCCATACTGCTTGTTTACATGGAGACTAAACATCATTTGTCATGCATTGATGAACACAGTCTTTGCTAGCTCATAGACTTTATACATACATACCAATGCTCTCTCTCCCTCTCTCTCTCAGGCAAAGAACTTTGAACAAAATCTGTTTACTAAATCAGCAAAGCTTGATAAATGTTCAATGCAGTTACAGCAGTTGCAAAAAAAGTTTGTTGTTAAATATGCACAAGAACAAATTATATTTTATTTGAACATCCATCGACTTGTCCATCTCAAGGTAGGTAGAAATAATTGAAAATGCAGACCATCTTCCAAAGTTGAAAGATTTTATCTTCAAAAGTTGCTAGAATATTTCATTTCTCTATTCTCATGCCTTGTCATACTAAAGTAGACCAAATTTTTATTGATCATTTTCTTAAGTACATGGGAGGCTTAGTAAGGCAGATTCAGACATAGATGAGCCATCAGATTTTCATCGACAGCGGAAGAGTACATCCTATACTCAGCTGGCTAAAAATCCAATGTTACATTCTTCTTAAGGGCACTTATCCTGCAGTCATGCAACTAAGTACATATATGTCTGAAATGTACTATGTCAACAACAACACGCATGAATGTGATTCATTTATATAGCCGTAGTCACAGGTAATCCAATTATTGCCTCACGGAAATATTATTGAATCAAAGGGATTTTAAAGTTTTGCAATAAAAGAGTCTATTATAAAAGGTCAATGGCATATATGGAAAATATATGATACCTATCTTAGTCATGTAGTTATAAAGAGACATGATGGAAATATGTGTAATAAAGCATCACGCGGCTGAACAATGGATTATGAATTATTCAGGACATCCTGAATATCACCTGAGTAATGTATCAGAATCAGTCTACAATGATACAAAGGGGCCAATGTTAATATGATATAGTCTTTTTTCTACTACCTTTTTTTTCTCTTTAATTGCATTTTTCAAATGGTTCAATATTCAAGCTCAATGCAAAAAAAAAAAAATAATAATAATAATAATAAATAAAAAAAAAAAAAATTAAAATCGGGTAATTCCCATGTTTGTCCTCATGTTATGTCAATCCTTTCAAGCATGAATATCTTACAGTGCAATATTTTCTTGATCACCCCTGCATGATGTTCTGGGTCTATTTTTACCTGTCCAGGTAAACTGTTTATCTACCCATTGTTTGTGATATATGTAGTTCTTGTAGATAATTGAGAGGTCCACAACAATAAAATTGTATTCAGGTCACTCACAAAAGCCCCTTACCTTCACATGTAAATGTACCCACTATAAAATTTTACTCAGTTCAATTAAGATATTGAAGATACAGACACATTTTCTCTTCAGGTATTAATGTTTTACGACCAAATAATGGACCTTCCAGTACTGGTGTATTTCAGAAAAGGGCAGTTTGTAAACATTGCATTATAGCAGTGAAAAATGTTTCACATTTTTACTAGGCGACTTTCTTGGTAGTTTGACAGCAACTCTACTCAGTACGACTGTTAGTACTTGCTAACTTTGGCACAAGGAAACTTTCAAGTACAAATCTTTTATCAAGTGTCAAAATTCATAGGTCAATGTAGTAATTGCAAAATTATGCAAGGCAGAAAATTTGGAGGTGTGGTGAAGAAAATTCTGACTCATTTGAAATTTGTTAGCATTCAGTACCCAATTATTATGTTGCAAAATAAGAGGTTATAATGCATCTAGTTTATTGTAATAGACTGAGTACTAGGAAGGAACCATTATTGCATTGTCAACAGAAAATTTCAGACAGGAAGGCCCAATTTTTGGACAGTTTTTTCCAAGGGATGTTAGTGTCTGAATACATGTCAAAAAGTCCATCTCTGATGTATAGAGTTCTGTATATGGATTCCAAATTTTATTCTTACCTGTTTGAGATCAAAGTAAAGAGATTTCAGCATAGCATCCATGATCCACTGATTATTAATATCCCTCAAAAATGTCAGTCAGATAGAAAACCAATCAAACACTTTGCACAAATGAAAAATGTTAGACTGTCTGAACACAAACAGTAAGATACATTGTAAACAGTCATCTACATCATTGGGGTTCATCCCGGGGAAACTTCACAACATAATTAAAGATATCAACTTGTAAGACACTGTACGATAAAAACCATAAGTTACTCCCTTATTTATCAATAATTCTCTCAAAAATACAATCATATCCTTATCTCCATAATTTGTTTTCCCAGAGATAATATAATTTTTTCCTTTTTGCAGGCCCTTGATGTATCTCCGGATAACCTCACAATAATCCCAAATCAAGCCTACACAACACACAGGAAACACACATCCGATGACACTTAGAGACGCGCGTCCTGTCAGCTCACAAGCACCTGCAAAGGGAGGAAACACCAGTCCAAATCCCCTCAGTACTACAGTATATACTTAACCGCCAATGTTGGTATTTACCTGAGAGAGCTATATTAGGCCGGTCCCTCTCCCTGACATGGCCCGAGATGATTCATGTAGAGTGTTGGTCATAAAAGTGTAATCTATATTGCATCATATATCACTACACAGCTATTGACACTAAGTATTTGATGTTTTACCCACAAGAGTCACCAAACAGGGAGGTAACGCTGAACCAATGCTTACTTTCTAGAGAGGGAGATAACTTTAGTCCCAAGTTTAAACTGCTTGGTGAAATCTCAGCTGTCTGGAAATTTTACATGCATGTCAATAATAAATCAGAGTTGATCTGGCTTATATTGTTTACAGTGTATCAGGTCCTACACAATTCCTCAATAACGCAGAGACTGTGCACATTTTTAAAATGTTTATCTAAATATATATCTTTAAATTTACACAATACCTTTGCCTCTGGGTGTACATGATTATGATGTAGTGGGTTTCTAATGACAAGATGGAGTGTCAAAAAGGCTGAAACCAGATCACACAAGATAGGTTAAGTACTACGTTTCATTCAGTGACATGAATTTTAAAATAATATTAAAAAAGACAAATCTTTTCATACCACATACAACATATGACTATTTACCTTATATCTAGATCCAGAAAATTTGTGACCTTGTGCATGACTTTAGAGATGCTCAGTTATAGAAATGACCTTCATCTGCACAAGTCTTAAGTTGAAAGTCAAATTGATGAAGGTAAAGTGATTTGTCACTGATCTACCTTCAGTTAATGATCATGATCAAAGGAAGTTTGTCTCTTCCCCTTTCTCTCACTAACATAATATTCTTCAACTAGTAATAAAATACAGTAATTTTTCCTAAGATTAATTTTGAACTGTTACGTTAATTTTATCATATAAGCAAACATTTTTGCATTAATATTGTCATAGGTATAGAACAATTACGGAATGATGTAGATAAGGGATTTTCACCCCCCAACTCCCAAAAATTGTTGATCTATAGTTTATACAGTATACTGATAAAGTGTAACATTGACAAACAAAATCCGAGTTATTCTCTGGTTCACTAGTCAAGCACAGAAAGTTTATGTTTTCAAATATGTACAAGCAATGCATGAAAAAACACATATACATGCACACAATCAGAAAACTAATACCATCAATGAAACAAAATACATTAACAAATGCAGCGCTACCTGTATAATGAAATACATATTGTAGAGAAAACATTAAATGTCCCCACCACTTCACACACTCTTTATTTTGTCCCCCAGGGTTTTGTCTGTGAACAAGACGGCTAGGTATGCTAAGTAGCCTGGTCTGTTTTTCAAATGCAAGGCTTGTGGGGTATGTTTAACTAGTATGTGCACTGGTGTCTATAAGAAACAACTTGCTAATGAGAGACCTCAGGATAAAATTTTATGCTAGCCAGCAGCACTTAATTAAGTAATTTTTGGCCATTATTATAGAGAAGGTACATATGTCATCTCCCAAAGAATAATATGCTACAAACGCATAAAATCAAAAGGTTATCTTTTCTCGTAAATTTTATACAACAATATCAACATCCTTCTTTTGGAGACTGGGCACTTTTTGAGTCAAAGCACTCTCATCTGTATTTTATTTTTTTCTTGAACTATAGTGTTGACAAACTTGTTTATAAACTACATATTCAGGTCAAAGGTTATAAATCAATATCGAAAGTTGCTTATTTTATTTCTTTTGTATTTTGCAATTAATTATTCTGTATTATCGTGCGTAAATAATATAAAAATCCGGTATGACTAAACAAACAAATGCTGTTAAAGGACCATCCCACTCAACTTCAGAAAATCGGCAGATTCTGAGTCAGCGCCAAGGTGGAGTAATCCAAAGGAACACCCATTTCTTAGATGTTCTTTAAAGAAACAATTATAAAAACATAAAATCTGAAAAAAATGAAAAGAAAGTACTACTCACATAAAGTCGTTCTGATTACAGGTACGCAGCCGTCACACCTGTAAATTGCTAGGTATAAATATAGCAGTGGTGCTAATCGTGGTATCGTCTATCTATTATTTCGCGGAAAGTGGAGTTCCCCAAATTTTGACTAATTTGATTGGTTGAACTATGTTTACATTATTACGTATGCATGTCAAACATGTCAATAAACACACACTCGTACTCATATACTACAGGTGTAAAATCGTGATAATGCTTCACAAAAATCATTTATATGTTGATGATACTTGTTAATCTGCAGCAAAATATTGACTGCATTCCGTGTTTATACCGAGAGCTAAATTATTACTTAACTAAACGATATTGGAAGTTCCATTCTGTATGAAGGTTCCATGGTGTAATGGTTAGCACTCTGGACTCTGAATCCAGCGATCCGAGTTCAAATCTCGGTGGAACCTGAATGTTTTTCCATTTTAAGACTGATTATTCAGATTGTTGCACAGGTGTAATCCAATATTATGTTATCAAAAAAGTTGCTCAGTTAAAATTATAATTATTAAGTAATTAATGTTAAAATTATAATTTTATTAAAATTGCTCAGTTAAAATTTATAATATAATTTTATTAAAAACTTTTTGAAATATAAGTTCAATATTGTCAAGCAATTTAATAAATATGCAACAAAATTATTATGCTACACACTGTAATTTAAAAGAAGATATTGTAGGTTGAATTTCCTCTTTACTCTGTATGATAAACAAAGTATATCAGGTATTGGATACATCAAATAATGTTTGGATACATCAAATTGTTTGCTCAGTTGCTCAAATTGAACACCAACATGAAAAGACCTCAATTACATCTGAATTCCTCCAACACTTTTTTTGTTACCTGGTACATTTGTGAATGTTATATTTCTTAATCATTAGGCCTAACTTCTAAAGTAATGAAATTTATGATCCCTGGGTTTAATTAGGATTCAAGTCTAAGAATGGGGCTGAGCTGATCACATTTTTTAAAAAAAAAATTAAGTGTATAATATGTTATTCATATCTTTGAAAATCTTCATAAAACACTTAGCAGACAAACTAGAGTTTATTTTATATACCAAGTTAGCCCCACACTGTGGCCTGAATCCTGAACCAAGGAGTAATAATTTGACAGTATTGGGAGGGTATATCAATATCAATCAGTGTTTATGTTGGGAGTAGAGTATATACCAGTATCAATCAATGTTTATGGTGGGTGGAAAGTATATATAACAGCATCAATCAATGCTAATGTTGAGTTGAGGGTATATCAGTATCAGTCACTGCTTACCGGTTTGTTAAGAGGAGGGTAATATAAATATCAATCAGTGTTTATGTTGGGTGTAGAGTGCACATCAATACCAATCAGTGTTCATGTTGGAAGTAGAGTACCGATATCAGTCAGTGTTTGTGTTGAGGGTTTATCAGTATCAGTTAGTGTTTGTGTTGAGAGGAGGGTATATCAGTATCAGCCAGTGTTTGTGTTGAGAGGAGGGTTTATCAGTATCAATCAATGTTTATGTTGAGAGGAAGTAATATACAATCGTCATGTGTCTGTACCAATCTGTTTTTATTGTAACGGGAGAGGAGAAAAATGCAGCGGACCAGACCGGGATTCGAACACGGGCCCCCTGAATCTCCAGTCAGGTGCTCTACCAACTGAGCTATCTGACCATGCACCAGCGATCGAACCCGTCTGACCGCCACATTCCTCCCTCCTTAAAGGTCTTTGGCCCCCCGAAGACACCAACCCAGGCTCTTCCCTGGCAGGTCTTTCACCTGTCACTTCCAGGGCATGGCACGGCACCAAATGTAACGGGAGATTAGAGAAAAATGCAGCGGACCAGACTGGGATTTGAACCCGGGCCCCCTGAATCTCCAGTCAGGTGCTCTACCAACTGAGCTATCTGGCCACCGGCGATCGAACCCGTCTGACCGCCACATTATGTTGAAATGTATATCAGTATCTGTCAGTGTTTATGTTGGTAGGGGAGTATATCACTATTATACAATTATGGACTCTTTTGGTGGTGAATATGGTTTGTTATATGTTCGCCTCGGTCAATATTGATATTTTTCTGGTGAATAACAAACCATATTCACCACCGAAAGAGTCCATAATTGTTTTATTATATAGTCCGGATTTAAATAAATAAGACAATGATGGCTGCATGATGATATCACTTTCATTTAAGAACTTCTGTCGTATAAAAATAAAAAAAAATGTCCAGATTACAAGTTATAGCTTCTGTGTTTTCCTTTTGCTGTTTGTAAGACATCGAAATGTTTAGAAAATATAATCCTGCGATAGGCTTGGCTACTGTTTTTCCTGCTCAGATACACAGCTGGCTCTTGCCGTTGCAACCATTGTTTACAACGTTGTTTGAGATGTTGATTGTGACGTCACAATGCCGCTACACGCGCACCAACTCTCCGGTGAATACGGCTTCAAAACCAGTGAATATGTAGTGTTATGAACTGTTTGCGTTTGTATAGATTATATAAGGACTATAAATAGACTATATAATAACAATCAATGTTCATGTTGAGAGGAGGGTATATCAGTATCGATCAATGTTCATGTTCGGAGTAGAGTATCTATCAGTATCAATCAGTTTTTATGTTTTATGTTGTGAGGAGGTATATCAGTATTGGTAGGTGTTTATGTTGGGAGTAGAGTGTTTATCAGTATCAATCAGTGTTCACATTGGAAGTAGAGTATCTATCAACATCAATCAGTGTTTATGTTGAGGGTATATCACTATTAGTCAGTGTTAATGTTGGGAGTAGAGTATATATGAGTACCAATCAGTGTTTATGTTGGGAGTAGAGTATGTATAAGCATTAATCAGTGTTTATGTTGAGAGGAGGGTATATCAGTATAAGTCAGTGTTTATGTTGGGAGTAGAGTATATATCAGTACCAATCAGTGTTTATGTTGAGAGGAGGGTATATCAGTATAAGTCAGTGTTTATGTTGGGAGTAGAGTATATATCAGTACCAATCAAGGTTTATGTTGGGAGTAGAGTATATATAAGCATCAATCAGTGTTCATGTTGAGAGGAGGGTATACATATGTCTGTACCAATCAGTGGTTATGTTGAAAGGTATATCAGTATCTGACAGTGTTTATGTTAGGAGTGTAGTATACCAGGTATATCAGTATTAATTTTTATTTATTTTTGAGAGGAGGGCATTTTATTATCAGTCAGTATTTATATCTGGAGTAGAGTATATATCAATATCAATCAGTGTTTATGTTGGCAGGGGAGTATATCAGTATCAATTAGTGTTTTGGTTGGTAGGGGAGTATATCATTATCAATCAATGTTTATGTTGGGAGGGGAATATACAGTTAAACTTCAGTATCTCAAACACTGATATCTCGATACCATGTGTAATGGTTTCGGCCGTGGATATTGGCCTGGGTAGCTCAGTCTGTAGAGCACCTGACTAGTGATACAGGGGTCCCGGGTTCGATTCCCGGTCCAGCCATACATTTTCTCCTTTCCTGTTACAGATTTGGTGCTGTTGACCACCCCTGGACTTGCAAGCGAAAGTCCTGCCAGGGGCTAATAAGAACTTAGGTTGTGTCTTCGAGGGCGAAGACAATTTAAGGAGGGAGGGATGTAATGGTTTGGGCCGTGGATATTGGCCTGGGTAGCTTAGTCAGTAGAGCATCTGACTAGTGATGCAGGGTCCCGGGTTCGATTCCTGGTCCAGCCATACATTTTCTCCTTTCCTGTTACACATGGATATGTCAAACTGATCTGGAAGTCCCAACCACTTATTCGTTATGTATCTTACCCTCAATATCTTGAATCCTCGCAAATTTTGAAGATTTTTCCGAGTCCCATCGAGTTCGAGATAACGAGGTTTGACTGTATATCAGTATGTTGGTAGGGGAGTATATCAGCATCAATCAATGTTTATGTTGAGGGGAAGGTAGATGAGTATCAATCAATGTTTATGTTGAGGGGAAGGTAGATGAGTATCAATCAATGTTTATGTTGAGGGGAAGGTAGATCAGTATCAATCAATGTTTATGTTGAGGGGAAGGTAGATCAGTATCAATCAATGTTTATGTTGAGGGGAAGGTAGATCAGCATCAATCAATGTTTATATTGGAAGTAGATTATATATCAGTATCAATTAGAGTAGTTATTTGTGATAAATAAAACAAAATAGATTATTTTCTCTATCAGGGACCACTGAACTGGTCCCTGGTTTGATTTGCTGTTAGATGTGATCTAACATTTCACGGATACAGTGGACTGGATTTGATTTCACAGTTTACATGCATCTAGTTCATGGCTTTAATTGCCAAGCGGTATACAAATTTTAAAAACCTAAGTTATAATTACCTCAGTTGCTGTTCAAGCAAATAAAGTCAGCTCCTCTGAGGATTAAACAAGATGCTGCCCAGGACATTGAAAACTTGGACTTTTCAAACATTTTTAAACAAAAAACAAATTGTCAGTACCCTAGGGAAAAGGAAGAATGCAGTAAATAAATCTCGTATTTCATAACATGTTTATCCTATTTTGTACCCTGATTATACTACATGTATTAGTAAAATGTTGATGCAATACATTGTATGTTTGTTTTTATACGCAAATAAGTCTGGCATTATAACTGAAACATGTTATAGGAGATAAGATAGTAGAGTAATGTTTGTTTCTTAGAAAAATATGCATATATGTACATGTATGCTGTGGTCAAGGTTGTTAAGAGAACTTAAAGGAAAAATCATCTGAGTAACCAGGTACTTGATCAGAATTCAGAAAAATAAGTACATGTACATGTAGTTAACTGGTCACTAAAAATCTGATGATTTGACAACATTTACCAAGAGGACAGTATATCAGTACATGTATGAATTAGTGATGCTTCAGACACTGTACTTCAATTGAGAAATCAAATTGCTCAAATACATTCCCCCTAGTTAAAGAATAGTTTCATGATTAATTTCACTACAAACATAAATCTTCAACAGCTGGATTTCATCATAGTAATTGTGGAAGAGTTATTGCCCTTTATACACTAACAAAACTTTAAAGCAATGAGAATTCCTAGCCATGGGAGAATGCATACAAAGGAAGAAAAAAAAGAATAAAAAAAGACAAGGTTCAGACAACAGTAAATAAACATTTAATCAGACTCATTAGAGAACACATAGCATTTATCTGAAACAACCAATAAATAAAATACATTTACATAATGTATCTGTATATGTAAATCACAAATCAATTTGATTTTTAAAAAATAAAATATGTATACCTTCATCACAGTTTGTCAGAGACAAACAACAATGTGAACCGTTCACTAAGTACACTGAAAATGTGGCTACACCTGTGCTAAATGCAATATACAATACTTTAAAAATAACAAAAAATTTTATTTTCAAAAAATAAAATTATACATGAGTTTTTCATATAGTATTTATACATGTATATCAGGAATACTAAAGGAACTCACATTTTCAGTTTGAGGTAATAAAATTACTGACTATATGTAGTAAGCATTAAATTTTGTAAGTTTTTTTAGTTCACTGTACTTTAATTTCCAGGGTAATTAATGCAGCTTTACAATATAAGCTGGTATGGATTAAAAATCTCATACTAGTATGCAAACTTTCAAGAAAAACAGCAATAATCTACATATAACTGTTCACCACTTGAATTACATGCCTATTCCATTGTCTTATACAATTTCATGTAAATATTCAACATTTCTCTGCATTATCTGTACTTTGGAGTCAATAACAAGAGCGAATGTGAAGCAGGTGCGAAATGCACCTTCTGGTAGTGATCTGTGCAATATAATACCAAAACTGTAGTGATCCGTGCAATATAATACCAAAACTGTTGTGAAAATGCACTGAAATTATGTTTACAAGAATTCAATACCCATATTGACTATGTACATATGTATAATATATAAACAATGAAACATAAAGTATGAAATCACTCACAATACCTTGAGTATTCTTACTATCAGATCAATTATATTTAGTTAATGTGAATCCTAATATAAGAGGAGGTTGTATTAATCTAATAAAAAAACAAAATTCAGAGGATTAAAAAAAACTGATATGAAACAAGTGAAATCAGATCTAGAATAACTGAGGTGGGTGAATACTAGTAATCTAATAAATATCAAAGGATATGATACCATATAACAGGAACTATTCATGATCATCAAATTTTGGCATAATTAGAAATGGTCTTGGCAATGGTAAAAATAAATCTAGCTAATAATTCATTCATAAATATTGTCCGAGATAATAAATAAATTTATCTTGTAAATTGTTAAAAATTCTTATTCACCATGATAAAAACCTATAGTCCCCTCCAGTTTCACCGGTAGGGGACTAATAATAAATGCCCAATTTTAGGATAAAATCACTAAATTTGAATGTCACTAAAATACCTTGTTATATGGTATATCTATTTTCCTGACATTTATTAACATCATCCTTTCATTTACTTCTCTGAACATGTAACCCTTTAAAAATAAATACAGTGTGGCTGTGTCAGAAAAAAAATTTAAAATACAATTAGGCAATATATCATTTTTAAAAATATAAATTGACATGCCATCATGCTTATTAAGTATAAGATTGTAATATATATGGGTGTGTGTGTACAAATTAATAAACAAAAATTCACTAACCAAAAAATGTTAGCTGGACTTTTAAAATAATTAAGGTATATGTAACTATAAAAACCTTTATATCCATGAACAGAAATAAAACCTCATTTAAAAGAGATTATGAAAGTTTATGACTAGAAACATCATTCACTAGCATCTCTTAAACTTCCAACTTCCTAAAGTAAATTAGCAACTATTTTAATTTGAACTGTATGCAATCAAAACATTCTGAAATACCAAAAGAAAAACAAACATTAATGATCCACAAAGAAAGTGACACAGACAAAAGTCAACATTGCACTTGTACACAAGGCTCAGGATGAATGTTACTAACAACACAGACTCTTAACAGAAGACATGAACTGAAAGGGAGATAATTACGTTGGGAGAACCTTATTGTTATTAACTAATGTTCGTGCCAGGGCCACATTTCGTGCAGTCTGGAGCCCAAGCTTTGGAGGACGGTCAGATCCCTCTACAATGTCCTTCACCTTGAAAGACAAAAAAAAAGAAAGAAAAAATTAATTTTCAAAGAGTATAATTTAATTGTACTAAAACAAAGTATAGTGGAGATTTTGACGTCTTACAAGAGAACAAGTGATACATGTACAAGATCCTTTGACTTTAAACCTGTGTAAAGCTTTATATTGGCCATAAATGCAATCTCATGTATTCTCTATCTGATATTTTACAAAAGTATGTCCAAGATTAAAGTTGTGTACAAATAGATAAGAAAAAAAAGGCCCAAGGACCTTAACGGTCACCTGTGTGTAATGTAACAATCCATAGACTAAAACAAAATAAGCTGATAAATGAAGCTATGTTGCCTAAAAGCAAGAAAAATAGGATTATCAGGGGTCAGCAAAATATTAATCTAGTACTTCTGTATCCCTCCCCTCCAAATTTGTCACTATCTTCATGCGGACTAAACAAAATAGGTCTAGAGCACTATTAGTTAACACATTTCATTCCCCCTCACATTGGCCTCTCTTATTGTTTGAAGATTATTTAATGTACAAAGATACAATATTTTTGTCCCATTTTCATTTATCTATTATTTAAAATCCTACCTGACCATTAAAAACTATGAATGTACTTTTTGTATTAAATATTATAAATTTTGTTTTTCAATAGACCTTTTAAGTTACATTATTTAGTACAGTGATTAACTATCATATAGGCGAATAGCATAGGGAATAACTTCAATAAAAAAAACAACAACAAAATCTGGTAAAAACACCCTTGCTTATTACAACTTTATATACTTTGTCTCCTACATGCCCAGGAGCAGAGAAGAAGATTTTTAAAGGAACAATCCATTTTAACTATAGATTCAATATAGCCCTACCCTAATACCAGAGCCCCTTACCCAGGGTCAAGATATTCACAATTTTGGAAGAGGCAGTTTTGCTGATCATAACCATGCACTTTGTATGTCTGGTTAATAAAAATAGGCAGAGAAGAAAATTTCAATTTGAGAAATAAAGCACTTTCACTTTATACTGGTAATCAATATAGACCCCTGAGTGACTCAGGTGACCTAAGAATGTAAAATCAGCCCAAGACAGTGTGTCCTGATCTCAGAAATGTTAGTATCACAGTGCCTTTTGGAACAGTTATAATGTACTGCTGACAGTTTTATCAAGCATTTAAGTTGCATTTCCAGGGTCATGAAAATCCATCTTGTCATTTTTTTTAAATTTGCTTTTACTAAGGTATATTTTACATTTGAATTTTTGTTGTTACCTTGAAGATGGGCACTGCAAGTATTCATAATAATGACTTACCTTAAGTTAATGGTATTAATAATAATGGCCTACCTTACAGGTATTTATAATAATGGCCTACCTTGCAGGTATTTATAATAATGGCTCCTTTGTCTTGGAGTGATTTCTTCATGTCTTCTATGTGCTGCACATCCACACCACGACAAGCATCATCCAGAGCAATCACCCTAAATCCATGGTCCACTGCATCTAACCCTGTAAAACCTGAACAAAAGACACCCCCAATAAACATATATATAAAAGATTACCTTAAAAAATGTCATGTATAAAGGAGACAAAGTCTCTTTCCACATAATGTCCGAGAGTATTTTGCTGAAGCAATATATGTCTCAAACTGTCCCAACACACCTTTTACAATCCGAATTCACAGAACCTGTTATCAAGAATTTCTTTTTTTAGAATATATGTTGTTGTTTTACATAACAAAATCATTGGTTGTAGGATAAAATTAAGGTGTTGTTCTATTTTTCAAAATAAGAGAAATGAATGTCCAAAAGTTTACAGAATCTAAAGGAACACTTAATCCAAAACAGAAGTTTTCTTTATTGAAATGTACCATGCAACTTCTACTTGAAAATATTTACATAAATCTATAAAATGCCTTTGGTTCAATCATTTCGATGAGCAATAGTCATTTTCAGTAAACTACCTTCACAAACATCAAAGATCACCCCCACAGACATAGAAGTCAGTATAACTACCTACACAGACATCAAAGGTCACCCCCACAGACATAGACATCAGTTTAACTACCTACACAGGTATCAAAGGTCACCCAACATATATAGACATCAGTTTATCTACTTACACAGATATCACAAGCCCCCCCCCCCCCACACACACACACACACAGACAGAGAGCATCTTATACCTACCTACACAAACATCACAGGTCACCCCCACAGACATAGACTTCAGTATAACTATTACACAGATATCAAAGCAAGGTCGTAACTACCATTGAGGCAAGTGAGGCAAATGCCTCAATAAAATTTTAGATTTTTCTGAAGAATTAAAAATTTTTACTTTTAACTTTAATTAATTATGTGTGTCTCTATACTAAATTTATACTTTCAACTTATGTTTTAATTTCTGTAAATTGACCATTTCATCAGGTGCTTCATTATACTTTAGAATGCATGTAATAAAAAATTCAAAACGTGAAACTTTCAAAGATCAAGTCTTTAATTCGTTAAAAAAACCCAGGTTTAGGGAACGTTCCCCTCCCTTCGAGAATAATCTGGATCTGCTTGGGACTCGGGTGCCTCCTAGATCTCTTGCCTCACTAAAAATTTGAGCCTAGTTACAGCCTGGCAAAGGTCACCCCCACAGACATAGACTTCAGTATACCTTCCTACACAGACATCAAAGGTCACTCAACAGATATAGACATTAGATTACCCACTTACACAGACATCATAGGCCACACTACAGACAGAGACATCAGCATCTTATACCTACCTACCGGTAAGCAGATATCATAGGTCACACCAAAGACATAGATTTCAGCATAACTACCTACACAGACATCAAAGGCCACCCCCACACAGCTAGGGCTGACAAATAGATTTTTTTAGGCACTTGTCCAAGGGCAATTGTATGGTGAAAATTCACTTGCCCTACCTGAATTTTTGCTTGCCCAACCATAAACTAATACTGTATTAATATATTAATACAGTATAGAATATATAATACAGAAAAAAATACTGAGTAGAACATGCAATCCATTGTGCCCAAAATTAAATCTATGACTAAAATATTTATTTTATTTTTTTAAGTCACTTGTCCACGGGCAAGTGGTTGATAAAATTTCATTTGCTCTCTCCTAAAATTCACTAGCCCTGGCCGTCATGCAATGGGATTTGTCAGCCCCTGCCTACAGACATAGACATCATACGCCAAAACACACACATAGACATCAGTTTACAGACCTACACAAACATCATTGCCATAGATATCAGTATCTACACAGATATCATAGGCCACTTTGCAGACATAGACATCAGTATATATACCTACCACACCACAGAGAAAGACATCAGTTTACCTACCTACACAGACATCATAGGCCACTCCGCAGACATAGACATCAGTAATGTTACGTTTAGATAAGATCTGGACCAGTTCTGTCTGTGATTGTTTGTTGTTATCCCAGAATGCTGAGTAGCTGTCCACATCAGGATTCTTCCCTTTATCCACAAAGATGCTGTCATCTGGGACCTGTGAAGAATTACCGCAATACAGTTTACAATCATCATTATCATACAATAGAAAACAAAACATATGCATGCTCAAATTTCCACTTTATGAATGATATACCACTTAAAAGTTATCTGAGATATTATATATACTAACACACAACTGAATTTTCAAGAATTCACTATTCTAATTAATAGAGAACATTTTATCTCATTCTCCAATATTTTCAAGCTATAAAAACATCTCCTTTACACCATCAAAGAGCAATTCAGTCTGCAGCAACATCATTGCAATAGAAAATTGTGGCAACCTGATACAGTCAAACCTGTATTAAGTGACTTGCCAAAAGAAATTCTTTAATCGCTGTGAAATATCATATTAACGAGTAAGTGTTTGCATACTTCTTCCTCCAAGTGGGGGGAAGGATAATACTAAGCAATTTATTACTTCTATTTATGAAAGTGGAGCCAAAACTTGCTAATTCAGGATCTTAAACTACATTTAGGATGGAAAATGATGATTGCTTGTAGCATTAGACAGGAAGCCACTGAATGCAGGTAAAATATAATTAAAAATAAAAAAAAAATTCTCAGGAGGAGGCTATATACAGGTGGTCATTAAAACAGATTTGACTGTAATTTTTCTCCACAGAAATAGCATCTAAATATAAACCTTGTCATATATTTGTGAAGTGAGCCATGTTTTAAATATCAATTTTAGCTGACAAATCAGTCATTAAAATTTCCTTATATTTTATAAACCTTGAGATCTGTGTGCAGTTCAGCTCCCCAGCTTCCCTGAACACAATGAGTGGGCCATAGTTTCTGCTCAGTAATGGAGGATCCCTCAAATATCACTGTGTCATGAACCTTGGCTTCTTTCTGAGAAATCTGAAAACATATTATAGTTCAATGAAAAACTTTCAAATAATTTAGTTGTATTGCCTATAAATATAGAACACAAGATGTGTGTGGAGCAAAGAGCTCACATGGGACACACTCTTTAATGAATGTGGATTTTACCCTTTGTAGAACATTTTCGCCAATACTCTGTATTTTCTGGTGTTGCCAACAAACACTGAACCTTACATAATCCTTTATAATATACCTATAAGATGCCAGGTAGAAAAAAATTTTTATCTGGCAGCCATCAGATAAGTTTCTGCCAACCACCACATAAATGACTGGTAGCCCCCAATAAACTTAACTGGCAGCTGCCAAATAATTATTCTGGTGGCCACCAAATAAATAGATCTATTATGGCCGCCACAAAAATAACTGGTGGCTACCAGATAACTATCCGGCAGCTGCCATATAATTTCTTGTGTCTGCCAAATAATTATTTGGCGCCCACCATATAATTTTCAGGTGGCTGCCAGATAAGTTTCTGGCAGCCGACAGAAATTATATGCTGGTCACCAGTTATCTATGTGGCAGCGGGATAAGTTTTTGCCAACTGCCATTTAATTATCTGGCGGCTGCCAGTTATTCATGAGGCGGCTGCCAGATAAAATATTTTTCTATCTTGCACATACCAACTTCCGTATATACCCAACTGTGTATCACTCAATTTTACTGTTGATTTCAAGCAATCATGGTGGGACGGTGTGATCCCACTTTCCAGGTCACGTACCACACTAAGGTTTATTGAATGCATATCAACCCTCTGTGAAACTGATGACATAATACTCAGTACACATGATGTTGTAGAAAAGTTCCTCAATAAAGTGTTTGTTTAACTGATAAAAATTCAATAATTGATCCCAAAGTGTTCTTTTATCATATAAAAGCTAATAATTGAGCGGTATATAATATAATCTATCATTACAACTGTAGCTGTAGCTTGATCTGAAGAGCCATATCACATCTAGGCAGCTGATCATCAGATCAAATGAGACATTTCGATTCCCTTTGCTCTAATGATCCATACATGTCAACATGATACAGCTCCTCAGACCAAGTTACCGTACAATAATATAAACTCTTGATGATAGAAACTTTGTAGACTAAAATTCATGACCTTTACCTATATTTCCCTATGCTAACATTGGCTCCTATGCAAAATTTAAAGCATATGTCTAAGTCTTATAATTCAGTTTGACTAGAGTATAAACATGTCGATGAGTGAAGTCCAAACTAGAATGAATTTGTAATCTAAGCTTAAGGTCTTGATTTCAGCAATTTTGAAGTACAGATATGTACCAGTAATAATGTTTGCATGTCAATTTAACTGCTTGTAAAGTTGCTAGTTGTAAGAACTAGAGCTTTCCAAGCAAAACATACTAATCCCCCCCCCCCCCCACCCCCACCCACCAAAAAAAAGAGGCCCCACTCAAAACAAGACATTTTTGAAACACTGCATAAACAAAAGCATCAATATATAAGAAGTTTAACTGTAAGTCACTTGTGTTAGGCTAGGAATGAATGAGCTAAATACAGTGTCTTTCTTCCAAGTCTTTGAAGCCTAAAATATATGCCAAGTCAGCAATTATGAATATTCCAGGATATATCCATATAATTGGACATTTTGTGGCAATATTGGTTGAATCCAGTTGAATGTTTTTTTTTTTTGTTTTTTGTTTTTTTTTGTTTTGCTTTCTTTTTATATTCCATCATAATGGCTCATTTGAGGCTTAAATTTGGCTAAGAGGTGAGAAAAACAGTACTACAAAATATTCATCTGTTTGGGATTCTCTCACTCTCCCTGTGACATAATCATGAAACTTCTACCATAAATTCAAAATACTTATTCTTCTATGATGGGACTTAGATTAGCAGCATTAGCTTATCAGCAGAAAATGCTCTATCTCTGGGGAGCCAGTACCTATTTGACTATTAAATTTATTTCATCATAAGCCACACAGTTGGCATGCAGATAAAAATGATTTTCACAGATGCTTGACATAACTTTGTAGTTAAACATGTCTGTTACCAGTATATCATGTCCAAAATATGTCCAAACATTTACATACAAATTGAAAATAATTAAATGCTATGCAGACAATTTGATTGTCCATCATTAACACCTCCAAATTTACCTATATTAAAGTTCCTAACTTACTTGGCTTGAAGAATGGAAAGGTCTAATGTGCTTGTTTTCTGCAAATGATATGTGGTCTGCAGGGTGCCAATCTCTGGTATACACTACAAGGTCAAAGTTCACTGTCTCAAGGAGAGAGTTAATGGCAGGAATGACCCCTAACCCATCCTGACCTGCGGGACAGTTACGAAGTGCGAGGTTTCCATCCAGGAAATCATTCTGTACATCAACCACAATCAGAGCAGAGCTGGGCTGTAAAATCTATGGAAAACAGACACCAGAATCATTAATATTGGACAATGACAGATATTTCCTTACCTCGAACTCTGTAGTACAAAAATCTGAAATACATGTAACCTCCTTAGCAAATAGAATTTTTTCATTTAAAAGACTTTCATGCCAGATACAAATATCATACTGATACTTACCTGTTTTAGCCAGTAGTAGCAGTTTCCAAGAAACTCAGCTTTACTGATTTTTCCATCCTGTAATTGGGTGAAAATATTTTTCAAATAAAGCAAAGCACAATCCTCATCAAATAATTACTCAAATGCACCAGGTGAAGTTCAGTTAAAGAATCTTATTACAGAACTTAGTTTATGTAAGGAATTCTAGCTTAAAAGCCAAAACCTGTGGGACATGCATTACATATGAAAAGCCTTCCTACTGTTTTCATCAAAGTACATAAAAATTCATTATTTAGATAAATATATAATTTAAGAAAGCGCAATACACATTATTCCTTATATACTGTATGTGTACTAAAATAAGCAGGCTTTATATTTTAGCGGCTTTGGCTAGGACAGCAATGCACTAATTCATGAATTACGTTAATAAATCATAAACAAATACAATACATGGCACGGATATGTGTAACACTAATTCATGATTACGTCAACCACTCAATACCTAGTGATTGCACTAAATTTTGAACACATCAATTTATGTACATGTGCAGTACTTTGTGGAGAAAAAAAATAGTCACGAGAAATCCTTAATCATAACAAAGCCTTATTCTTAATTTCTCCATTTAAATTCTTTCCCATTGGGAAAGTCTACTCATAGAATGTGCTTGCTTCTAATCTGATAAGTCAATGTCTTCCATGCTTAGTTTCTATATTTACATTAGTCTTTAAGGCAATACATGTACAACTACTTATGTAAACTCTCAAAATTCTCATGAATAGTCGACGTCCTAATAAACGAACTTATAACCATGGAAAAACCTACATACATGTACTTCCTTGCTAATAAGGAACTTATAATAAGGGTCCTCAGAAGCTGGATTTGTTATACAGTAAAGCTCAGGTATAAAGAACTCACTAATAAGAAAATCTTGGTTATAAAGATATCTTAATGAATTCTGTAGAAGACTTTGCACTACGTTCCTTATACAGATATAAAGAAGCTTGGTTATAAGGAAGCAAAATTCCCTGTGACTTTGTTTAGATTAAGAGATAACATTTTTAGAGTTTCATTGGGATATGACATGAAGTTGGTAACATGATCAAATCCTATAATGCCCAAAGAGCAATATTGTAGATTTGATCACATACCAACTTCATGTCATATCCATATGAAACTCTAACAAATGATATTTTGTTTCTTACATTTATATTTTTATTCTATTCTTCGAGTTACAAAAAAAGGCACTTTGACTGACTTTGTTATGGAAATGCAACATAATATACAGGTACGACACCATGTGATGTCACAGTCTAGATTTCTAAATGTCTCATGCGGTTTGCTTTCCATAAGCAAGAAATTTGAGCAACTTCATGTCTTTGAAAACTGAATGTCAGTTTAATTGTATTGTCATATAACTATAAGGAAAGACATTGGCAAATATAAATATTGGTGTTTTACTGTACATGTTCTTATTTCTCCATTTATAGCATCCAATGTATGTAAATTTGAGATTAGCTGGTAATAATTACTAAATAATGAATGTACTCTAACCATGCACTTATAAATACCATTGAACTTTTTTCCCCATGTATTCTTGTATCAAAGATTAACATATTAAAGTTCAATGAATGAGTGAATATTTGAACCAATTTTATAAGTGCACATTAATTAATAAATCTTATAAATTCTTGGTATAAATTTGGGTAAATCCAGATCAATGAGACTTGACAAAGACTTGAGAAGTAAGTCAGATAAATGATCCACAATCCATGACAACCAACAGAAGTCACTGCCTGCGTACAAAAGTACTTTCATTATCTGATTATCCTAGTCTATACAGAGCATATACAATGTCTGTTGGATAAATGAGAAGATGAATGATGACATAGAATTATGAATTATAATGTAGTGCCTTCACCAAAAATGTGAAAAGATGGCCTTTTCATTTAAGTCTGCTAAATACCACAATAAAATATCAACAATTACACAATCACAGTGAAGCCTCATTAATCTGGAAACCAATGATCTGGACACTTAAACTTCTGGACGAACTTTGTGGGGAACATTTATAAATATATATAGGGTAAACTGATCGAAAGTCGAACATGACCGCGAGTCGAACGCATTTTAAACCTCACCTACACCTTTTGATAAACAATAAATGGTAGGCAACTCTTGATTATCTGTCTTCTTTTTTATCCATTTAATTAATTAGAGTTATCTTTTCTAAGTTGAACTCTTCTGTCAGTAGTTCTAGGTGCCGGGAAATTTGAAGGTGATTTCTCCAAATTTTCTGTCGTAAATGAATTATCCATGTTGTTTCAAAACTCCAAACATTTACCAAATAAGCTAATCAATACTTTAAAAGACAGATTTATACCAATCAATATTTTTAAAAGCTGTTTTTATATGGTTTTGGATACATAATTCGCAAAATAATTAACAAAGCTCATTGAATTAATATCGAAAAAAGATATGGAGTCGAACACCGAAAAAAAATCGCAAGTCGATCAGTGTTCGACACTAGATACAACGATAAAATACCGCAATTTACACAAGAGAGAATAAAAGCTTTATAAGATTTATAAAAATTACATTATTATAGAAGAAAATGAATCAACTCTTTCCATTAAAAAAAAACAAAAACAAACAAAAAAACAAACAAACAAACACAAACAAACAAAAACAAACAAACGAACAAACAAACAAACCTGTGCCACCAGTACTTTAATTATTCCATGATTCAGACCACAATTTACTTGATCATTTTAACTGTAAACATCTAGTTGTAATATAGCAAATTTAGATGTAGGCTATCTATTTTGGCAATTACGTCTAAAATCAAGTTTTAAACTTTGTGCAAAAATCCTCATGCTGGGGAAAGGAGTTTTCTTTTCTTTTTATCAACAAATTTGTGAGTTGGATTTTTTTTAATGTAGTCCCCCCTCCCCTCTCTCTGGAAAAAAAAAAACCTGGGTCTGCACCTGCCAATGTTTTCAGTGCTCTCCAGAGCCCAATACATGTTACTGGTGGGTTCTTAATGCTTTATCCATTTACCAAGACTGTGAAAAGAAAAACAAAGATGAATATTTAATTAAGAAGATCTGATGCTCCGCAAGCACGAAGTATATTTTCGAACATGATATTTTACTGTCAATTTAGTTTGAAAATGTTCATTGAAAAGTCTAGCTGCAACCCCTCTCCTAATTTTTTGCAGCATGGTAAAATCGCCCCGTTTTATGTAGCCAAAAAGCTTATTGTTGAAACAGTTGGAACCCCCCCCCCCCAACCGCATAAAATTTTCGAGATTGGATAATTACTTCTTGGTTTTTGCTGGCTCATGGCGCAGTCTTCACAACAATTTTTTTTTTCAACGCATGCCCGTCGGGCATCTCTTCTACTACTTTTACCAAGTTTACATGCCTTACTCAAAATTTAACTTCATGAAATTAAAAAAAATGCTGTCTTTACAGTGTATGAACCATTGTTTATACAAGAATGGACCAACAACCAAAAATTTCCAAGAGTGAAAAATATTCTTTCGGGTGGTCAAGAACATATACTTTTTATTGCTGTAATGCATTACCGAAAATTTTGAAATGTAGTAGTTTATCATTAAGGAAAAACCTGCATGCAGTTTTTAACATACTGAATTTGGATTCCATGTGAAAATCCTACAGTGTAATTACAGTTTGTGTACACAGTGTGTACACAATGTGGCATGATTATCTCGTGCATTTCAACAACAGTAGAAAGACGACAGGGATTAGTTAGTTACGCTTCTTTGCATATGACACCTGTGAAATTGATTTCAAAATGTGTATGCACTTCTTTGGTCAACTTATTTAGTATATATACTTGTGTGTTTTAATGATATTGTTACATTAGGTAATAAAAAATAAATTTCACCTATTTACTTGACTACTGACGGCATATTTATTTGGTACATTAAATACATGTATAAACAGGGCTGTTAAAAAAGGTCAGTGAATCTACAATGAATAATAAATCTACCAAAATGTGGTAATCATTGCTATTTTTGAAGAAATCTGAATTTAATAAACGAGTATTGAACAATTGAACGTTGAAAAAGGGGGGGGGGGTAACGATAACTTCTGACGTAAATGTAATTTCTTTTGATTTTATTTACCGGGTATTTTACTAAACTAATATTCAAATTTTCACACACAAAAAATCAAGAAATGCCAATTAGAAACAAAAAGGGAAAAGGAGTTGTCATGGAATAAAATACCGTACATACTTTAATATCAGAAACGAAAGTATAGATTGCAATCCACTGTGTAAAATATTTTTACATATAAGTCAGTCTATAATGGAGAAAACATTACACATGCCCAGCGGACATGTGAATCTTCATTTTTTACATGCCCGCCCGCAATTTTACCAGGTCCCGGGCATCGGACTCGATCCCGGGTTATTTCGAAGACTGATGGCGGGTGTGACTGGTCAACTTACTTCTCCTAGGCACCTGATCCCACCTCTGGAATTTCCGGGGGTTCGTGTTTTGTATCCTTTTCACAGATTTGTATTGTCTGTAGATTTTCTTGAGATCGATTCCGTTCCCTATCTTCATCTTTTTCAGGTACGTTGTCTTGAATCTTTTTTCGCTCCCCCCCCCCCCCCTTAAAAAAAAACAACGATGCTGCAAGTATGTTTGCGCCAGTTCCAGAAAAAAGAAGAAGATTTTTTGAGATCTCAGGAAAATAGGGGCCGTAACAGAGGATTAACATTTGATTAAAGAAAAAAAACGAAAGCTTATAGAGATAATTTGAATGGTTTTAAAATCCGCATGAAAGATTTAAAAATTTCTGAAGAAATAAATATTCAACATCAAATTTTTATGCAATTTTGTAAATCGTTTTATGTCTTCTGATTTTAAAATATGTCAAATTGAATTTGTTTCATGGCAAGATTGTTTAGATTGAAACTATTTTGCGTTGAATAAAGTAATCGAACTTTAAGAAAATTAGTCCTATCATAGAAAGTTGTGAAACTTCAAACAATAAATTGAGTCCTGACCACATAAATTCGCCTGAAACGAATACTTAGAGCACTCGAAATGCTACCTTAGAAAAGACTTCTAGGTGCAAAAAATGAAGATAACAAACAGTGATCGATGTCAAAAAAAAAAGAAAAAAAAAGCAAAACTTTTTTTTCTTTCTCTTTTGCCATAACTTCAAATTGGGCTTCAAACATGTTCAACGGAGGATGAAAAAAAGAGAGAAAAAGCATATAAAACTGGGGAAAAACTGAATACAGAGAGAAATAAGATAAAATCAACAGAAAAGGTGGAGGATCAATGAAAAATTTTGCAAATTGATAATGTTGACTGAATTCTACATTACATGTATTACTTTCCTCCTTTAATTTAAAATTATTTCCCGTATTACCAACAACGTTTCACAATCTTCCTTGATATTAAAATAAATTAAATGAAAATCATGTCAAAATGTTTGGTATGAATCAAAATCTATCTATAAAAGAAAAAGACGAGATCAAACAAAATCTTTTCAGAAGTTTGTCTATTTTTAAAAATAATAATATATTATGTTAATGTCATGAAAAGCAGTTCCTATTAACAATTATGTAATTCATGCGACTCGGAATAAATGAAGTTCGACTTCATATCTAGCCGTTCGACTTATGGTCGAATGTGTTCGACTTACGATCTATTTTGTATCTCGGGCTTTTTCCTTTAATAACAATTGTTTCATTCAGTTGCCACAGTAAACAACACGCTAAAATGACGCCTTAGGCACACATTTCGATACATCTCTGGGTTTATGACACGCATAATGTACCCTGTTGTCAACACTGTCGGTGAATATAGATAGGCGTTCGACTTGCGATCAGTTTACCCTATACATGTCCAATAACTGTATCTCACTTCCATTCTCAATGACCGTGTAGTGTAGGACAGCGCCATGAGAATTCCATCGGCATCAAAAGCAAGTTTTTTGACTTGCCTAGATAGCCGAGCGGTCTAGCGCGCTGTTCCTGTACTGCTAGGAGACAGTGAACATGTACTTAATAGTAAAAACATGTCAAATTCCTTCTTGTTTGAAATTCTGTATGCGATTTCTTTAATATACATGTACATGTATTTACCGTAGCAATAAAAAGATTTTTACATCATCTTTATAATTCACAAAATAAAAACTTTGTATAATATGCACAGATTCTGAAGTATAATCTTTCTACCAACGCCACAAGTCAACCTCTAGCATCGTTTCCCATGTATACATAACCGGATATCGTCTATGCATTGTAAATTTAAAACTGGTCGCTGTCAGAATAAAGAAAATGAAATATACATTTTCTATTATTAGAAAACCATGTTCATATATGTATAATCAGTTAACAGAAATTATTTTACCATAATAAAATCTAATGCAAAAGAAAAATCACGCACTTTTGTCTAACAATAGAACAACACTGAAATACAGGGCACTATAGCTCAAGTTTTCACTGCGACACACGCTCACATGATGGTGTGTATAGACGATTTTAAATTCTACACGCTCATATAGGAAAAATAAATTCTAATTGCATTAAATTACAGAATTTTGTTTTACTTCGATCTTTATAATTTTCACTTTCATATCCATAAACTGTATGCGCGCATATTTCACACAGCATTAAATAGCGATTATCAAGATAAACGTACCCAAGCCACAAAACAACGTGTCATCCATGTGTATGCAGTAGACTATAAATACACACAACCTTTGGCTTGCATAATTAAAATCAAGGTAAGCCATACATACACTTTGTATAATTATCGCGCTATTATTTGTTGATCACAGGAACACAGGTAACCCGAGCGTGACAGACGGGTGTTATCAATAGAGCATTCAGTTTACCTAACGGACTTGATCATCAGAGCGGAAAATAATCTTGACTTCGAGATAACGCATGTGATTTTAATGAATGGGTACACAATTTTACTTCCAGATAACCGGGGTGTTCGACATTACCGTGTTCGACATAGAGGGGTTTATTTTAATCATTTATAAAGCAAATTTCGTCGGGACCACGGCCTTACTTCGACATATCCGGGGTATTCGAGATATCCGTGTTCAAGATTTCGAAGTTTAGCTGTATATATATATATATATATACACCAAATATGTTTCAGTAATCAGGATTACTTATCTGGACAATTTGCATTGGTACTCAAGTGTCCAGATTAACTAGGCACGACTGTATATACTTGGAAATGTGCTTGGAAATGTGCTAGAAGTTGTTTCTTGACCTGAGGGAACAGTCATTTAGATTTTTAAAAGAATACTTAATGTAATATATTTCACTGTTTTTGTTAAAAATTGAGAAATGTTGTGTGGTTATACTTAAAAATTGCACAGCAGGTTGTTTTATCATAAAATTAGTAACACAGTTCTCTGAAGGGGATGGCTGCACAATGCACATACAATTATTGATTAGCATTTAAACAGCAATAGTAATGATCTCTCTCTTCAATGTGTTTGGGCACAAATTGGAATCCAATATTGTGGTAAAAGTCAAAGATATTATTATACACTAACAAAACAATACTCTATGCAGAAAAGTAATTCAATTAAAAAAAGAATTCATTACACTCTATAAACACTGGACTTTAAGAGAAAACAATTCAGGACACACACAGTAACACAATTAAACTGCCCTGTGATTCTAGGTGGTATGTATTGATTGGAACTTCCAAGACCTACTTGATATCTCTATTAATATACTGTGCAACTATCACAAATGTTTACACTATTTCTGTCGTTATACCGTATGCAATCAATTTCCCACTGTGGCAGACTACATACCTGTACCAATGAATGATTCGCATACATGTAAAAGTGCAAAACTGACAAACCATCACAACACATTTATGACAAAACATCAAAAGGCATTTCCATTCCACCAATGGGGAGCAATATAAGTTTCATCATAAATAAAAGGAAAATAAATTATTCATATTATCGACAATCAAGCTACCTCTAAAATTAATCCTAAAATTTCCAGAAGGTAGAAACTATATTTCAGACATAATATTTTTAAAATAAAATCAATTTCATCTGAAGTGAAATCAGTGATGTATTCATGCAGTCAAAGAATTTCATAATCATGGCTTCCTCTCTTGTAAGATGGTGGACAAATTTGTTCTGTTCTCCACACATACTCACAATGACTCTTGTTTGTAGAGGCAGATTGATTTATAAGCCAATTAATGACAGAAATATTTTCTTCCATGTTTGCAGAAAATGATAAGAGATAATGAGAGCTAATTTGCAGTGCCAATTTTGGAACTTTCCTGAAGAAATCAACAGAGACGAGCTTAATTCAGAGCACACACGTCACAGCATTCCATATTTGGACCAATTTCCCTGCAGGAGGTCCAATGAGGACTTGTAAAGAGATATCCCATTCTGTAGATCTGGACAGTTCAACCTGTGCTATTCATTACCATTAAATTACATGTAACTTTTAAAGGTGTTTTCTTTTGATTTAGAAACATTTATTTCAGTCATATTTTTAATTACCAGCATCTGGGTTCTTTTTAGACAATGTAGGGTGAAGGTTACAAGTAAGGACAAATTATCATAGAATTTCAAGCTAGTAGGAATAAATGACTTTACCATCCAGGTTTCATGAACACTCATTCAATGTAAGAAATCATTTTTTTTTTTTGGCACTCACTGGATCAAACTAAATTTATTAATATTCACAATATATCTTTTTAAATGAGTACCGGTTTACCGATGTTTGTTTTCCTGTCAAAAATGTTAAAATTAAAACTAACCTGGTCTTGGTCTAGGAGAGTAAGAATTTCCCCCTCCTGTGCCTCAGTGAGCTTGTAGGACTGTGAGCCATCACAGAACACATCATTCAGTAACTGGTGAAACTCCTTCTTATTCAGAAAGCCATCTCTGTAAAGATTAAAAATTCTTCATAAAATCTGTTATTATTTTGAAAAGTAATGGATGCAAGGACTAATTACGTATACAAGTCATAAATAATACATATATACAAAGATCTATATGACAAGGACATAAACATTAAAAGAAGCACATAAAAACAGGGACCTAGATATACCAAAGGGATAGGCAACTCCTTTAGCGCCATGTTTATTTACCCAAAACGGCACACACAACACTGCAAGTTTTTCAAACTACGTTTTTTTCCCAGTAAAAAGCTTGTTTTCTGATTAATGTAATCTGTTCTTTTTGTGTATCGGAATGGATATTCAATAAATTTTAAAGCACATATTATAAAATAATTTAGATATTAAGTAAACAACCACCAAAATCGGCAATTTCTCGGAAATACGGCCGATCAGGGGCACGCACTGATTTTTAAATAAAACGTAATTACTTCTAAGATAAGGAGTAAAAACAGTGCTAATAACAAATCTTGAATAATTTATTGATAGATAAATTAAGGTTTTATTCTGAAATATCTGATAGCAAAAGAGATTTATTTAATTAAAATTGACTTACGAAATCCCGCAACTTATGAGATATCGCGAGACTTGCGAGAGTTGCCTATCCTGTTAGTATATAGGTCCCTGATAAAATTAACTCCAATTTACAAAATTTAAATAGAACAGGTTTGACAAATGACTCTCTCTCTCTCTCATTTTCTCTAATTAGTTTAATTTTGTAGACATCAAGAGCATGGAAACAAGATAATTCTGTATTTGGCTATAAAAGTGTATTTGATTTTCTACAAAATTCATGTTTGCTTTAAATTATACAGTTTTAATTATTTCTACATGTACCAAGTATAACCATGTATGATCATTTATCTTTTTTTTTTTAATGAAGTGTTATTACTGCTGGTATTTATACCAAAACATAAAACCCACTCTTATAAAAGGCTTAAAACTGAGCAGAATATTAGAGGTTACTTTGGCAAAAAATGGTTAACCAGTCTACAGTTAAGCTCCCATAAAGTGCAACACCTGAGCTCCTTACTTGGCAGGTTTACTTTAATAATCCTTTAATCCTTAATCAGATTGGCACATTCAGAGATTGTATGCAATCCCCTGATTTTAAAAACACTGGAATTTAGTAGTACACTTGTATCATACCAAATACCAATTGTTAACAGTATATTATTATATTCTTTATTCTTGGAGAGGGGGGGGGGGGTCCTATGTCCATGTTAGTTAATAAAGATATTCTATGATATATCTTACATAAACAATTTCAAAATACATTTTGTTCTTCAGAAACTATAATGAGTAATGAAAAAAAAAATGTCTAAATTACATCATTGATATTGTGAGGAAATGTATTTAATACCTTTCACAGAATTTCCCCAAATACAGGTTATGTAAATATACTGGTAACTGCAAACTTGAAAAATACTTAAAACTGGTGTACATTTACATTCAATTTATCATTGAAAAGTGGGTTTATTACATAATTGAATCATTCCTGACTCTCTGATTGGTTAAAATTCAACATTCGAGCAGTCATAAAAAGTCATATTCACCTGCAATTGAATCTTTCAAGTGAATGTTGCATTGCATTTTTTTCTGCCCCCCTCTAACTGCATTTGACAAGGGTTCAAACTGGGTAAACAACCAAGAAAGATGGTAAAATTTTCTTTAAAAAGTTTGTATCATTGAATCATGTCAATAAACAATATTGTTGTCTTAGGGCCAATAAGATGATATAGCAACCCTTGAAGCACAGCCTTCAGACTCAGATCATTTTGTCTCTCTGGGTAGCTAATTAAGGAATGTTTTTAAGTTTTGTGCGAGTTATTGGTGTGTAAATCACACAGACTTGTCACGTAGGCATATTTCATGAAGCGTGCCAGCCTCAAAGTGACGTCAGTTTAGCGCGAGTTTCTCCGTGTATACACGAAAATGGCATTCAAATCAATTTCATAGTTGTTTAAGTAGAAAAACACAGTAAATGTAAATATATGGAATTGACCTAAAAAAATAGCAATTTATATTGTATATAATATTACACAGCTCCACAAGATATGGAATTAAGATTGCCAACCCAGATACCATGGTAACTATTCTGTCAACTCTGCATTTGCCTCTATTGGTTACATCTGTCAATTCAACATCCCACCCCCAACCAACACCTCCAACAAAAAAAAAGTCTTTTGTGTGTTTTCAGTTTTTATAACATTGATCTTACCACAACTGCATAATATGACAGTACAAAATACAGACTTTGACCCCCTTCAGAGTAATTGCTATTAAGTTAGACATAACAAGTGCAACCTTCTTTTAAAACAGATTTTATATATCAAGTAAACCTGAAATCTCAAAAAGAAGATATCCATATTTTTTTTCAAATATTTGATAAACAGGAGGCAAATATGTGGCAATGAGAAAATTTATCATACCCATATTTATGTAGTCTATCTGCAGGAAATATAATCATGAAATAAATTTTACTTCCTTATCTATCATAATAACTAGCATAGTATATGATATTTTTTAAGATTTTAAAGGAGATACAAATGGAAAATATCCCCAAAATTCAGCTTACATCTTCCTGAAGTGTGAACAATAATATTCCTAATGCTTGATAATAAGTGTATATAAGTATTTTCAAATGCTTAAAAGTTTAGACTATGTTTATATCCTTAGAAATGGTGCTTCATTTTTCTGAGGGACTGGGAAAATGTGTCTTCACTTCTGACTCTGTGAGCTAGATAGATTTATTTGATAGTTCAAAAAATGACTGACCAGGTTATTTCACTAAAGTGTCAGACACAACAATTCAATTCACCAAATACCTTTTCAATAAAATTACTGACGGATGGTAAATTTTCACTTGGTTGAACTTTTAATTTCGTAGGCTATTGGAAAATAAAAATCCTATAAAAATAAATATAAAAAGGTACATATGTATATTTATTTTGTCTGGAGTAAACATTTTGCAAACTGTAATATTTTTTTTAACTCTATTTTTAATTGACAGTTTTTTGGTTTTTTTTTAATTTGAGCAATATATACTGTCTTTGAATAACATTTCTGATAATTAATTAGCTAAATACAATTAACAGTTACAAAAAATTGTATTTAAAAAAAAAATAATAATAAAATTACCAGATCATATTGATTTAACTTGTACATCACAACCCTCTAAAATGATAAATAATAATAATGAACTGATCGAGTCTTTTTCTGTAATAAACAATATAAGGAACCCCAATTTAAATGTGTTTTTATAAATATTTCTGTAAGATACTGTAAATAGCTCTCTGCCAACTTAATTAACACCTTAACTGCAGTAGAATAAAGAAGTGGGCAGACAATGAGACATATCCCACATCAAAGGAAATTACAGCAGAACTCAATATTTTTTATTTTTATATCGCAAAAATAAAACTTTTACTCACCTGTCAATGTCGTAACGTTGAAAGCATTGAATGCAATCTTGTTTATCAAAAATCTTTCTTCTGTCAACAAATTTATCAAAGAAGTTATCCCTGTCCGGGGAATCCATCTGCCTTTCACAACAGTTAGCTCGAAAGTGAATGTTTACATTAACATCAATGCGCTCTGAACTCTGTCTAATAGCATTTAACAATACACAATCGGATAAAATTGGACTGGCACAAAGTTCTGAACATTACGTATATACAAACTTAATCCTCTTAAACGATTTGAGAACAGCCAATTGTTGCTTAAAACTTTGGTATAAGAAGGTTTTAAAAATATTCAGGTGTGCACATTTCAATTACCTAAAATTGGACACACTCAAATATCACCGATAAACGCTGGGCACTGTGTGCATTGGGTGGCGCACTGACCAAGAAATAATGAATTCAGAATCATGTCAGTTTATGTTCTTTATTTGCTTAATATTTATAATATTAATACACAGAAAATTGCTGAGGTATGACTAACCTCTACACATGATACATGATAAATAGCACATACAAACAGAAAAAGGTATGATGCTTCTGTACGTGTACATGATAAACAGCACATACATTAAAACAGATCATAAGTAGATAAACAGATGGGATACATGAAGAATGAATTCACAACCTTTTTTTTTCTTTTTTTTTTTTTACTTAAAAGCTAACATTTTTTTCCTTCAAAATAACAAACCCCAGAAAAGTTTTAGACACTTAATAGTTGTACTTATTTAAATACGGATTTTTCCCTACAATATCTTATTTTAAATAATATTCCTCTCATTTGGTACGGCGTCGTTGGAGGGCCAGAAAAAAAATATTTATTTGTTCGGGCGAATTTACGAATTAGATGTTTGTTCGGACAATTTAGATATTTGTTCGGACAAATTAGAAATTCGTTCGGACAAATTAAATATTTGATCGGACGAATATTAATGTCATTTTGGTGTAAATTCCTGCTATAAATACATTATAATGGAGCGCCTTGGATTAAGGTAGTCCGATCCTCAGGTTCTGAAAATCAGCTTTTAGGTAATTGAAAATGCTCACAAAATGTCTCTGATTTCATAGAATGACATGAATTTACCCATGGTATTTCTTCAAAGTTCATCATTATAGTTAATCATATCATATAGGGAAAATTATCAAATCTCAAATATATTTTCAGGAAATGCGAATAAAAACACCAGCTATTCATTTTTTAATTGAAAATTGATCAACAAATACAATGTATATTTTTGGATTAAAAAAATATAGGTATCCAGGCATTTGGAGAAAATTGCATCTTTTTTATGCTTATGTAGTATTTTAGTTCTTCTATTTACTTCAATTGTTATATATAATACATAGTGTAAAAAGCTTGCGCTATCATTGCTAGACATCATATATCATGTGTAATTTCATGTCATGCAAATAAGCATTGGTATCTAATGATAGATTGAGGGAAATTCAATTTCTTTTATGGGGTACAAATGTCAACTTTTCACAAGACCATTTCTAAGACTTATAAAAACCTTGAATCCTATTGAGATACATAGAATGAAAATTGATGAAAAGATCCCAATTCCAAGCTTCAATTTGAGACTTTTTAAATAAAATGATAAATTTAAGAGTTATCCTTCCTGGCTGAGGATCGGATATCCTTAATGTTAAGTAAATAATTGAAGGTATCTTAAATTATTTCAAGATATTATTTATTAATCTGATGCGCGCAACAACTCAATTAAAGATCTCTTTAACAAATATGGATATCTTCAATTCTAATTTTATTGCGCGTATTAATTCAATATGAAATTAATTTAACGAATTGATGCGTGCAATATTTGATTTGTTGCTGTCTTCAATTGAAAGAGCACAAAAAAAGATGGAAGAAAGAATTCAATTAAAAGAGCACAAATTTAATTAATGCTCGCATTAATTGAATCATTGATATCTTGAAATGCATTCTTCCTCAATTATAAATTAATGATATCACTTATCATACAGTTATGCAATTAATTAATGCGTCTAACAAGTATCAGAGAGAGAGAGAGAGAGAGAGAGAGAGAGAGAGAGAGAGAGGGCGCAACCATTTAAGAGCCATTCTCTGTAATGACTTGAACTTTTATATAGGAGCTGTGGCACGCATAGTCTCAGAATTTCTCCAAACTCTCTATGATAAAAGTCTTTGATACCGTAAATTCAAATCAGGCAAAAATTGGTTGCTACGTGTCATGGTTACCATAGCAACATGTCGTAAAGTTTGAAAAATGGCATTTTTCAACATGTTCAGAGTCCCACAGTTAACTTTTGCAGCAAAGCAAACAAGTGGCAATGATTGTTTCTGAAAGTTAAAGGCCTGATGTCTTAAATGCATAATAAACATGTTTGGTAAATCAACTATAACATACGTTACTATGGAAACAAAGCATTCAAAAGTAATAATTTTGTTCATTTAATTTTATAAAGTCATACACTTAAGAATAAAAACAATTATAGGTTGAAATGCAAGCAAATAATAGACAAGAGATCCTTGTAACATATACCAAGAACAAAATATGATATTTCTTATAGGTTGGCAATGGTTGCCATGGTTTTAATACCACGAAGGGATTTTAAATTTACTCTCTTAGTGTTTTAATCTTATCCTATCTTTTTAAAAAGCATATTTCTATATAACTGATGATCAATTTTTAAAGGCCTTGGTGTGTCCCTAATTTTCACATTTCAAAAAATTCAATTTCAATTCTTTAAATAGTGCGTTGCTATGGAAATAAGGCGAAAAAACATGCATAAAAATCTTAAAAATACTCTGTTTCCTTGGATACGTACCCTTGTATGTAGATTCCCAAAACTTTTATGATTGATATATGTGAACAACTAACCTGACTTTAAATTTTGACTACCACCCAATCTCTAACTGGATGCAAAAATCTGGCACATAGGGTCCAATATTGACATAAAATTAACAAAATCGAACATTTTCTCTTCTTGGTAACCATAGCAACATTGTTTTATTTTTCAACAACCTTTATCAATATATGATATTCAACTTTAGTTCTACGAGATAAGTACCATTCAAGGTGATTCAAATAATATGTTTCTTGATTAAAAGGTCAGCAAATTCCTAAGGCAGCAAAAAAAATATCACTTTAAACAACTAGTACGTTGTTTCCATGGTTACACTGCAAAGTAATCATTAATCTCAATTTTTCTTATGTTGTCGGTGTTGCAAGGTCCTAAGGATGTATATGTGCCAGTCGTGAATTTTATTGTTTTTCCTCAAGACAGTATCATTAATCCAATCATAGCAACAGATTTTGCATGGTGACACTGTGTTACCATGGCAACCATGAAAGTTATTTTTAGAATAATATTGGCAATACCTAATTACATAAGTTAAATATTTTTCATTGTTTTTCTTAGGTTTTTGATTGAGTTTAATCATGTAACATCTATCATTTGTGAATATTGAGCTTTTTTCAGCATTTTTCAGCATCTAAAATGTATTCCAAATGTACCCATGGTTACCACTTACTTAGAGATAAATTCTGCATAGTTTCTTTATAGCATAAGTGGCAACAAGGTATCATGTTTTTAGGAGAATAGTGTGTTTGTTTTTCTTAGTCTTTATTAAGGCTTAATAAAGATTTAAAGTAGCTGAAAATCTCAATTTTTTCAACTTTTCTGGCTGTTACCATGGCAACCAAGACACATAGCAACGAAATTTTATTTGATATATGTTTCTGGTGTCAAGTTGTAATAATGGGCAAAGTTTCATCAAAATCGGTGACCATGCGTGGCAAAGAAGTTTAAGTGGTTACAGAGAATCGCTATTAATTAGAAATATCTTCAATTCAACATACCTATAAATTAAAACTGTTGTGTTACTTGCTAAAGGGATTGACACACCCATTAATTAGTCTCGCACACAAAAAAGAGAGAATCAAAGAGTTCAACAAATTATTAATTAATACCGTCCGATGTCTAAATTATTATTTTTTTTTTTTTTTCGAAAAATAATGCCACCACATTGTTAAGCTCAACAATTGACAGTGTTTAAAGTTTACTTGCATATATACTCTGGTGCATACACTTTTCCATTAAAGGTAGACACGTGGCCTTTGAAAATTACATGTGTTAACCTCCAAAATCATATATGGTTAAAAAAAAAATGGCCGTCATATTTAATTTAGCTATCCTCAAGAAAAAGGGGGCCGCCCAGACATGTTAAAAATGATACATTGCCCTAAGGCCCAAGTCACGAGGGCTTGTCTCGGGACACAGTTAGATGATATGATGGAAGAACGTGAAATACTGACAAGAAAGAAAGATAATCCATTTAGCGTATCACGCCATTCTTGCAACGCATTTAGGAAAAACACTCTCATTGCGATAGCAAGAGAAAGAAAACCAAGAGTAACAGTTTTCGGAAAGTTACGCAAGTCAGTTCAAGTCTTTACTGTTAAGCAGTTTGCTGAATGATGGATTACGATAAAGATTTTTACCGGAGAAAACAGGTCTGGTCTATCATAGCTTTTACGATGTAGATCTAACCAACTTTTTTAAAAATGAGAACGGTCTTGGTCATTACGTTTAGAGGAATTTCGGATTGTATGATATAACAACATTGTGCTGACCACAATGGAACTTTTCTAGATTGAACATCTTTGTAACTCAAGATAGCGTTAAATATAAATATTTTTTTGTAAAAACAAGTGTAAATCAATCAGTATTCTGCAGGTCACCAGGTGTGCATTATGCATGACAGGAATGTTGGACGGTTCGCCCCCTAAAGACCATTCGCCCTGAAGCATTTCGCTCCGAGACGATTCGCACCAGATGTACCCCATGATTTCCTTTAACCAGTTAATTGATCGCAATTATCCCTTGTTAATAGTACAGACCCTAAAATGTGCTACTACACCTCAGAAACGAAACAACCATTCTGTGCAAGAAGCCTACCGTACCTATTCTCTTTAGAGAAGTGGACAGGCTTTCACCTGGATGTAGGCGAAAGCCTGTCCACTTCTCGAAAGAGAATATACTGTACCGTGCACGGAACGAACCGTACCGTTCACAAAGCAAACCGTACCATTCACAAAACGTACCATACCATACACAAAATGAAACAAATCCTGTGTAAGTGGTGTACTAGCACATTTTAGGGTATGTAATTATTACCTTTTTAGCAACTTTTGTATTATTATTCATTATTCCAATGATTATTCTGATTTCCATATTACTTTAATTACATATACATATTATTGATGGTCTTTGTTAAATAAAGTAAATAATTTAAGTATAATGTAACACAACACATTTTAATATTTTTGTTATACCATAAATGGGTTTACTGATCTGAGATACATATATGTCTTTTTGACAATATTTTATTGTGATATATGTATTATACACTTACATTTTATTTAAATATACTAAATCAAACAACCCACCCATACACATAAATTTATAGGCTTTATGTTAAGCATGCATAGCTTGAACATTGTTATTAAAGACTGCAGTTGAAGGATTTTGAATTCGGATAAAAAGTACCCTCTAAATCGGACATAAACAACTTAAAAAGTAATGAAACATCGATAAAGTCTATACAAACTATGCAAATAGATACGCACATCTAAATATTTATAGAAAATACTTTTAGATTATATGCGACGTGAAAGGTCTCAGCACAAAAGGTCTTTAGGGTGAATGGTCTCGGCGGGTGAAACATCCAGTTACCCATGACAGCACAACCTTGGTCATGTTGGTTGACAATATTTTTTCTGGGTGCAGTATTTATATACGATAATTTAAAAACTGCCTTAAAAATGTCTTTTTATCAATCATCAGGCTTCTTGAACATGATGTTGCATATGAAATATACATCACAGTGAGATAATTAATATATGTAAATTATTCTTAGGAGCCTTGTATAATTTCAATGTATTTGTGGCCAACAACAGACATGTAAGTTAGGTTGCCAGTAGCCAGATAGCTCAGTTTGCAGAGCACCTGAGTTCAGGGGTCTGGGTTTGAATCCTGGTCTGATCTATAAATTTTTCTGTTACATTTGGTGCCATTGAAACTGGGACTAAAAATACTAGCAGGTAAAAGTCCTGCAAGGGGCTAAGGAATCTGGATTGGTGTTTTGAACTTTTGAACTTTTCACTAGTTCAGGGGCAAAGACATTTAAGGAGGAGCGTGGTGGTCAGACAGGTTTGATCATCAGTGGCCAGACAACTCAGTTGGTGTAGCACCTCTTTAGACTTCAGGAGACCTGGTTTCCAGGTTCTGTTCTGGTCTGTCGCTGTTTTTGCCTTCCTGTTAGATATTTAAAACTTAATTCCAAAATATTATGTTTTTCTTATATATGTAATTTTGTAACTTTGGGGTGAAAATTAATGTTAATCACACCTAGTTCTTTGAATTTTACTTGACTGTAAACATTTTATTTTTAACCTGCTTATGTATTGTTTAAAACTAAAAGCACTGACCAAATTTACAAGGTTTCAAGATTTCAATTTGGGACATACCTTGCCACCTTGTCATTCTTTGGACTTCTTCTTAGAGCTATAATGTTTAAGATGGTATTATTCATAGTGTCTACATCAATGAACCCAAATTGTTCCCCTGAGTTGTTTCTTGTTAGTTCTTAGAACTTATATGAAGCTATTTCTGATCATGCTTTGCAGGAGAGTATTTAAGCATTGAATCATTGTTTTTTGAAAGATATAGTCTCATAACTGCAACAGTGTGTGCAAACAAATTGGGTAACACGCGTTAGCGCGTTATGAAAATTTGTTTGCACACACCGTTGCAGTTATGAGACTATATCTTTCAAAAAATAATGATTTAATGCTTATATTAACATTTTTTATCTCCTTTCATTGACTACAAAGTGATTTATATTTCAAAATCCTAGAATTATCCTTCGGGTAGGTTACAATAATTGGAAGAGCCGTTGCAACAGTTTCAGTTCAATGTGAGCGTGAATTTTGATTTTCGCTTACGACGTTGCACTTCCACGGCATTCAACTTTTGTGACGTCAAAATAAAACGCATACTTTAACCCTTTGACCCCCTTTTCGTGTTATGGTGTTTTGAATGCAGTAGCTTTCCTCACACTTTATAAGCAAAATACATGTTGAATGTAAATATATCCTTTTTAAATCCTTAACTTTCTTTACTTCAGGAACTAATGCAAAACATATATGTTTTGAAAAAGGACATTACACCCCAAGAAAAAGAGGCAATGAAAGATATCAAGTCTTCTGTCCAGCAAGCATGGGCAATCAGAGGTAAACAAGCATGGGCAATCAGAGGTAAACAAGCATTGGGCAAACAGAGGTAAACAAGCATGGACAATCAGAAACTGTAAACAAGCATGGGCAATCAGAGGTAAACAAGCATGGGCAATCAGAGGAAAATAAGCATGGACAATCAGAGGTTAACAAGCATGGGCAATCAGAGGTAAACAAGCATGGACAATCAGAGGTAAACAAGCATGGGCAATCAGAGGTAAACAAGCATGGACAATCAGAGGTAAACAAGCATAGACAATCAGAGGTTAACAAGCATGGGCAATCAGAGGTAAACAAGCATGGGCAATCAGAGGTAAACAAGCATGGGCAATCAGAGGAAAATAAGCATGGACAATCAGAGGTTAACAAGCATGGGCAAACAGAGGTAAGGAAAGCATGGCCAAACAGAGGTAAACAAGCATGGCCAAACAGAGGTAAACAAGCATGGCCAAACAGAGGTAAACAAGCATGGACAAACAGAGGTAAACAAGCATGGGCAATCAGAGGTAAACAAGCATGATCATTCAGAGGTAAACAAGCATGGGCAAAGATGGGTAAACAAGCATGGGCAAAGTTGGGTAAACAAGCATGGGCAAAGATGGGTAAACAATCATTGGCAAACAGAGGTAAATAAGTATGACCAAACAGAGGTAAATAAGCATAGACAAACAGAAGTAAACAAGCATAGACAAACAGAAGTAAATAAGCATGGACAAAAAGAAGTAAATAAGCATGGACAAACAGAAGTAAATAAGCATGGACACACAGAAGTAAATAAGCATGGACAAACAGAAGTAAATAAGCATGGACAAACAGAAGTAAATAAGCATAGACAAATAGAGGTAAATAAGCATGGACAAACAGAGGTAACCAAACAGAGGTAACCAACCATCGGCAAACAGAGGTAAACAAGCATTGGCAAATTGGTGTTAAGAAGCATGGACATTATGGGGTAGACAAGTATGAGCAAACAGGGGTAAACAAGCATGGACAAATAGAGGTAAATAAGCATGCAAAGAGAATGATTAATGAAAAGGTTGTCAAGTAGATCATTAGCTCACCTGAGCTGAAAGCTCAAGTGAGCTTTTCTGATCACCCGTTGTCCGTCGTCCGTCCGTCTGTCCGTCTGTCCGTCCGTCCGTCCGTCCGTCCGTCTGTCTGTCTGTAAACTTTTCACATTTTCAACTTCTTCTCAAGAACCACTGGGCCAATTTTAACCAAACTTGGTACAAAGTATCCTTGGGTGAAGGGGAGTGTAAATTGTTAAAATAAAGGGCCAAGTCCCCTTACAAGGGGAGATAATCAAGAAAAGACAAAAATAGGGTGGGGTCATTAAAAAATCTTCTTCTCAAGAACCACTGGGCCAGAAAAGCTGAAACTTATGTGGAAGCATCCTGGGATAGTGTAGATTCTAAATTGTTAAAATCATGACCCCCGGGGGTACGGCGGGGCCACAATAGGGAATCCAAGTTTTACATTGAAATACATAAGAAAAATCTTTAAAAATCTTCTTCTCAAGAACCACTGGGCCAGAAAAGCTGAAACTTATGTGGAAGCATCCTGGGGTAGTGGAGATTATAAATTGTTCAAATCATGACCCCCAGGGATAGGGCGGGGCCACAATAGGGAATCGAAGTTTTACATTGAAATACATAAGAAAAATCTTTAAAAATCTTCTTCTCAAGAACCACTGGGCCAGAAAAGCTGAAACTTATGTGGAAGTATCCTGGGGTAGTGGAGATTATAAATTGTTCAAATCATGACCCCCAGGGGTAGGGCGGGGCCACAATAGGGAATCCAAGTTTTACATTGAAATACATAAGAACAATCTTAAAAAATCTTCTTCTCAAGAACCACAGGGCCAAAAATACTGAAACTTAGATGGAAGCATCCTGGGGTAGTGTAGATTCTAAATTGTTCAAATCATGACCCCTGGGGGTAGGGCGGGGCCACAATAGGGAATCCAAGTTTTACATTGAAATATATAGGAAAAATCTTCTTCTCAAGAACCACTGGGCCAGAAAAGCTGAAACTTATATGGAAGCATCCTGGGGTAGTGTAAATTATAAACTGTACAAATCATGACCCCCGGGGGTAGGGCAGGACCACAGTAGGGAATCCAAGTTTTACATTGAAATATATAAGAAAAATCTTTAAAAATCTTCTTCTCAAGAACCACTGGGCCAGAAAAGCTGAAACTTATGTGGAAGTATCCTGGGGTAGTGGAGATTATAAATTGTTCAAATCATGACCCCCAGGGGTAGGGCGGGGCCACAATAGGGAATCCAAGTTTTACATTGAAATACATAAGAACAATCTTAAAAAATCTTCTTCTCAAGAACCACAGGGCCAAAAATACTGAAACTTAGATGGAAGCATCCTGGGGTAGTGTAGATTCTAAATTTTTCAAATCATGACCCCTGGGGGTAGGGCGGGGCCACAATAGGGAATCCAAGTTTTACATTGAAATATATAGGAAAAATCTTCTTCTCAAGAACCACTGGGCCAGAAAAGCTGAAACTTATATGGAAGCATCCTGGGGTAGTGTAAATTATAAACTGTACAAATCATGACCCCCGGGGGTAGGGCAGGACCACAGTAGGGAATCCAAGTTTTACATTGAAATATATAAGAAAAATCTTTAAAAATCTTCTTCTCAAGAACCACTGGGCCAGAAAAGCTGAAACTTAGATGGAAGCATCCTGGGGTAGTGTAGATTATAAATTGTTCAAATCATGACCCCCAGGGGTAGGGCGGGGCCACAATAGGGAATCGAAGTTTTACATTGAAATACATAAGAAAAATCTTAAAAAATCTTCTTCTCAAGAACCACTGGGCCAGAAAAGCTGAAACTTATATGGAAGCATCCTGGGGTAGTGTAGATTATAAACTGTACAAATCCTGACCCCCGGGGGTAGGGCGGGGCCACAATAGGTATATTAAAAGGGGGGAAATCTGGTAAAGAACAGCATGGCCAAAGTTACTCAGGTGAGCGATGTGGCCCATGGGCCTCTTGTTTTTTAGTGACCGTTGCTTGACTGCCTTTTGAAATTTTGATCAAGTATGTACTTGAAAACTTGAAAAAAATTCCCAGACTTAAGAATATGGAAGCATTTTTGCTACTAACTGATAAAGAGACTATGCCATATTATTTCATTGAATTAATTGAATCCACGATAATTTCCGATAAAGGAATAAGAAATCTTTGCTGTCTCTTTTCAGCCATACCATGTGTTTTGTTTGGTTACCTTCAAATCGCTGGTAAGTCTATATTTGTTTTATAATTACAAGTATCAGTAAATTAAATTTGATAATGTAAACATGAAACAATTAAAATAAAGTATGAAAGCCCTAGCATCAACTGTTCAAAAGTTACGACCAAGATTAAAGTTTTTCAAAAGGAGGTTTAACTCCAAGGTCAAGGTCAAAGGGTCAAAGTTCTTGGTATCCAAAGGAAGGTCTTGTCACAAGGATTACATATGTGAAGTATGAAAGCCCTAGCACCAACTGTTCAAAAGTTATGACCAAGGTTAATGTTGGGTAAAATTTTGCAAAACTGGGCCAAACTCCAAGGTCAAGGTCAAAAGGTCAAATATGATGGTACCCAAAGAAAGGTCTTGTCAAAAGGAATACATGTGTGAAATATGAAAGCCATAGCTCCGTTATGGGCAAGGATAAAGTTTTTGCAGACAAACAGACAAACAGACAGACAGATAGACAGACAGGGCAAAAACTACATGCCCCAGAATCTTCGATTAGAGGGGCATAAAAAGGTTATTGAATGAATACCAGGAATTTGTCTGCCTTGGTCCACTTTACCACAGAATGATCTCTGGCAGGCAAATTCCCGCATTCTGTAAATAATCAATAACCTATGATTATTGACTTTTGTTGAGGGTTATAAGGCTTTCTGTATCCAAAGATATTTTACCTCAGCAGGTATCATGTATCTTGATTGTTATCAATCCAAAGAAACATGATGGAATCTCTTTTAATTTGGTCATATTATAAAACATCTCTTCATCATAAGTACATATAACAAGTTACATTATTGGAGAGACAGGAAAATTTTACCCCAGGAACAGTGGGGTAGATATGGCAGTGTAAAATCTGTTGAGAAATATATCAAAATATGTAATGATTGTTTAATATCTCCTTTAAACACTTATTGGAATGTTTGTTTAACGTCCCTTCGAGAATTTTTCACTCATATTTAGATGCCACCACTTGCAGGTGGAGGGCTACAAATTTAGACCTGTACTCGGGACTTAAGGCCTTTGAGCAATGAGGGTCCTTTTTCGTGCCAGCACCTACTGGGATATGGGACCTTGGTTTATATGGTCTCATCCAAAGGACCAGTCTCCATGTCCCACAGTGGGATTTGAACCTGCAATGCAAGGATCAACTCCTCACTCCATGACTCTAAAGCAAACGCTCTAACCACTGCACCACACCGGCGACCATTGGAATGTAGATATGGGTTTATCATGTGATCAAATTCCATTACCGGGGTAAGTTTGAATGGCTTTATAGTGGATTTGATCATGGACCAACCCATATCTATATCCCAGTACTGAATAGAAGTTACAAAAATGATACCTTATTTCTTTATATACACATTTGTGATGGCTTATAACAAATATTTGCATATTTATAATCTTAAAATCATAAAATGTTCTGTTTTTAGCTCACCTGAGCTGAAAGCTCAAGTGAGCTTTTCTGATCACCCATTGTCCGTCGTCTGTCTAGCTGTCCGTGCGTCTGTAAATTTTTCATATTTTCAATTTCTTCTCAAGAACCACTGGGCCAATTTTAACCAAACTTGGTACAAAGCATCCTTGGGTGAAGGGGAGTTTAAATTTTAAAATGAAGGGCCAAGCCCCCTTCCAAGGGGAGATACTATATACAGGGAAAATTTTGCCCCCGTTTTAATTTCACCCCTTTCACCGTAGACAAAAGAAGGCAAATTTAAGACGGGGTGAATTCAAAGAAAACAGTATAACTTCTTAAACGAAACTGTGACAGGGCGTATTTAAAATGGGGCAAAATTGTTTGCAAGTGTAAAATGGTGAAAATAACACGGCGCGAAAATAACCCTGTACACAGTAATCAAGAAAAGACAAAAATAGGGTGGGGTCATTAAAAAATCTTCTTCTCAAGAACCACTGGGCCAGAAAAGCTGAAATTTATGTGGAAGCATCCTGGGGTAGTGTAGATTCTAAATTGTTCAAATCATGACCCCTGGGGGTAGGGCGGGGCCAAAATAGGGAATCCAAGTTTTACATTGAAATATGTAGAAAAAATCTTTAAAAAAATCTTCTTCTCAAGAACCACTGGGCTGAAAAAGCTGAAACATAAGTGGAAGCATCCTGGGGTAGTGTAGTTTCTAAATTGTTCAAATCATGACCCCTGGGGGTAGGGTGAAGCCACAATAGGGAATCCAAGTTTTACTTTGAAATATGTAGAAAAAATCTTTAAAGTTCTTCTTCACAAGAACCACTGGGCCAGAAAAGCTAAAACTTATGTGGAAGCATCCTGGGGTAGTGTAGATTCTAAATTGTTCAAATCATAACCCTGGGGGGTAGGGTGGGGCCACAATATGGAATCCAAGTTTTACATTGAAATATGAAGAAAAAATCTTTAAAAATCTTCTTCTCAAGAACCACTGGGCAAAAAAAGCTGAAATTTATGTGGAAGCATCCTGGGGTAGTGTAGATTGTAAATTGTTCAAATCATAACTCCAGGGGGTAGGGCGGGGCCACAATAGGGAATCCAAGTTTTACATTGAAATATGTAGAAAAAATCTTTAAAAATCTTCTTCTCAAGTACCACTGGGCCAGAAAAGCTGAAACTTATGTGGAAGCATCCTGGGATAGTGTAGATTCTAAATTGTTCAAATCATAACCCTGGGGGGTAGGGTGGGGCCACAATATGGAATCCAAGTTTTACATTGAAATATGTAGAAAAAATCTTTAAAAATCTTCTTCTCAAGAACCACTGGGCAAAAAAAGCTGAAATTTATGTGGAAGCATCCAGGGGTAGTGTAGATTGTAAATTGTTCAAATCATAACTCCAGGGGGTAGGGCGGGGCCACAATAGGGAATCCAAGTTTTACATTGAAATATGTAGAAAAAATCTTTAAAAATCTTCTTCTCAAGTACCACTGGGCCAGAAAAGCTGAAACTTATGTGGAAGCATCCTGGGATAGTGTAGATTCTAAATTTTTCAAATCATAACCCTGGGGGATAGGGTGGGGCCACAATAGGGAATCCAAGTTTTACATTGAAATATGTAGAAAAAAATCTTTAAAAATCTTCTTCTCAAGAACCACTGGGCCAGAAAAGCTGAAACTTATGTGGAAGCATCCAGGGGTAGTGTAGATTCTAAATTGTTCAAATCATAACCCCAGGGGATAGGGCGGGGCCACAATAGGGAATCCAAGTTTTACATTGAAATACAGGTGACTCTCGATGGCTCGAACTCCGATCTCTCGAAGTTCTCGATCTCTCGAAGTGAACCTCCGGTCCCGTTTTTTTCCTCTATATAACTAAGCAAATTTAATTCTGATCTCTCGAACTTCCAATCTCTCGAAGTTCTCTATCTCTCGAACCAAGACCTGGGTCCCATTACACATATTTCATTGTTTTTTACTCTCTATCTCTCGAAGTTTTGATTGCGCGTGTGTACATGCCAATCAAGCGTAAAATTAATGCAGCTTGGACTTACCTGGATAATCATGAACGCCTGGGGCTGGCATGGAGGTTCTAATTGGGTGTTTACATAGATGACGTTATACCTGTGAGCATCCGAGTGTTGATATAAATAATTAATTGATTATAAAGGAATTGCTTCACAACTTATTTTGACTTGACAGCGAGACGAAAATTTTTAGAAAATAATTTAAGAGGCGTGTCAATAATTTTCCATAGATTATGAAGTTTTATTAGTGTGTACATAATCCCAGTATGACAAACATTGCGCAAATAATCCTATCTCAAGAATTAAATACCGATTTAATACGAGAAATCTGGTGAAAGACCCGATCAAGCCCGGGGGTAGCTACACCGATGATTGCTATTCAGATTTTGTGTAATCATGAAATGAAAACAAATAGATATTGAAACTTAAAGAGATCAATTAATTTATTGAAAATACGTTCATTGTTGTTGAAATCAAGTGAATTACCTGTAAAATACGAATGAAAACGTGCAATGACATTATCAACATAATACTTCCGGTATTTATAATAGTAGAACAATGATGATTGAAACTGAAAATTCCGGATTTTATTCACTTTCTATCTCTCGAACCCCTCGATCTCTCGAACTTTTCTTGCGGTCCCTTGAACTTCGAGAGACCGAGAGTCACCTGTATGTAGAAAAAATCTTTAAAAATCTTCATCTCAAGAACCACTGGGCAAAAAAAGCTGAAACTTATGTGGAAGCATCCTGGGGTAGTGTAGATTCTAAATTTTTCAAATCATGACCCCGGGGGGTAGGGTGGGGCCACAATATGGAATCCAAGTTTTACATTGAAATATGTAGAAAAAATCTTTAAAAATCTTCTTCTCAAGTACCACTGTGCTGGAAAAGCTGAAACTTATGTGGAAGCATCCTGGGGTAGTGTAGATTATAAATTGTTCAAATCATAACCCTGGGGGGTAGGGTGGGGCCACAATAGGGAATCCAAATTTTACATTGAAATATGTAGAAAAAATTTTTAAAAATCTTCTTCTCAAGTACCACTGTGCTGGAAAAGCTGAAACTTATGTGGAGGAAGCATCCTTGGGTAGTGTAGATTCTAAATTGTTCAAAGCATAACCCTGTGGGGTAGGGTGGGGCCACAATATGGAATCCAAGTTTTACATTGAAATATGTAGAAAAAATCTTTAAAAATCTTCTTCTCAAGAACCACTGTGCTGGAAAAGCTGAAACTTATGTGGAAGCATCCTGGGGTAGTTTAGATTCTAAATTGTTCAAATCATGACCCAAGGGGTTAGGGCAGGGCCAGTAAAGGGAATCCAAATTTTACATTGAAATATGTAGAAAAAATCTTTAAAAATCTTCTTCTCAAGAACCACTAGACCAGGTTAAGCTGAAACTTATATGGAACCATCCTGGAGAAGTGTAGATTCTAAATTGTTCAAATTATGACCCCGGGGGTAGGGCGGGGCCACAATATGGAATCCAAGTTTTACATTGAAATATGTAGAAAAAATCTTTATAAATCTTCTTCTCAAGAACCACTGGGCCAGAAAAGCTGAAACTTATGTGGAAGCATCCTGGGGTAGTGTAGATTCTAAATTGTTCAAATCATGACCCCCAGGGGTAGGGTGGGGCCACAACAAGTACTACAAGGAGGGAAATCAGGTGAAAAACAACAAGGCCAAAGTTACTCAGGTGAGTGTAGTGGCCCATGGGCCTCTTGTTTAAAACCCGTTGGTGTACATATTTGATCTGTTGAACATGTCAACCATTTATAATGTCACTGTGAAATTGCATCAACTGTTTATGACTTCACAATGAATTTGTAGTCATACGTGATGAACTGTATCTATTTAGCGATAAATACACATTGTTCAAACAGTGTTGTAAGGGAAAAAATAAACAAATGTAAATATTTGAGCAATAGATAACATTGCGTGAGGTCTTATAAAAATCCTTTTTTAACAACTATAACCAGAAAAGAAAGTAAAAGCCTTGATGCTGAGCCAATGTTACAATTTGACATAAATCTAGAACAGTTTTATGATTAAATATTATACTTTAAAATACTGTAATTTAAATATGTATAGGCTAAGTTATCTGCATATTATTTGAAAGAGAAATGTGACTCCAATGAGCAGTGTGTGATTTCTTGTTTTAGGAATACCACGTGCACCAGCAAAGATACCAAAACTTCTCAAGTCTTTGAATTTTGGCTCTCATATGTGTAAGTAGTGAAATTTTAGTATAAGTGCTTAATTTATAGGAAATTAAAACTGAAATTGTCTATAGAGTATAAAACTTTTTAAAATTTAGAACATTGCTCACCATAAAAATGAATATTGAGTCAGGAAATTATAGATAAGTAAAGCTGTTGTCAGTAAATTTCAAACATTTTTAAAAACTGATTTTTATCATAAAGTCATCTGAAATGGTTTTCAGTGGTTTTTAATTTTTATTCCTGTACTTTGCATGCACCAAATACCATGTTGGAAACTAATATTTCAGTGCCAAAAGCATGTATAAAATAGTCTGTAAGTTTACAAGAAGGTACAGTATATGCTCAAATGTATTTCCACAAATCATAAATTAAGAGAAGGTAGCCCATACACAGTGTACCAGTATTATACATACCATAGTTCTGGAATATAAAACCTTTGTTCTTAAACAAATTTTTAGCTCATTTGAATGAAGTTGAGGGGAGGTTATGCTGTACTCGGCTTTGGCATCTTTATTACCTGGTATTAATGTCTCAGATATATGCATGGTAGGGCAGAACCACAATGGAGGATCAAAGTTTTACATAGAAATGTATAGGAAAAACATTTTAAAATCTTCTTCTCAAGAACAAAGCCATGATGAGTCATATTTATATGGAAGCATCCTCAGGTAGTGTAGATTCAAGTTCGTTAAAATCATGACCCCTGGGGGTAGGGCAGAACCACAATGGAGGATCAAAGTTTTACATAGAAATATATAGGAAAACCTTTAAAAATCTTCTTCTCAAGAACAGCAAAGCCATGATAAGTCATATTTATATGGAAGCATCCTCAGGTAGTGTAGATTCAAGTTTGTTCAAATCATGACCCCCGGGGATAGGGTGGGGCCACAATCGACTATCGGAGTTTTACATAGAAATATATAGGAAAAATCTTTAAAAATCTTCTTATCAAGAACAGCAAAGCCATGATAGATCATATTTATATGGAAGCATTCTCAGGTAGTGTAGATTCAAATTTATTCAAATCATGACCCCTGGGGGTAGGGTGGGGCCACAATGGAGGATCAAAGTTTTACATAGAAATGTATAGGAAAAACCTTTAAAAATCTTTTTCTCAAGAACAGCAAAGCCCTGATTGATCATATTTATATGGAAGCATCCTCAGGTAGTGTAGATGCTATTTTGTTCAAATGATGACCCTTTGGGGTAGGGCGGGGCCAAATTATGGAGGATCAAAGTCTTAAATAGAAATATATAGGAAAATATCTTTTTCTGAGCAACTGCAAAGCCATGATTAGTCATTTTGATATGTAAGCATCCTCAGGTAGTGTAGATTCAAGTTTGTTAAAATAATGACCCCCGGGGATAGGGTGGGACCACAATGGGGAATCGAAAATTTTACATAGGAACATATAAGAAAATATCTTCTTCTCAAGAACTGAAAATCATGTTTAGTCATTCTGATATGGAAGCAACCTCAGATAGTGTAAATTCAATTTTGTTCAAATGATGACCCCCCCAGGGGGTAGAGTGGGGCCTAATGGGGAATCAAAAGTTTTACATAAGAACATATAGAAAAAATATTTCTTCTCAAGAACAGAAAAGCTATATTTCGTCATATTGATATGGAAGCATCCTCAGGTAGTGTAGATTCAAGTTTGTTCAAATGGAAATGTTCAAATGATGACCCCTTGGATAGGGAGCTCAGCCACAATGGGGATCAAATTTTTACAAAGGAATATATGGGAAATTTTTTTTTTAAATCTTCTCAAGTGCAACAAAGCCATTTGTTATATTGACATAGAAGCATCATCAGGTAGTTTAAAATTCAAGCCCCCCCCCCCAATCTTTTCAATACTGAACCGATTTGTACTTTTGCCTAGCCAATGCGCTCCGGTGAGCAATGTGGCCCATGGGCCTCTTGTTCAAAATGCTACTCCTCTTACAGTTTTGATCCGATTTCAATATAACTTGGTACACAAGTAGACTACACTAAGATACATAATTCTTTTTGTCAGATTCTGATTTTGGTGGATGCGATTGGTATGGTTACTAAAAATAGAAATTTCTGTGAAATTCTTTCAAAACACTACTCCCTCCTGCAGTTGTGATCTGATCTCAGTATATCTGGATACACAAGTAGACTATAATAAGATAGATAATTCTGTATATTAGTTCTTTCAAAGGCTACCCCTCCTACAGTTTTGGTCAGAGTTCAATAAAACTATGTACACAATAGATACACTATGACATAAAATTCTTTTTATCCAATCTTATTAGATTGCTTTTTATCATTTTTTGATTTTGATGTACGGTTTTGTCATGGTTACTAAAAATAGAAATTTCAAAGAATTTCTTTCAAGAATGCTACTCCTCCTATAATTTTGGTCCAATTTCAGTAAAACTTGGTACACAAGTAGACTTCACTAAAATACATAATCCTGTGTATTGCTTTTTTTTTTATTTTATCAAACGGTATTGCCTTGTTTACTAAAAATAGAAATTTCTGTGAAATTCTTTTAAAAGGCTCCTTCTACAACAGTTTTTGTCCAATTGCAATTTGTCACAAAAAGAGATGATACCAAGGATCATTATTTTATTTGTTGGTGTTGCCATAATTTCAAGTCCAAGTGCTACTTTTCTCTACCTTTGTTAAGTAAAAACCAGTAGAGCTACAATCTCATCAGAGACTTCTGTTTGATATGTGTAATGTAAAAATTGTAATGAAGAAATCAACTAAGGCATTTTCTTAAAAATTCAATTGGTCCGAAACTTTGACAGCCTCACTCATAGCTAACATTTACTGAGGCTAGCTTAGCAAGCTTTGTTTACCTCAAAGATTTTTAATATTTCCTTAATAATGGAATTTCATTTTGGAATTATAGATGCCATTGTCTTTGGATTATGTCTTGGTTATGGTCTAACACCTAGACGAAAGATAATTAAAGAAGTCTTACATAAACACAACATAACCACAGATCACAATCTAGGAAAACTGATTGCAATGGATGAAGAGTAAGTACCATCATTTTCTACTCTTTGTAATACCTCTCCAGATGTTCACTTAACATACAGATATAAAGAAGAGAAAGGATGTGAATTTAGTGTCTTTTATATTTCATTTTATGACTTTCTGTAGGGAGCATTCTTCTTCAACAGTGCCACTCTATAACTACCAGAGTGCTCAGAAGGCATATAACACAGAGATGAAGAAAGGTCAAGATAATCAAGTTTGGTCACCTCTGAATCAATTCCAGAAGACAGAGGAAACACAAGGTATATCAGTTTGAAAATGGGGAATTTTGCAGTCCTAAGAATTGTAACAATCTTCACCAGAGGGGGATCCAGCAATTTTTGAAAAGGGGTTCCAGGGTGGTGCCCCCCCCCCCCCACTCAAAGAGAGAATCTTATGCACAGGAAGAGAAATACCCTCTAATACATACAACTTTTAATGACTTATTTATGTCAGTTCCTTCAGAAAATGGTCCAAAAATGGTATAACCAGAGTTTGTTGGAATCTTCCAATGAACTTCATATGGTTACTAAAGATAGAAATTTCTGTGAAATACTTTCAAAACACTTCTACAATTTGGTCTGATTTTAATGTAACTTGGCATGCAAGTAGATTACACTGATATAAATAATTGTCTTCATCATTTTTTTTTATATTGATGAATGATGTTGCCATGGTTACTCAAATCGAAATTTCAGTAAAATTCTTTTAAAAGGCTATTCTCCCTACAGTTTTATTCTGATTGCAGTATTCTATTTATTGCTGCTGCAAAGTTTCAAGTCCAAGTGCAACTTTTCTCTTCCTTTGTTATAAGTTCAAACCAGTTAGAGACTTCTGGTTTAGGGATAACAATTGAATCAGATACTCTTGTAGCAAATTAAAGATTATAACTATTATTCTCTTGCAGAACCAGATGATGGATTTGAAGATTTTTATGCTAAAAAACGAGGTATTTCTTTAATCATCAATTTCAAGAGGGAAAATGAAGTACATGTATTATGATAGTTTACCACATGTGATCAAGATTATTGACTAGCTGTTGCCTTGCTTAAAATAAAATTGTATAAAATGTATTAGACATTTATTTTACAAATACAGTATATACATGAGTAAATTTCATGGAACTGTAATTTGGGAGGCTGGAAGTAACTGTATGTAATATCCAGGTGAAGGAAGGCTGTTTAGAAGAGGTAAAATAATATAGGTATAGATGGTTTTAAGTTGGTGAGATTTTGTTTGTCATTTCAGGTAGAAAAACCAATGCTTATGGAGATGAACTGGACTAACAGTTTGATTGTCTTATGGAACAGAGAGTGTGTTATAGTTTTGCAGCCAGATTTGTCATCACGTTCATTTCATAAATTGGAATGCATTTCATGATAAAACTGCAGGCACAGTGTTTTCTACCAGATGAGACAAAATCTATCAGACAGACATGTGACTATAATAACTGTGGAATAGAGAGATATTTTGCAAGACTTTTAGATATCTGGTTCATAATTTGCATTTCATATGATATCTTTTCCTGTTTATTCCACAAAGTGGCCTATGAGATACAGATTTTCATATTTTAACACACAATAGTTGTATGCTCTTTTTTTGTTAAACCTCCTTATATTGAGCTGAATATTGGTGTGTGGATATTTGAAGATGGGTAGAGGTTTGAGTACTATATGGCCTACTTTATCACAATTAAACATGTAAACATTCTGAAAATTAAATTAAAAAAAATTGTAAATATGCCATTTTCGCTGTTTTTTTTTTTGTTTTGTTTTTGTTTTTTTGTTTTTGAATTTGCATGGTGTACATTTGAACTGAATTTTGTTCGGTATGATGAGTTGAAAATTAAGTCTGTACATACTTCATCCAGGGATGCTAATTCTCAAATTTGTTTTAATTTGGTTCAAAATGTATCTTTTTTCAAGTGACAATTTTCATCTTATGGTTCTAAATATGAATTTTAGATTTTTTTTAACCTTTGAAAGTGAACTGGAAAAATTAAGGCTTAAGTCAGGGGTTCTGGTCTTGATAAGGGTGTATTGATAATACAGTGAAAATGCATTATTTCTTTGAAAATCATCTTCTCTTCTCCAGGGTATTATTTAAACAAACTAAGTGCATGGTTATGAAGCAAGGATGTTTCTTTCAAAATTGTGAAATTCATGGCCCCAGTAAAACATGTAATTATGCAAGATGGTCTACTCAGGAAAATTTCATTCTCATGTATAATTTTATTATCATAGGATATTTACAGCAATAAACAGAATTTGTGAAAATTTGTCAAATACATATCTCACTAAAATAAGGTGTAGTGAAAAATTGATGATCTACAGTACTTCAGTGGATCTTTTACAGTGTTGTATTATATTCAGGTGACCGGTTAGGCCCATGGGCCTCTTATCTGCAAAAAATACTCACTCGGACTTTTTTTTCTATCTACACAGCCAACTTCATCTTCACTAGCCAAGGGTTTTTGGTCCACTCTGCTCCCCTGAAAACCCTTGGCTAGAGTTTATGGGGAGCAGAGTGGACTGAAAACCCTTGGCTAGCGAAGATGAGCCAACCTGTGCTAGAGCATTTGATTTGTTTCATTGAAAATATATATGTTTCTCCTTACCTCATTCCGATATCATATTCATATACTGGTATAATGCTGTGTGAATTGCTTCTCATGAAGCATTGGTTTCAGGAGGAAGATTTAAGATTAGTTAATTAATTAAAGATAAGCTGATATCTATGCATGCATATCTGCATGTCTATGTATTGACTTCCAATTTTCACTTTCAAAAGATTTTTTTTTATCTTTATAAAGCTTACCATTTCCATTTTTTGTAGTAAAAGTGTCTAAAGTCATGTCTTGGTGTTTAATTAAGTCATCAACTTTTTAATAGAGGAAGAAGGAAGCGAGTGGATGGTAAACCTTTAACGTCACTTACGGTACTTTTGAATCTGATGATATACAAGATCTGGGTACAACAATATGAATTTCAACATAAAAATAAACTTTGAACAGTCCAGATAATTCAAAAAATAAATAAATAAATAAACACAGGACACTAGGATACTTTATAACAATACCATAGTAAAGATAACTGAAAGCATGAAAATTAAGACACATGTGAGAGATTTATTAGATTTTTGGCTGAACTGATCAGAAAATGAGCGCTGAAAGTAAAATCAAAATGATGTTGGTACTGTAATGTTGACATGTGGCGATAGACGAAAGCTAACCAGAAAATGGTGTGATTATAGTGGATTTATTTACTTAAAATTCTACGTGTATGTGAAAAATTCATTTCTTTAATAGGTATCACCAGCTATCTTTGTTAATTTTATGATATTATAAAATTACCCAATTTTCTGACAGCAAATTACATGTATTCTTTCTTATATCGTGTATATATATATATAACAAATTAAATAAGTGCAATATGCTTAATATAACAAACTGAAATTTATAGTTTTCAAAAGTTTCCCAAAATAATAGAATATAATTACACATGTTTTTAATATATAAGTTTAAAGGGTATAAATTTTTTTTAAAAAAAGTGTCGTATAGACTTGCTCAAGTCTGAGTTGGTTTTATTTCATTTATTTTTTAGCTCACCTGAGCTGAAAGCTCAAGTGAGCTTTTCTGATCACCTGTTTTCCAGCCGTCCATAAACTTTTCACATTTTCAACTTCTTCTTAAGAACCACTGGGCCAATTTTAACCAAACTTGGTACAAAGTATCCTTGGGTGAAGGGGAGTTTTAATTATTAACATCAATTCTTTGTAAGGACCAAAAATGCTTGGCCACGCACTATCATGGAATTTTATTTTATCACTATAATATTAGAGAGTGCCCTATATAAAGACTATTGGTGGGTAAATTTTGGACAGTACCTCCTTGGTTTCCATAGCAACGACTTTGAAATATTTTGTTATGGCAAAACTGACCTGATTGTCATCACCATGTAAAATAATTCCGTGCTTCCTTAATGTAGGAAAGTTGTCAACATAACATGGGTTTCATTTTATAGCTAAGTAATTAAAGTTTCTGTGCATCTAAATTTTATTCAATTTAACTCAAGGTTTTTAATATGATACAGATCAATTTACATGAATTTGTCATAAAAATGAATACAAAGGCAACTATTTCTTGAGATGCATATTAATTTTTGCAGGCAATTGAAACTTAGAAAAAAGATATTTTTAGTAAGATCGAGCTTAGATCTAAAAGATGCAGAAAGATTTGAGGTGGGGAAATCAGTTAAAAGTCCTATTCCAATCCCCTCAAATTATAACTTTTCCTAAAAGTTAACCTAAGAGTTATTTCCCTTTGCTGACTCTTTTGCACTGAAGACAAAAAATTAAACTGGTGTTATTTCCCTTTGTTGACTCTCCTGTATTGAAGTCTAAAGAAGTTTATAACAACATGTGGCAAAAACAGACGCCAGAAAAATAAACAATTGAAACTATAACAGAAAAATTATGTGTGTTTCAACTTTTTAAAACGGAATTCAGGTGTGAATGACAAAGTAAGTCATCAAAAGAGGGACACACTGCTTTCTCAGCATTCAACTTGATAATGATGCACAGGTCTTTATTAATAATAGATTTTTAAAGTCAAATTCACTTTGCGAAATATTGAAACAAATTTTATGAAGTCTGACTTGCATTCCCATTGGGATTCCATGTACTTTCTAAAACCCATGAGAAAAATGCAAAATGCAATCGGAGGAATACAACAAGCAGAAGATACGGCAGTCAGTGGGAATGGTTAGAACAACCCTAGGCACAGGTATAAATTCGAATTTTTTCAAATATTCATTTTGTATAAAAACTACATGTAAGAAGCTTTTTCAATTAAATTGACATGATTTTTAAATTAAATATTTTTTTTTAATATAATACATGTAGACTTAATTGGTCTATATTCAAAGATCACCATGTTAGCAGGACATTCTAGATATACATCTTAAACAAGTAATATTTTTGCATTATAGGAATTTGTGCTTGCTTCAGAAAGCAACTTACTTTGGCAAATCATAAGTACAAAGTTTATCAAAAGGAGGAGAATGTTATAGAAGATGTAAGTTTGTATGTAATGAAAAATATACACAAGGCAATTTAATATAAAAAAAAACATATATTTTTGGTAACGTTGTACACAGTGGCTCATCCAGGAATCTTGAAAAGGGGGAGGAACCAGTTTGGTGTCGGGGTAGGGGCTCAAGGCCACACCAAAAAATTGATTTATTAAATCTGATGTATATTTTGGACACAAAAGGGGGTGGGGGTGGGGGTGGGCCCCCCTCTAAATCTGCCAGTGGTACAGTTTAAAATCTGATTTGGCCAAAAAAGTAGTACCGGTAGGTGGTGGGTAAAAATTAGAGATGGTCGACTTAATGGAAACACATAGAAAATTTTTTTAGCTTAAAAAGAAGTCATATAATTCAGATTCACTGTAAAAGAAGAAAACATATTTAACTGTATTCTCTATTGAGAAGTTGATGGCTCGTTTTAATACTCTCCCTGAGGGGGAGTATTAAAACGAGCCATCAGCTTCTCAATAGAGAATAATTTAACTGCAGCTATAAATACACACTAATAAGATATAAATATAATATACCCATGTAAATGTATGTATTCATGATTGACAATTAGAATTAATTTCTTTAATTTAAAAAAAAATATTTTAAACATATTTTAGATGTACTGGTGCTTTGAAAAAAAAGAAGATGAAAAGATACCGGTACATAAAGAGAACCTTTATTCTTGTGTTTTTATCATCTTTATTTCAACACAAAGGCTAAATACCAGAAGCAGGAGGCAGTTAACTAATGGAGAAAGAAACTTGCAATTGACCGTGAGAACTGAACATCGGACAGTATCTTAACTGAACAATATTCTTTTGGAGAAGATTCTGTTAGAGCATGGGGACAGCATTTGGAGTAGGTGATGGTAAATTGTTTCAGTTACTTTTACCTTGCAATTGCATGGTACACTGAAAATACTGTATGTGTACATAAATTGGCGTATTCAAAATTTAGCGCAATCACTGGGTATGGAGTGGTTGGCGTAATCATGAATTAGCGCTACATACGTCTGCGCCATGTATTGTATTTATTAATGGTTTATTTACGGTGTTCGTTAATTAGCAAATTGTTGTCTGCGTTCAAGGCGATAGAATATGAAGAACAGGTGCTTGAGGATGGGACCCCCTCCCCCGCGTTCCGTACCCCAAGGGTTCTCCCCGACTTTTTTTAATAGAATATATTTCTATGACACATTCACAAAGTATTACAATTGAAAAATCCAAAATATAATTTAAGACTAACCTTTTAAAAAAATTCATACTTTCTGATACTAAAAGTTCTCTTTTAGTATCCAAGAGTATGAATTTTTATAAAAATAAATAAAACAATGAACTTCATGTGTATAAACTATAAAAGAAGATGGATTAACTGGAACCAGATATTTGAAAACATAAACATATAGATAAATTTATGTCATCTACATTATTATTTTAGTATATCTTGTGTATTCATATTTTTTTTAATTTCATGTTTATTCCTAAAAATCTGTATGTAACCATTCCAGCCGTGGTGTATCTGTGTTTGTGTATGTGTATGTATGTTTGTTTATGTCTAAAGTCAATTAAAAAAAAAAACAAAAAAAAAACGTTGGAAATGAGTCATAGAAAAATATTTTATATAAAAAAAGGCGAGGAGAACCCTTGGGGTATGGAACGCAGGGGGGGGGGGGGGGACGTGATAGGAAGCCTGCTTTTTAAAGTACACATGCAGGAATTCTGAGGCAATTTATTTGGAGGTGTAAATACTAACTACTAGCTTAGTATTATATACATTTTAATAAAAATAGATATGCTTATTTACTTGTATTTGTTATCACATGAAAAATGTAGTAGATATTAAACAATTGATTTTTTAATAGTAAATGTACATGTATGTTTTTTTATTCCAGGGGAAAAGATGATTATTTCAAGTTTCACTTTTCAAACCCATTTAAAATTCTTCTTGACTGGTCAGACACAACACCACATAATGGCCAACCTCTGATGTAAAGAGAAATCATGGAAACATCAAGCCTACCTGTTTCTATTGTCTACAAAATTGCTATATAGCAGTCATTTTCTACATTTTGTTTATCTCTAAATACATATTTTGGATAATGTTTAGATGTAGATTCTTGCTTGATTAATAATTTGAAAAAAAAAACTGTTTTTAAAAGTAACGATAAATTTATACATATACATATGAATATGTGTATGTTTTTTGATTGTAAGAATATACATTAATGGTTTTATTTTTAATGGGGTGTTAATTTATGGTCAATCTAAATAATTCTAAATTTCTTTATCCAAATAAAATTGATATCTAAAGATTTGCATCTGGGAACAAGCAAAATTTAAATGGAGGAAATTAACATTAGCTTATCAAATTTCAAACCTGCTAAATTAATATCTACCTACCTATGCATGAAAATTAGTAATAATTTATTATTTATTTATTTTTTTGGTTGAAAAGTATCATTAGAGTTTTTATCCATTATCTTTTTCCATTTTTTATGCAGTATTTGAAAACATTGTTGTTTACTGAAATAAGTTCCAGTGAAAAGTTGAATGGCTAATTTTCTTTAGATTTTGAGTTACCTGCCCTTTGTAAAGGATCATAGAGAAACAATAATAATTCATTTAATTTTGTTTTATCTTATTTATTATCTTTAATAATATTTACTTATCATTCCGTTTGTCTTATCTATTCGTGAGAAAAATGTTTGGAAAAGAAATTTTATAAAACAACCAGAGTCTAGTAACATTTTGAACAAAATATTATTTGGCAAAATGCCAATTTTCGAAGTTAAAAGTACCAAAAACGAAAAAAATCCCCACTCTACTTTTCATAAAAATTAACTAATATTATTATGGTGTTTCTAAAATTTCAGGTGATTTTTTCTTGAATTGCCTGCATTTCTTGAAAGACTTCCTGAAATATAGGGTAAAAACGACCATTTTCAAAATGTAAGAATTTGGTCATCTTTGAGCCATCAATTGAAGAATTTGCAGTGACTTGTAGATTTTTTTTTAATTGTGTTATATAGTGCTTCACTTGTTCTATTCATGTAATGTATGAATTATCTCAAAATAATAAAGATGATTAAACCACATGAAATCAAGTATATAGCATTTTTATGCTTGAATTGAGAGTAAATGGGGCAAAAATCTATATTAGCCCGTTACCATGGCAACCAAGGTAGTAACCTTAATTTTGAATGTTGATTATGTCATAATGTATGGGCATTAACCACCTGAAAAAGTTTCATGAAAATCGCTCATGGTGTGTGCCACAGCCCTACAGTAAAATTTTGGTCCTTACAGAGAATTGATGTTAAAAATGAAGGGCCAAGTCCCCTTACAAGGGGATAAAATCAATAAAAGACAAAAATAGGGTGGGGTCAATAAAAAATCTTCTTTTCAAGAACCACTAGGCAAAAAAAGCTGAAACTTACAAGGAAGCATTCTGGGATAGTGTAGATTCTAAATTGTTCAAATCAGGACCCCCAGGGGTAGGGTGGGGCCACAAAAGGGAATCCAAGTTTTACATTGAAATATATGGGAAAAATCTTTAAAAATCTTCTTCTTAAGAACCACTGGGCCAGAAAAGCTGAAACTTGTGTGGAAGCATCCTCGGGTAGTGAAGATTCTAAATTGTTCAAATCATGACCCTCTGGGGAAGAGCAGGGCCACAATAGGGAATCCAAGTTTTACATTGAAATATATAGAAGAAATCTTTAAAAATCTTCTTCTCAAGAACCACTGGGCCAGAAAATCTGAAACTTATGTGAAAGCATCCTCAGATAGTGTAGATTCTAAATTGTTCAAATCATGACCCCGGGGGATAGGGCAGGGCCACAAAGGGAATCCAAGTTTTACATTGAAATACATAAGAAAAATATTTTAAAATCTTCTGGAGAACAACTGGGCCAGAAAAACTGAAACTTATGTGGAAGTATCCTCAGATAGTGTAGATTCTAAATTGTTCAAATCATGACCACGGGGGGTATGGCGAAGCTGAAACTTGTGTGGAAGCATCTTTGGGTTGCTTTGATTCTAAATTGTTCATATCATGACCCTCAGGAGTAGGGCAGGGCCACAATATATAGGGAATCCAAGTTTTACATTGAAATATATAGGAAAAATTTATAAAAATCTTCTCAAGAACCACTGGGCCAGAAAATCTGAAAATTATGTGGAAGCATCCTCGGATAGTGTAGATTCTAAATTGTTAAGGAATTATATGGGAAAAATCTTTAAAAATCTTCTCAAGAACCACTGGAACAGAAATGCTGAAACTTGTGTGGAAGCATCCTGGGGTAGTGAAGATTCTAAATTGTTCAAATCATGACTCCCAGGGGTAGGATAGGGCAACAATAGGGAATCCAAGTTTTACATTGAAAAATATAGGAGAAATCTTTAAAAATCTTCTTCTCAAGAACCACTGGGCCAGAAAATCTGAAACTTATGTGGAAGCATCCTCAGATAGTGTAGATTCTAAATTGTTCAAATCATGACCCCGGGGGTAGGGCAGGGCCACAATAGGGAATCCAAGTTTTACTTTGAAATAGGTAAGAAAAATCTTTAAAAATCTTCTTCTCAAAAACCACTTGACCAGAAAAGCTGAAACTTATGTGGAAGCATCCTCAAGTAGAGTAGATTCTAAATTGTTCAAATTATGACCCCCGGGGTAGGGCGGGGCCGCAATAGGTATTACAAGGGGGAAATCATAAAGAACAGCATGGCCAAAGTTACTCAGGTGAGCGATGTGGGCCATGGGCCTCTTGTTTTTCTTCAATTTTTTTAACTGTGAATGTCAGCTCTCTATATAGACTGCTAATCTTCAATGTTATCAAACAGAGAGACTTTATGTTTGGGATTATAAGAATATTTTTTAAAGAGAATTTAAAATAATAGACTCGAGCAAGTCAAGTTGTCATATACCGTATTCCATGGGGCGGGTGTGTCCATACATACTGATAATTTTATTTCCATCAAAGCAACCTCTGAAAAAAATCATAGGTTAAGTTTAGACATGTAAACCATGACTTTGAAATATTTCATCAATATTGTTGTGATTTATGACACATTTAAATTTTTGGGATTTAACTAATTGCTAAAAATATATTTTCATGTATTCCTAATCTTAGTGGAAAATAAAACGATCGGGCTCAAGATCCAAAAGTTTATTTCATAATAAACATTCGGTGCTCGCAGAGGACACACACAACACAGGCACAGCCACAGGCACAGGGAAGGATCCAGAAACAATTTTAAAAATGGCAGAATCTACACAGAAACGACAACAAGCGTACGCAAAGGTAAATGTCGTTTGCAAAACGGATAAATATGCAAAGTTGTTTGAGCGTCTTACCACTACCAGGTCCGGTACAATCCAGTACATTAAAATACGTAGCTAGAATATTACATACGCAGCTTTAGCTACAGTCAAGGGAAATAAGGCTTCTTGAAGCAGCTTGATTTAGCTATTTTAATGCAAGTTTCACAAGTTTGCTTTTTAAAAAAATAGACAAAAAAATTCAAGTACTTTTTAAACAGTTAAAAACAGTCCAGATTGAGCAAAGATAGTTTTGACACTGTACTCTGTAACAGAAAAGGAGAAAATGTATGTCTGGACTGGGAATCGATCCCAGCACCCCTGCATCTCCAGCTCTACTGACTGAGCTTTATATGACCCAGGCTGATATCCACGGCCCAAACCATTGTGTGCTGCGAGGGATGGCTATGAAAAAAAAATATGCTCATTTGAGAAATAAGTAAGGTTTAGTGGCTATATTAAACTTCTTAAAGTAGCTATAAATAGCATTTCCAACAAATGTTTACTGGTCCCTTCTGGTTCTGTGACACTTCAGAATGACAGTGTGCCTCTAGCAACAAGTGATTTTTTATGGTCTTAATTTCAGACCCAGGAGAGCTACTAAAACAGTTGGGAACATTTTGTTGTAGTTATAAAAATGTTAGGGACACAGGGTTAGTAACAGTTTAAGATGGTAGCTTTAAAATATGGAGAAATAATTCTCAACTCATGCAGTTTTTTGTGTGCAATAAATATGTTCTTTTTTGAAAGCAAGGAAATGAATTCAAAGCTCTATGGTAAGTCTAATCAGAGTCCAAAATTGGAGTTATCGGAAGTAAAAAAACTGAGACTAAAAACAGATTCCTAAATAGGAGTCATATTTTTAGGCACAGTTTGCTAAATGGAGCCAGTACTTCAGACATATACCGGTATATATTAGGCTTTCTCATAAGTTCTTTTATAAATGAGGCCCAGTGAGCTACAGATCTGCAGCTGCCTCAGTTCAAGCATATCTTTTGATAGCAACAGATAACAATGAGTTTTCAAATTTCTGTCTCTGTAATAGTTTATATGGAGCTTTCTGAAAACTCTGTTTATTTTAGCAGATTTGAAGTCCAGCAGCTGCACAAAATGGCATTTATTTGACACAAGTTTTGTCAGTGTAAAATTCTCAAATTATGTTTTTATGATTTTAATATTTAAAAAGAACTATATCAATTGTTACAGTTCTTGTTTGACAAAGTTAAGAAAGGTGATATCACACCTGAGGAGATGCAGACAATAAGAGATTTCAAAGTAGAGTTTTCTAAAGGCGTTTTCTTCAGAGGTAAGTTGATATGGAAACTATAGGGCTGCGTATTCGCTTGAGTTTTCATATTATGATATATTGCAATATTTTTAACTTTTGCGATATGTATTGCAATATTTACAACAAAAAATTTAAATTGTATATTCTTATTAACTTCCTTTTACATGTAGAATGTACATATTAACATATGATAAATAACCAGTAAAATAAATCTTTTTGACTGAATTACAGTTATGCAACTAAATACACCCATACAACAACCTTTGTCTTACTGTTTGGCATAGTCGCAAACCTTTCTGACAACTTTTCTTTAAATATTATCATGATTATGGTAGAATTCCTGAGTCCATGCATTTTGCAGGTATATCAGTATTACAAAAACGTAATTGCAATACGATTGTTTTGCCAACATACTACAATATACTAGTAACCTGAATATGGGTATTATTGCCCAGCTTTAATGAATACATATATATTTATTGTCAATTTTTTAACAGTAATAACCATACCAGTGAAATATTGAGTTATATAGAATGTACTTGCATAATGAGCACACAGGCAGACAAAATTTCAAATGCCATATTTAGTTATAAAATTTGTATCCGAACTTGACCTCTATTTACCTGCATATGCAATTTCAACCTTGTACATTCATCCCTACGAAAGTTAGAGAGCAGAAACTAAAATTTCTCATTTTTTCTAAGTTCAAGAGGGATAACTCTGTCAAAAATCATCGGACAATGACCAAGTTCAAACTTGAGCTGTATTTTCTGGTAAAATTCCTGCATGCGCAATTTCAACCGTATAAATATGTACATATATCCCTAAAAAAGTTAGAGAATGTAAACTGAAAATTTCTAGTTCAAGAGGGATAACTCTGTCGAAAATCATCCGACCATGACCAAATTCGAACTTGACCTGTATTTTCTAGTAAAATACCTGCATATGCAATTTCAATGTTATAAAAACGTCTCTATAAAAGTTAGAGAGCGGAAACTGAAAAATTCTTATTTTTTCTAAGTTCAAGAGGGATAACTCTGTCAAAAATCCTCGGACCACATATGCTATATGTTTGAACTTTCTTTGATTGTTCTTGATAGGCACATATTAAGTATTAAGGACTGTAATATGTGCAACATATTTTGCAGCTGTACCCAGCTCCTTTGCCATGTATGCAGTTTATCGATATAGTAAGTTGCTTTTCCTTTTTTGTCATTATGATTTTAAGTATTTAAAATATATACATGCTTGTGTAAAGATAAAAAAATATACATAAAACATGAATTAAATCATATTGTCTGAAATCTAAATTAAATCTAAGTGAATTGTATACTAGACCATAAGAAGCTAGGTATTTTCCATTGTGATAACTTTTTGGAGTACATATTATGATGGCTTTAACTGCCAGATTTGATGATCATACCTTACAAATCATTGTCAATAGAATTTCCAGCGCAAGAGACATTTTTCGTTCTTCTGACACAATGAGTAAGCAGTTATATTTTTAGCTCACCAGAACCGAGACTCAAGTGAGCTTATCTGATCAAAGGGTTTCCAGCTTCCATCTGTTGCCTGTAAACTGACTTTTCACATTTTTGAATTCCTTTCAAGAGCCACTGGGCCAATTTCAACCAAATTTGCCACAAAGCATCCTTGGGTGACCCCCTGGGCATAGGATGGGGCCACAATAGTTGATTAATGTTTAAATAGGTATACATGTACATGTATATAGGAAAAAATATTTTAAATTTTTTCTCTAATGATAAGCAAGGCTTTGATAAGGCTTACTGATATATGCAAGCATTCATAAGTAAATAAATGATAATATTGCTGCTTATATTATGCAGATTCTTGCATTAATGAGAGCCTGACAGTTTAGATTCAAGTTTGTTCAGATCAGTGCCCTTGAGAATAGTTTTAGACTACAGTAGGGGATCAGAGTTTTACAAGGGAGTACATAAAAAGAGTTGCAAGATCACACTAAATCTTATTAATACATGTAAGCAAAACATACATGAAATGTGTAGAGAAGATTCTTTTATAAAATTATGAGCCCTGGGGTTAAAGGTAAGTGGAAATGAGAGATTCAAATTTCACATAATGCATGAAAAACAATCTTCAGTCATCTCAATCATTGATATTGAAGCATCCTAATGTTGTGTTGATTTAACTTTGAATAAATTGTAACTCCTTTAAGTCTAGATTTTGGTCCACAACATGGAGACAAAATATTTATGAAATTTAAGAGGGAATTTAAAAAAAACAAGATGTGTTTGTGAAACACTATGCCCCCGATGGTAACACAATTCTGGAGTGGGACGTAGACTACAGTGCAATAGTTATGGCCAATGTTAAAGTTTTTCAAATGTAGGTCGAAGGTCACAGTTGAGGTCACATGATCAAAAATTTCTGTACCAATGAAAAGGTCTTGTCATAATGAACACTCATGTCAAACATTAAAGCCTTACCCTTGACAGTGCAATAGTTATGGGCTAGGTTAAAGTTGACAACAGACAAACAGACAGACAGGACAAAAACAATATACCCCCTGGATCTTTTGATCTGGGGGCATAAAAATCTGAGGGTCAAAGTGACTCAGGTGAACATTGTTGCCAATGGGCCTCCTGCTTTCTACACAAGCTGACAAAGGAACAAAATAAAAATCAGACAGACAAGAAATAAATGTTAATAACTTCTCTTATTTATTCCTAAAAAAAAGGTACAAATTATATTTGGTTATTCATTGTAAAAAAGAATGTTCACTTTGAAATATTTTGTCAGGATTGTCAGTGTTGAATTTAAGGAAATGTGATTTTTTGGATGATTAGTGGGTTTTTTTTTCAACAACTCAATACTTTGGTATCAATGACAGTAATAGCAAAAGCTTTTTTACTTTGATCTTTAGGGAGTAAAGGAGGAATAGTTGGACTTGGAAAATGTATCTGTAAGTATGATTGTAATTGTTGTTAGTTGTACATGTATGTAGCATTTTGATTTTTGAATATTATTGGATTTTTTTCCAGAGTAGAGAAAAGTGTGTAATTTTCATTGTAGTTTGTGCAGTTGGTGGACTCTTCTTAGGATTTGCTTTCACACCTACCCAAAAACTTTGGTCCCAGCAGTTGGAGAGGCACAACATTACAAGGCAGCATGTACTGGGCAAAATAGACATGATGCAGAAGAAAAACTTGTAAGTAGTTGTATGGCATTGTATGAGTTCAAGTTTAAATAAGAATCATCTTAACACTCAGTATGGCTGCAACCATATGAAATAATCAGGTATGCTTTCATAGACTAAGAATTCTACTGCCAGAAACTGATGACTTTTTAGCTCACCTGAGCTGAAAGCTCAAGTGAGCTTTTCTGATCACCCATTGTCTGTCGTCCGTCCGTCCGTCTGTAAACTTTTCACATTTTCAACTTCTTCTCAAGAACCACTGGGCCAATTTTAAACAAACTTGGTACAAAGCATCCTTGGGTGAAGGGGAATTTAAATTAAAATGAAGGACCAAGTCCCCTTCAAAAGGGAGATAATCAAGAAAAGACAGAAATTGGGTTGGGGTCATTAAAAAATCTTCTTCTCAAGAACCACTGGGCCAGAAAGGCTGAAACTTATGTGGAAGCATCCTGGGATAATGTAGATTTTAAATTTTTCAAATCATGACCCCTGGGGGTAGGTCAGGCCACAAAAGGGAATCCAAGTTTTACATTGAAATATGTAGTAAAAATCTTTAAAATCTTCTTCTCAAGAACCACTGGGCCAGAAAAGCTGAAACTTATGTTGAAGCATCCTGGGGTAATGTAGATTATAAATTGTTCAAATCATGACCCCCAGGGGTAGGGTGGGGTCACTATAGGGAATCCAAGTTTTACATTGAAATATGTAGTAAAAATCTTTAAAAATTTTCTTCTCCAGAAACACTGGGCCAGAAAAGCTGAAACTAATGTGGAAGCATCCTGGGGTAGTGTAGATTCTAAATTGTTCAAATCATGACCGGGGGAGGGGGGGTGCAATAAGAAATCCAAGTTTTACATTGAAATATGTAGTAAAAATCTTCTTCTCTAGAACCAATGGGCCAGGAAAGCTGAAACTTATGTGGAAACATCCTGGGGTAGTGTAGATTCTACATTATTCAAATCATGACGCCAGGGGGAAGGCGGGGCCACAATAGGGAATCCAAGTTTTACATTGAAATATGCAGAAAAAAAATCTTTAAAAACCTTCTTCTCAAGAACCACTGGGCCAGAAAAGCTGAAACTTATGTGGAAGCATCCTGGGGTAGTGTAGATTCTAAATTGTTCAAATCATGACCCCTAGGGGTAGGGTGGGGCCACAATAAGTACTACAAGGGGGGGGGGACCAGGTGAAAAACAGCAAGGCCAAAGTTACTCAGCTTTTCTGATCAAAATTTGTCCGTTGTCTGTCGTTGGCGTGTGTAAACTTTTCACATTTTCATCTTCTTCTCCAGAACTACTGGGCCAATTTCAACCAAACTTGGCACAGAGTATCCTTGGGTGAAGGGGATTCAAATTTGTTCAAATGAAGGGCCACGCCTTCTTCCAAGGGGAGATAATTGTGTATTCATGAAAAATTTATGGCATTTTTCAAAAATCTTCTTCTCAAGAACCACTGTGTTAGAAAATATGAAACTTATGTGGAAGCATCCTCAGGCAGTGTAGATTCAAATTTGTTCAAATCATGACCCCCAGGGGTAGGGTGGGGCCACAGTGGGTGATCAAAGTTTTACACAGGAATATATAGGAGAAATCTTAAAAAATCTTCTCAAGAACAGCAAGGCCATGATTGGTCATATTTATTTAGAAGCATCCTCAGATAGTATAGATTTAAGTTTGATCAAATTATGACCCTCAGGGGTAGGTAGGGGCCACAAAGAAAGTTTAAACTTGTAGGAAAAAAGACAGTCAAAAAAATATGTAAGCATCCTTAGTTAGTGTAGATTCAATTTTAATCAAATCATACCCCCTCCCTTTTAGGGGTAAGTCGGGACCACTTATGCATTTAAGCATTACAATGCTAAATTGATTTTTGCTTTTTTCTTAGCCACCGTGCTCAGGTGAGCAATGTGGCCCCTGGGCCTCTTGTTACAATGTTAAATCATGGTTCTTCAAATTTTTCTGGACAATTTTATGAAAATCATGAGTGATGACACAAAATTTATACAATAATTCTATCTACTTATTTTTAATTTCAAAAATGCTATTTCAAGGGTACATGTAACTTAAAAGTATAATCTGTTTAATTTAGTATAAATGTGCAATTTTGGGCAACATTTCGATAAATTTTGATGCACATGAACACTATATAAAAGGATACATACAATGTATATCTGTATCAATTTCATATTTTTCTGTGTTGTCATAGTTATTAAAATTTGAATATTTAATATACTCTTGAATTTTTTTGAATTGGTACTCCTCCTACAGTTTTGATATGATTTCGTGAAAACTTGATACGCTTGTAGACTACATCGACATAAATCTAGACAACTGGATTAGTAGGGATGTAATAATACATTCATGTAATGCAGAGGGTAAGATACATGTATAATACAGCAATACAGAAAATGAAGTATTGATACTTTTTGGAAGTAAATAATGTGCACATTTTAGTTTTAAAATTGGAGTTTTTGTGTAAACATCTGATGGTACTTGTTAATTATCCCATGGAATATGAATTATAGTTTAGTTTAGAAAAGGTTTTATCTTTATTTTATTTTAATTTTGTTCTTAGCTTCAATGTATCGGTATTTGAGAGACTATTAGAGTCAGTTTGTTGAAAAAAAAGAGCTGAAATCTACATTTTCCTCTCTAAAAAATCAAAAAAATAGTTGTAACACTTGATATATCACGATTTCTGAAATTTTGTGATGCATCGTGATATTCTTTTTCCTAACGATACACAGCCGTAATTTTTAGTACATCTGTGACACTCAGGTGACCCATTCTTTTTGGCTCCCATTCATTGATTTGTGTGTCATTCATAAACTTTAATTAGAACATTTTCATCCTTTTCTCTGAAATAACTCTGAAATACAAGATATAAATGCTCATATCTATATCTATGCGTATCAGCTCATTTCTAGTAACAACTGAATTCATAAATTTTAATTAGAACACTTTCCTCTTCTCTGAAATAGCTCTGAAATAGGAGATATAAATGCTCATATCTATATCTATGCGTATCAGCTCATTTCTAGTAATAACTGAATTCATAAATTTTAATTAGAACATTTTCCTCTTCTCTGAAATAGCTCTGAAATAGGAGATATAAATGCTCATATCTATATCTATGCGTATCAGCTCATTTCTAGTAATAACTGAATTCATAAATTTTAATTAGAACATTTTCCTCTTCTCTGAAATAGCTCTGAAATAGGAGATATAAATGCTCATATCTATATCTATGCGTATCAGCTCATTTCTAGTAATAACTGAATTCATAAATTTTAATTAGAACATTTTCCTCTTCTCTGAAATAGCTCTGAAATAGGAGATATAAATGCTCAAATTTATGCATACCAGATCATTTCCAGTAACAACTGAATGAAAATTTTCATTAAATAGGTCAGAATTCAATGAAATGATGGAGCAGGATTGGGAGCATATTCCAGCAGATAAAATAGAGACTCCGAAAATACCCAAATTTGTAGAAAGGATGGAAACAAAGACAGATGTTGAGAATGACACTCAGACAAACCAAGGTTCAACATTTTTATTTGGGGCTTCAAATCAAGGTATATAAAATATTTTTTAAGTATATTTTGAGTTGGGACCCTTGAAAGTAAAGCTATTTTGATATACATTTTGTTGAAGATTTGAAAAATTATTTTTTTATTATAAGATTGGGAGTACTTTCCTGTAATGTACCATTCTGTAAATTACCGGTAGTGGTACTTTGAAGAATTTTTTTTTCTTCATTTTTTTAGAAACTGATCAATTGGCCAATGAAGAGGAAGGATTAATGGAAAAAAGAATGAAAAGAAACAGAAGGAAAATGAAAGAAGGTTTGTCCATCAAATTAATAGTTAGGTTAAAGGGCTTCAAAATGCAGTATTGATTGACACCAGTTTGATTTTAAATTGGAAAAAAAAACATGGAACATATCTTGCACCTTAGAGTTTAAAAGCTTACATTTAAATTTCCTGATGATTTAACAGAGAGTTTTTTGGAGAGGGTCCATTCCCCAGTTATTATAAGCCTTATCTGGACCAAGCTTGCATGGATGATGTATTTAAGGATGCATACTACCAGACATGCTTCAGATGCTTGGTATGACTTATATTTTCCAGTTGAGTAAATAGGCTTAAGTTTTTGGAGCAGGTCCCAAAGTTGCAATGATGAGGCGTATAGGGATGCTTAATACCAGAACTTGCTTTAGATGGTCAATTTGATCCACATTTTCCAGATGACTGAACAGGTTAGTTAGTGGGGGGAAAAATAGGAAAAAATATAATTATAAAAATACAAGGATTTATTCAAGGAGACTGTACATTTATTAAACATAGTGACTAAGATAATAATATCAAGTGGGTAAAAAATCTGTTATCAAAGAAACATTTTTAAATTTTAAAATTACAGTAATTGTTCACATTAATTTTTTTCATACCCCACTCAACAAGCTGTGGAGGGTATAATGTTTTTGACCTGTCCATCAGTCTGTCAGTCATGTTCTTGTCAATGCAACTCCTCTGAAATCGCTGAACAGAATTTCTTGAAACTTTGTTGTTAATAGGACATAATGTGTAGATGTGCATGTTAACAGGAAATTCTTATTTGATTTCTCTCACAAATGTCGATAAAAAGAAAGGGGTAATCTCATTCTTTCAACCCCACCCTTAAATACTTTAAACTGGAAATTTGCTGACTGGGTCATATCTAATTTTTAGGGTAAATATGATAGCATACTGCAGCATTGTTTATTCTCAAAGAAGTAGGTATGGTGAGCATTGAATTTTGCCCCAAAATTTTAAGATAATTTCAGGAGTTTATGATTTATCCTAAAAAAAATATAAAATATGAAGACTACAAAATAGAGCTGTTTAACTAATCATTGCTACAATTTTTACTATGATGTCACAAACAAAACAGTTTTTCCTAGTTTTAGACTCAAAAAGGATTCCCTATTGTACCTTGTACTTTCAAATTGATAATTTTTCAAAACATTATATAAGCCAGGTGAGCATTGTGGCCATCAAGTCTCTTACATGTTTTATTTCTTTTTCCACAGAGTCAAATACATCAGAAGGAATATCAAATTCAGGTAAAAGCTTTGAATGATTCATCATTTAATACATGTAATGATAAACTTTACACATTCATCAAAAAGATGTATGTCTTTACTATTTCACTGAACAGAATGTATAAAAAGTATGTGATTTATTATTCTATAACAAACATTACAATCAATATACATTTTTGAATTTCTTTTTTTCTGCTGCAGGAAAAAGAGTCAACAAATATGGAGATGTTATTGAATAATATTTTGTGCTTTTGAAATAAACTTATGTCTTACAATACATAGTTATCAAAATGATAAAATGATCGCTGATACCCTCTATTATCATTTAGTCCTAATGACTGAGCACATTTCGTCCTTGACAAAAGTATACAGGAGTTCATTGAAGATTTGAGTGCATAGTGTTTTATAAGACATAAAAAAATGTATGATAACTACGGTATTTCTCTATTGTAATAGTTCTTTTATGTATGTTTAAAAGCTTGTTCAAAAGTCAACTAAATAGATAATAATTCATAAATAAAAATACTGTTAAGTAAGAAAATGTTGCATATGTAAATCAATTATGCAAACTTTGCATTAATATAAAACAATTTTGACTTGTTTTAAAGCCGTTTTAGTACAGTTTTTCATTGTAACCATTGATGGGGCAAAAGGGCAAACATAAAGATGGGAGCTAAATGAACATTTGTTTTGTTTTGTTTTTTGTTTTGGTTTTTTGTTTGTTTTTTTTAATGCAGATAAGAGTACTTTGCATTTATTTTAAAGGAAGGGGGGGGGGGCACTTTTCATGAGCAAGCAATTAGAATTTAATTTCACTGGTTCATGCAGATTAATTTTGTGAGTGACTTGAATATACAGAGGATTCAACAAAAGGATATTTGACAAGGTAATTGTTAGTTGGGATGTAAATTTGTGGGTATAAGGGTGTATGACTCACAAAACCCGTGGACATTAACATCCCCCACCCCCCACCCCCCACCCCAAAAAAAATTCCACAGTAGCTTGTTATTTTTCTGCTATGTCGATTATGAGAAATTACATGAATTGTAAAAACTATATGGAAATATTTAAAATACTTTTATCATTTTTATACCCCACGCAACAAGTTGCGTCAAACTTTGCAGATATTTAGGACACAATGTGTAGATGTGCATATTACCAGGAAATTCCGATTCCATTATTTTTCTAGGAATTTAGGCACTTTTCAACTTAGATTTTTGCCCATATCTTGAATATAGAGATGAACAGATTGTCAGCGCAACTCCTCTTAAACCGCTGCACAGAATATATGGTCAAACTTTTCAGATATTTAGTACACAGTATGTACGTGTGCATATTACCAGGAAATTCCGATTCCATTATTTTTGCCCAAAGAGTTTTGCCTATTATTGAAGAAACTTTCCAGCTAGGTAATAAGGAAATCTATTGGAATCAGCTTTTGTAATGAAATTTTATGTGAAATATTTTATGACCTCAAAAAACCCCTATTGATTTTGAGATCAAAATATTAATAATTTAACACACATACACACACGCAAAATCTTGGATAGTTCTTACCCCCACCCCCCTCAAATTGGTGCTTTGCCTTAAATAATTTCGTAAGTACAGTATGTAAACTAATTCATATGACTACATCATAATTTTGTTTCCATCAATTATTTAAATGTGTAAATTGTCATGTGCTGGGCATGGACTTGCACTCGTTAACAAATCGAAATCACTGAGGAATTTAAATAACAATTTGTCAGCATAACTCCTGCACTGAATTTTCTAAAACTTTGTAGGTATTTCAGACATAATGTATAGATTTGTATATTACCAAGAAATTTTAATTCCATTATTCATCTAGAAACTTAAGCCCAATTAAATTTGTAACATACAAAGATTTGAATGTCCTTGTATGCACGAAGTTTTGATGTGATGATTCTTTGCAAGTAATGCCCCTTTCTGAATTATATTGTGTATTTAAAATGCACTGTGCCATTCATTACGTGTTGCATTGTCGAGTTTTGGGGGAGTGTGGGGTATATGAGCTTGCTCACTTTTTCTTTCATTCAAACAGATACATATAAACATTTTTGGGGGGAGGGGGTTGTCATTGGCAGCCACACTTTGTGATAGCTGCAGAACTGTAGTGTTATGATTTATATTTTAGACTTTGACCATAACGCCACAGATCCCGTAATGCAAATATGGTGCAATTTGCGGCGCAAAATTTTCTGCGCACGGTTGGCGAGAATTTCTCCACTTTCCAGCATTGGTCAATCAACTACCTACCTTTCACTCCTTAATTCCAGACATATTCTCTAACCAAATGTATATTTTATCTACCTCCTAACCCTTTATAGTCATAAATACAGACCAATACACTCGTTTGTTTTAAACTTTCTGCCATCCGACAAAAAAATCAAAACAAGCGAGTTTATTGGTCTGTAGAGACGACTATAAAGGGTTAGGAGGTAGATAAAATATACCGGTAAGTTATCGAATGTGTCTAGAATTAGGGAGTAAAAGATAGTTGATAGACCAACGCTGGAAAGTGGAGAAATTCTCCCTAACCGTGCACAGAAAATCTTTTGCCGTAAATTGCACAATACTTGCATTACGGGGCCTATAGCGTTATGGTCAAAATCTAAAATATAAATCATAACGCCACAGTTCTGCAGCTAATTTTGTTGCTGATATTGAATTTTCCATTTGCATATCACTTCAGGGCTAGTTGCACCTGCTAACAAAGTATATAACGTTTATGTTAAACAACACATGTTCAAAGTGAAATTCTCTTTCTCTTTTAATGATAACACTGATTTTGGTTTGAAATGTTTTTGACACTCACTCACTCTGACTTTTACATAAGAGAGAACCAAAACTTCTTAATTTTTTATTAGAAAATCAAATAGTCCTACAAGTTTAGTTCACCTGAGCCAAGGGTTCGATTGAGATTTGATCAAAATTTTGTCCATTATCGCCATTGTTATCGATATAAACTTTTCACATTTCGTCTGCATAACTATATATTTGAACCAATTTCAACTATACTTGGCACAGAGTATCCTTGGATTAAGGGGATTCAGATTTAAATTGTTGAATGAAAAACAATGTAAACTAATACACTAATAGTGGCCCAGATCCTTCAGATATTAGGATTCTAAAAGAGCCTTGAAGGTAAAATAGAACAAGGTAATAAAATATTTGAATGGATTTGGATATTTCTGGAAGATACAGGGGGAAATAGTTGACAAACTTGTGTTTTTTTTAATTTACTATGACCTTATACCACAAATGACATGAATAACAATGGAAGAATGCATTTAATGATTTGGATCATTGGCTGAGCTTTTTTCCCTCAAGTCTAAAGGCTTTTAATTTTACCTTCCAGCTGTTACGTACTAGCTAGCTACTTGTACACATTTATGAATATTGGTTATATTTATTTTCTGTTAATAAATTAATGCTACAGTAAAACACAGATCTGCTTTTTGCCTTATAATCTCACATAAGTTGGGGGATGTTTGAGACTCCCACAAGAGTATGCAATGGTTTGGGCCATGGACATCGGACTGGGTAACAGTTGGTATCTAGAGCACTTGATTTGTGATGCAAGGATCCCGGATTCAATTCCCAGCTCAGGCATACATCTTCTCCTTTTCTGTTACATACTTTAATTGATATGAAAATTATTAATTTGTTATAACTTATATACAAAGTAGTAATTTTAAAATAAAATTATTAATTTGTTAAAACAAATTGCTAATTTGTTAAAACAAATTATTAAAAGATACTGCATTTGTTATAACAAATTATCAACTTGTTTTAAGAATTATTAATTTGTTATAGCTAATTGATAATTTGTTAAAAGATACTGATGTGGCCCTAACACCCTTCCGTAGTTTTTTGTATGAGATTTATAATTAAACTTTCTTTCGAACGTTGGAGCTATATTATATGGCGTTTCTGAGCTAAAAAAATAATAATACGAGATTGAATGTAGATGAACAAATACATGATATTTGTTATTTACGTTCAAATTAACATTTTCCCCGATTTTGAACTTGAATATCCCCACGTTTCTATCATATTAAATTGACTTTAAATTTAACTGTGTCTGATATTTATTTAAATGCGGAGTCGGTAAATACATCGGTTATTAGTTCCCTACCGGTGAAACCGGAGGGGACTATAGGTTTCCTCTGAGTCCGTCCGTCTGTCCAGCTGTCTGTCCGTCCGTCTGTCCCTCTTTCTGTCTGACAGTTTGTCCCACTTGGTTTTCCGCACTTTTTCCTAAACGCTTGCAGATATTGAGCTGAGTTACAGATTAAGTTTGCTTTTCGTTCCGTTTCATTGATTTTTGACGAAATTACGACCTCTTCAATTTTTAAGGGTTTTCCGCAATTTTTTTCTAAACGCTTGCAGATATTGAGCTGATTTTTGGTATGTGACTTTACCTTGATTACTTATAGATCAAGTTTGCATTTCGTTCCGCTTCAATGATTTTTGACGGAATTATGGCATTTTCAATTTTTAACGGGAACCAGATTACACTTGCCGGTAGGGGACTAGTAATGCAATACTCTCAGAATGCTTGTTGATTTAAATTTCTAATATCTATGAAACGCGATTGATTTAAATTGTGTAACTTACAGGAAAGTCCTATTTTTATATAAAGTAATAAAACAAATAGAAAGATCTTTTAAATTTTAGATAGTCTGAACTTATCAAAAATACGCCAAATATGACTTTAACTTAAAGGTTTATAGGTCATGAGGTTACTTTCCAGAACTGTCAAGTAGTTTGCAAAAAACAAAAACAAAAACAAACAAACAAACAAAACAAAAAACATATGGTTGGTAAAAATTTCCAGTCGGGTTCGGTATTCTCCAGCTCAACTTTCAATGTCAAAATGGCTCCCAACTTTCCTAAGTTGGAATGGGGCTACGATTTTGCAGATTCTATTCGGGTTATCTGCGGTTTAGTACCAAAAAAGACACCGAATGTTCCTAAATTTGATCCATGGGATGTTAAAACATATAAAGTTGAAGATTGCATTCAGGAACTACAAGATTATCAAAAGAAACTAGCAGAAAAGGGACTAAAGGATCATTGGATTAGGTAATATTTAATTTAATATTAGATGCGGTGTTATATCCCCTACTACTCAAACTCCGTCACCGTAAGCGGAAAACACATTGCATTACTCTTTTAATTATTCTTTCTATTTATTTCGTGTTTGCTACATTTAGTAATGAACTTAAGCATTGTTTTTATTACTATAATTAAAAAAAAAATGGAGTTACTGGGCTTATATCAGGTCTGGTACAATCATTAGATTTAGCTACGTAGCTTAAATTACCTACATAGCTTTATTTACCTACCTGAAGTAGCTTTATTTAGCTACTAAATCAAACTTATTTCTTAAATAAGCATTTTTCCCAGAAAGTGCAGAAAATTGCACTTTGAAGCAGTGATAATTTTCAACTTTGAACTCAGCTGAAAACAATTCATGAATAAATCACTCTTGGAGATGTGTCTTTTTCTGCGCAATTTCAATCAAAGTTCTAAAAGTTTTGGGGCTATATACAACAGTTAATTTGTGACCAAACAGTTACTTCTTGAATGAAATAACAAAGAAAACCAGTTCTGGTTAACATGAGCACAATGAGAAGCAATCATACTTGTCCACACCTCATCGCACACAAGTTGGTGTACAGTTATTCAAACAATGGGAATACATCTTTTCCTTAGAAGTGTTCAAACGCAGCAATATTAAAACTTTCTCTGCTTTGGATTGCTCTTTAAATATCCTCTAGTGTAAATATAAGTAGTCATTTATTTGCGATTTTTTGTCTTTTTAAAATGAGAAACAAAATTGTGAAAAATTGCCTTTAAATAGCTAAATAAAGCTACCTGAGGTAGGTAAATAAAGCTGCGGTAGGTTATTTTAGCTACGTAGCTAAATGTACTGATTGTACTGGACCTGTATATAAAACCACTAAATAGAACGCATATCACATCTGTGTACATTACGTTCAATGAATCCTAAGTCCGTCACCAGGGCCCACTACAATTTGTCAGCATTTTAATTAGCTGCACTGTAGCTCTCTGCTAAAAAAATTCTGACAGACAAAGCAGAGAGCTACAGATCCAAGTGTTGTAAAAACCTTCGATTTACACCACCGCTTTTTTGTCACTCGCTTCAGGTATTATTTCTTGTATTTTTTGCTTTCCCCTGCTTTAAAAAATAATATCCGATAATTAACCATATATTTTACTCCTATTCCGATACTTTATTTACCTTTCAACGGTTCCAGATGGCTGTATGTGGTTTTGGAATACATGTATCAGTTTCAAAAAATGCATTCAGACGTGGCGACGTCGACGTTGGTGTCATCCAATAATACGCCTGAAATAACACGCCCGAATTTATTTATCTCTTTTTACATATTGTATTCTTTGTAGACAGTATCTTCATGACATTTGAATCTCCTGAATTTTTTATTTACATTTTCTTGGCAAGTATATGTTTTTTGAAAGACTTTTTTTTGCATGACCCCCAACATGGACATCGGAATGGTAATTTTTTAAACCGACATTCCAAAACCATTAAGGTCTGTTTGAGACCATTGAAAGGTAAATAAGGTATCAAGAATAGAAGTAAAATATATGGTTAATTATCGTATACTGTTTTTAAAGCGGGGGAAAGCATAAAATACAAGAAATAATACCCGAAGCGAGTGACAAAAAAGCGGCGGCGTAAATCGAAGGTTTTTACAATGCTTGGATCTGTAGCTCTCTTCTTTGTCTGTCCAAATTTTCTCAAGCAGAGAGCTACAGTTCTGCAGCTACATTTTAATAGAAATTTGTCGCCTGCTTAGTTTTTTTGTCCCTTTTCCTTAAACTTGTAAACACAAAAAAATAGTTTTTAAGATTTAAAATATTGTTAAATTATATTTTGAGAAACGTGTCAACAACAGAAAAAAAATATTGTTAATATAATGTATTTTATATGTAATAACGTCGCGCTGATGTTATCTCCTGTATAGCTGCTGAGCTGAAGCATTATGGTTTTATATATTAGTCTTTGACAAGAGCGCTACAGATCCAGTAATGTAAATAAAGTGCAATTTATGGCACGAGATTTTCTGTACTCTTTGGGGATGAATTTCGCCACTTTCCAGCATTGGTCAATCAACGATCTTTCATCCCCTAATTCTAGACATATTCTATAACCAACCTGTATATTTTATCCACGTCCCTTGAAAATAGTATTACTTAGTTCTGAGTTAGCATAATGTTTTATAAGAGGGAAAGAGGGAGTCAGCTTCTAATCATAGTACTGTTAGGACTGGATACCATCTAGAGTTTACAAATCAGGTTGATTGTATTGAAATTTAATGGAACAGAAAGTTGAGAGGGATTATGAATTGGTTCAGAATCCTGTTATTTATTTGGTTTTACAAACATAATTTTTTTTCTTCACATATTTTTGAGATCTGTTAGAGTTGGATCATATATATACCGGTAGTTTTTATATGAAAGCACTATTGAATGTATTGTTTGAAAACTGAACCCCTTATTTTACAGATTTGAGGCATCTCAATACCACAAAGACATTCATATCAACAAGAACTTCACAAGATGGCAAATGTTTGGCAGAATGTTGATTCCTGGAATCATTGTAGGGAGTATTCTGGCATACCTGAAAATAAATTACTTCACCTATCATGATTATGAAGGAAGAGAGGAGAGATTTAAACACCATTGATTATATTATTGCTGTAACACACAGAGCTGACTGCTAATTGACACCTATTTTGTGACTTGGTTAATAAAAAGAAAATGTTATGTCAACTGATTTAGATTTTATTTTTGTCTTCAGTGCTCAAATATTTTAATAGGTCATCTGATCCAAAGGCTCAAGTGAGCTTTTCAGATTGAAATTTGTCCACTTTTTATGTTGGTGGTGTTGTAAACTTTTCACATTTTCATCTTCTCCAGAGCCACAGGGCCAATTTCAACCAAACTTGGCACAATGCATTCTTGGGTAAACAGGAATCAAGTTTGATCAAATGAAGGGTCCCCACTTTTGAGGGGAAATAATAAAGAACTGATGAAAAATTAATTACATTTTCAAAAAACTTAGGAACCACTGGACCTAAAATGATGAAACTTATGTGAAAGCTTCATTACATAGTGTAGATTCAAGTTTCTTCAAATTATGACACCCAGGGGCAGAATGGACCAAAATGGCTGATCAAAGTTTGAAATGGGAATCTATAGGAAAAATCTTTTAAAAATTCCTTCTTAAGAACAGCAAAGCTATGATCAGTCATACTTAATACAGGGTTATTTTCGCCCCATGTTATTTTAGCACTTTCACACTTACAAATAATTTGCCCCGTTTTTGCCCAATTACAGTTCTGTTTAGGAAACTATACTGTGTTTTTTTTAATTTGCCCACCTGTGAGTAGGGCGAAAGGGGCAAAAATAAAACAGGGGCAAAAATTTCCCTGTATACAGTATTGCTATGGAAGCATCCTCAAGTAGTGTAGATGTAAATTTGTCCAAATCATGATCCCTGGGGGTAAGGTGGGGTCACGAAGGGTGATCAAAATTTTTACATAGGAATATAGGGAAAATTCTCAAAATCAGTAAAGCCATGATCAGTCATGGCAGCATTCACAGGAAGTGTAGATTCAAGTTTGTCCAAATCATGACCCCTGGGAGTAGGATGGGGCCACGATAAGTGATCACATATAAGAAAATTCTTTAAAAATCTCAAGAACAGGAAAGTAACGATTAATCGTACTGATTTGGTAGCATCTTCAGGTAGTATAGATTCAAATTTATTAAAATGATGACCCTTGGGAGTAGGGTGGGGCCTCAAGTGACTCTGGTGAGCATTATGGTCAAATAGCCTTATGATCTTTATGTGAAATGCTAATGACAGTTGAATAAAGCAGCCAATTCAAATGGATAAAAATAGACATGATATTAAAACCCAGGAATATCATCATTTTTCTAGTAAAAATTTTTAACCCATGGCATTTATAATACTGTAGATTCCTAAGTATACATGTAAGCATGAAAATAATTATCGCGTAATTTCGCGAGAAGCACCAATCGCAAAATAAAATTATTTGTTTTTATTTTTATGGTGCTGAAATCCATATAAAACCTTGATTAACATTCAACTCGCGATTTATTGTACTTCCAATAAAACGTTTAAGAACCATTTCGCGTTAATAAGTACTCGCGTAAAATAAGGAATCTACAGTATGCATAGTCTTTTTCTGGTCAAATATACGGAGGTCCACACCAGAGGAGCTTTATGCCTTGGTTAAATAACGGCTTTTAATCTTGTCTGTTCATCAAGTGAGTTTTTCTGATCACTTGTCTGTCTGTCCATCCATTTGTTAACTTTAAGCTCACTTTAGCCGTATCTTGCAAAGTTTATCACAGATTTCCTCAAGGATTGGGGTGGGGCAACATTATGGTGTCGGAGTTTTAAAAGTGAATTTGTAAAAACAAATCTTTTTTAGAGCAGCAGAGCCTCACTAATCATATATATACAGACATTCCAAAGTTATATTGTATTAACCTCTTCTTTTTTCAATCATGGTCCCTGGGTTTAAGGTGGGGCTGAAATTTGTTATCCAATTTTTACATAATATCTGTATACAGGGGGAAAAAATTTTCATATTTAAATTTAATGCCATATTTATATAGAGACATTCGAATTTTTGGATTCAAGTTTGGATATACGATACTAAGTATCCTCTTGAGGATAGGTTAAGGCCACAATATAAGGTCAAATTGTTTTTATGGGAAGAAAAAGAGGGAAAAAACATTTAAGGGCCAATGTGAATCAGGTGAGCATTGTAGCCCATGGGCTTCTTGTTCAGCATACATCAAGATGTTAGATTTAATTTAAGGACCCTGTATATACTAGAGGAAAGGATTTTTTGGAACCTAATGGCTATTATAGTGTGGAAAGGTGTAAATATTGAGTTCATTCATTACATTTTCAACACAGGATACCTCGCATTTACCCCCATGAAAAATGTTTTAAAAAAATGAAGTGCTGATGACAAGAAATCACTATTGTTACTCAAGTGGGCAAAGTAACTGCAAATGAAATGTTCAATCTATTCATCTTGGCCAATTAAAATGTTACGAGTGCTGATTTGATCACAAATTAAGTAATAAACTGTACATTTCAATTTATTTTATTCTTGATAAAAGGGTAGATTACACTATCTTCATAAAAAGAACTCTTTAGCGAGCTCTTGAATGAATGAAAAAAAAACTTTGACTAACAGTTTAACTACTGTTTCTAAAAGTTCCCTCATTGCAGCGGGTGTGAATTTGGAACTTTATATGTATGAGATATGAACTGTTTCTCCGTTAAAAATTCATGGACCTGACATGGATTTGAAACTTTCTTGCCAGTGAACTCGAACTTCCAGGAATGACTGTGTAAAGATCATGAATACCCTGTCAAGTACGAGCTTCCAGTGTATCTCTGTACAACGTTATGGTCCAGACACCATAGCACGGACAGGTATACAGCTAAACAGACGGACGGACGGTGTCATGGACAAGGTTATTCCTAGCTATATGCCTACCCAATCTTCCTATCAATTTGCCCCTCGATGTTAAATAATACCTTCCGACGTCCCTGTATTAGTGACAGAATTAAGAATCTGTTGTTACATGTTTGAATAATTTCTAGCTCTCTGAACCGCTGAGATCCAACATTGTAGAAATCATACATGTCGTGTTCACCTGCACGAGACCTTCCAGGTGAACATGACATTCATTTTTTTCTACATTGGACTAAAAGCTTCCAAATTGATATATTTTGTTGTGAAAAGTTATGTTCACCTACAACCATCTTCCTGGTGAACGTAACATTTATTTCGCTTCTATTACTGCTTTGTCTAAAACTTCAACAATTGTAAACAATCAAGAAAGATGGCAAGGGCTGTTGAACGAGTTTTGGGTCGGTAAATATTGTACTTCTCAGGTGACTAAATCATGGTATCGACTAGCTGCAGAACTGTAGCGTTATGGTTTTATATTTTAGTCTTAAGATAACCATGGTCAAAGACTAAAATATAAAACCATAAGGTTACAGTTCCGCAGCTAGGTATCAACTGGAAAAAAAACCCAAGCAGTTATTGCTTAAAAATTTTCAACAGAAACTGTTGTGTTAAGGTACATGTATATTTGTAGTGAATTTTCTGCGAGATGATAAGGCAGAGTATTGAGCAGTAACGAAGTGTCTTCACACGCACACTAGAGGGAATGAATCCCAAGAAAATTGATAACGATATAATTCAAAATAGACATTTTAACCAATGTGTACTGATAAAATTTATATATAAAACAGTTTTAAATCTCTCAATTCATTTAGAAATGTAAATTTATTAAGTGTGTTAGTAGCATAACGTTTATGATGTGTTTATGGGTCATGGATAAATTAACCCAATGAGGATTTTCCAAGGAACAAAGGTTAATGAAATTATTTTGGTAGTTTCATTGACATTTATTGGGATGAATTTATCATGCATTTTGTATTAAAGAGGTAATGGGGCGCTAAATGTGATAATTCCACGATCTATTGACTGTCAACAACGCAATGATAACAGATGTGATAATAACTTCAGTATAAAACTATTAACATTTCTTTATTGGGATAGTCTTTAGAAATATCGCAAAAATGAAGTCCAATCTTCCCGTTTACATTGGTATCTCAAATCATACCAATACATCAACACGTGATATTTACTCATTTGAGAATGAAAACTTCGCTCAATATACATTAGTCTTTTCTGACATCATTGGTTTCTTCGTCGTGTTGTTAAACTGCGGAGTGATATCAATGACGATTTACAGTAAATGTATCCTAAAGGATCCACGTTTTCTGTATCATCTGTGTTACTCCTCTGCTGATTTGCTTGTAGGTATATCCTTACTAGTGCAATGTTCGATACGTCATCTAAATCTTCATGATATGCACGTCGGAGAGAGATTGGTAGTGTCTTCTGAGTACGTGTTCTTTGCGTCGATTAACATTTCCTACTTCATGTTGGTTCTGATTTCTTTCATTCAGTTCCACGCCGTGTGGTTCCCAGTAAAACATAACAAAACCGTCTCCATGTCCTTCGTTGTGACATCATGCATGGCGACGTGGATGTCCGTTATTGTTCTAAGCTTTGCCTTGACGTTGCCCCACAAATGGTCTCTTATCAAGGACACCTTTTGGATTATCAGTTGGAGGGTGCATTTCCAATATCTTTTCAGCAACGAGAAGCAAATCATGGCAATTGCCTTTTGGTTACAGTTACTTTTGCTTGTGACCGTCAATACCTTGTCAGTGCTGAAAGCAGTAGAAAGGCGCGAGAGACACACTTGGAGCACCTTAACAAGAGGAAACTCGTGCATTAGCTCTCGTCCATCCAATACCTCCAGTGTAACTACCTATTGGCGTCGTTTGAAGAAAATAAGCACGTCTGTTGCACCAATGTTCATCGGTCGTATTTCGCTAACGGAGGAAAATAGGATGTCTGTTAAAAACAAAAGCAGTAGCACCAGCGAAACCGAGATGATTCAAAAGCAGAGCCACAACATCTATGTGGTTGAGGGCTCTCCAAGGTCCAGGGCAAAGTCTTTTGTCAAAGTAAGGTCTTCGTCACTCTGTAGCCTTTCTTCGGAGTGTAAAAAGGAAACTGAATCAAAGTCGCCGAAAAAGTACTTATCAAGAGCCGATTGGCCACGGAAATCCAATAATTACTTAGAGGAATTAAAACCCACACAGTTAAAAACAAGTAGTTTGATGATGCCTAAACTTTCCCAAATATCTAACCAAAACAGTAGTCCTCTAGTTGTGTCTTATCAAAGTCAGGCAAAGAAATGTGAAATTCTCTCTAGTCGTCTTTGTTGGACGAGATGTGAAAGCAACAACAATGGACTCTCCGCCAGTCCTAGCGTTTCTTCAGCATCAGGGGAAGTTGTGAACAGAGACAACAGCTTTTCTAGAAGAGTTCAACATTCCAAACTTTTCTGTGTCACCAAAAAGAATTCAACAACGAGTAGCAAGCTCTCTACAGGAAAACGTGGCGAACCTCACATGTCAGACCGGATACGACGACTCCGGAAGTACCGACCCATGAAGGGGAACCTGACTCTGGCAGTTTTCCTTCTGGTCTTTGTTTTATTTTCTGGTCCATTTTACGTGGCCATGACTTTGCAAATACTCTTTCCCAGAACCCTCCATCCGAATCTCTTCTATGAGGTTGTAACTATTTTACGCCTTCTTATGTTTTCAAATTTTATTGCCAACCCTCTCGTATCGATGATTCGTCTGCCTGTGTATAAAGAAACCATTGACAAAATCAAGAGACGAATGCTCCTCCGTGTTTTTCGAACAGCTCGTTAATTTAAATTAAAATGCTTTACATGCCAGACTTGTATCATTAAAGCGTCTTTCGTTCCCTTAATAATTATTGTTCTCAAAAATGGTGCTTATACTCCCCTTTGGCACCTAAATCCATAAGGGACTGATGGACTACCAAAGTATTCAGACTGGGCTCTGCCAAATGCGACAAGCGCTACTCTATGCGTTGAGCGCCCTGTTAAGATTTCTTCTAACTCAACATGTAATACTTCTTGAATGTTGCAGATGATGCTAAACTTGTGTATTATTATTGTTAAAAATCTTTGTTATCCTACTGTTTTATTTTGTATTTTGAAATAAAATATAAATTCCTGACAAATCTTTCGTTAATATCAGCTTACTGGTTGAATATTCAGTTGTCTGTAAACGGACAATGCATGGTTACTAAGTAGTTGAGTTTCCTTTTATTTTCTCTCTTTACTTCTTATTTAATTGTTCTTATTTATACCCCCACCTGAAAAGTGTATGTGTACGTGTGGGTTGGGGGTATAGTGATTGAGGTGTCTGTCTGTACATCCGTCAATTACACAAGGGGATAGCCAACCTTTATCCCCAAACTCTCTTGCATCACTGAATGCAATTTATTTAAATCTTTATTACATAGTGGCATGGCTCATCTGTTTTACGTTTCGATCGGACAAATATTTCAGGTTTAAATGGACTTTGCCATTATATTCTATAAAGGGGATACCAATCTTGTTAACGCAACTCCTCAAAAACCCCTGATCATGAATGAAATTCAACGGAACTTTCACAGAATCTCATTTAAATACTGCCCAAAAATGCACGTTGCCATTATACTCATATGGGAGCGGGGCTAGTCATTTTGTGGGCTCAGTGCTCTCACAGTACATGTACTAGTATACCTCTATTTTTGTGAAAGTCAATGACCCTCGCACATATTTTTGCCAAAAGAAAATGTGTATGTGATAGAGGATAGAGCTTCAAATCAGATTGAAGGTGACTTTTCCTTTCCTCAAATAGTCAAGTTGATACGTTTGTCTATAATTACAACACTTGCTAGATGTCTTATAAACTACTGCAAACCATCCCTCCCCAACCACCAATACAATATACCTACGGGTCTCTAATTTCAGAGTGCATAACAACTTCTTTTTGAAAAGATTTGGATCAGGCCTTACTTACTTACTTACTGCCCGTGACGCCTTTGGCGTATAGGGCAGTAACGAGGGTTTTCCATCCTTGTCTATCACTGGCTAGCTTTTGGAGTGTGCCCCGCTTCTCTTTTGTTCTTTAAGTTCGGCTTCTACTGTCCGCCGCCAAGTGACTTTGGGCCTTCCTCTCTTCCGTTTTCCCTCTGGTGTCCAGAAGAGAGCTGTCTTTATGATGCTGTCCGAGTCCCTTCTAAGTACATGGCCAAGCCATTTCCAGCGTCTTCTGATGATGATTGTGGCCATGTCCTCTTGCTGGCACCTGTTGAGAAGGTCTTGATTTGAGATGGTATTGGGCCAAAATATTCTTAAGATTTTTCTCAGGGACTTTGTATGAAATGTTGGCAGCTTGTTTAGGTCGCTCTCTGTCATCCTCCAACACTCTGATCCATACAAAAGGATAGGTAGAATGCAGCTTTTGTATAGTTTCAGCTTTGTTCTTGTTGTGTACTGACTTGATCTCCAAACAGTATGTAGGTTGTTAAAAGCTGCTCTTGCCTTGGATAGTCTCTCTTTGATGTCGGTCTCTGCTCCACCATCTGTTGTTACTTTGCTACCCAAGTATGTAAAGGTGTTGGTGCATGGAAGGATGTGATTTTCCACTTTGACCGCTTGTGGGTTGTTTACATTTAAGGTCATGACCTCTGTTTTTTTTGTGTTTATCTTCAGTCCAATGCTTCCTGCATATTTGTGTAGCCTGCTGGTTTTGTCTTGAATGTGCTAGTGGGAGTGGGAGAATAAGGCTATATCATCAGCAAAGTCCAGGTCTTCTAGTGTTGTAAATGTACCCCATCTGATGCCTCTCTGAATGTCAGATGTTGTATTCTTCATGACCCAGTCAATGGCTATGATGAATAGTGTTGATGACATTACACAGCCTTGACGGACTCCTGTTTTAACGTCAAACTCGATGCTGGTGTTTCCAACTCTGCATCTGAAGTTGACATAAAAACTCTTGATGACATCTATTAGATGTTGTGGGATGCCATATGACCGCACAATTTTCCAGAGACTGTCTCTATGAATGCTGTCGAAGGCTTTTTCGAAATCAATAAAATTAATATATAACTGTCGTTGCCATTCTGTACACTGTTCAATGATGTTTCTTAGTGTAAATATTTGATCAATACATCCTCGCCCTGGCCTAAATCCTGCTTGTTCTTTACGCAGTTTGACATCTACAGCTATGGATATCCTTCTGATGATGATTTTAGCCATGATCTTACTTGGGATGGAAAGCAGTGTTATTCCTCGCCAATTGTTGCAGTCATTTAGGTTGCCTTTCTTTGGTACTTTAATGATGACTCCATGGTTCCTCTCATCTGGTATGGTGTTTCTTTCCCAGATGTTATGGAAAATTGGCTGTAAAATTGTGGCTATTCAGACGTTACCAGTGTTCAAATTAAGTTACCTGTACGGTTTAATTACTGAGCATGTTTGAACAAAATTAGAGAAAAGAAAAATTCCATTCTCACTTGAATACTTCTTCCTCATTAGTTACGACGTTTCCCCCTTAATGCGTGCAATTACTCGTGTATCATTTAATTGGCACTTCATGAAAAATATATCTGGATGAAAAGTATCTAATAGTAAATAAGAAACTGAAATCAAAATGGAATAATACTTACAAGGTTTATTTAGAAAATAATTTTACAACCAGACAAGTAATTATAAAATTCAGAGTAAATGGCCATTTTTTTTTAGAATTGAAAGAGATAGACACAAAAAATATTCCAAGAGATTGCCGACTGTGTAAAATTTGTAATGAATTAGATTTCTTTCTTACTGTCAACAAAACCATTTGCTCAGAAATCAAATATTTTCTGAAATCAATAGTATAAACACTGGTTTTAGCTCACCTGAGCCGAAGGCTCAAGTGAGCTTTTCTGATCAAAAAGTGTCGGTGTCCCTCTGTCGTCTGTAAACTTTTCACATTTTTGACTTCTTCTCAAGAACCACTGGACCATTTTCAACCACACTTGCCACATCCTTGGGTAAAAAGGATTTAAGTTTGTTCACAGGAAGCGCCACGCTCTTTTTCAAGGGGAGATAATTAAGAATTAGTGAAAAATTAGTGGCATTTTAAATAAATCTTTTTCTCAAGAACCACAGGGCCAATTTCAACCAAACTTGCCATAAAACATTCTTTGGTAAAAGGGATGTAATTTTTTTTTTACAGGAAGTGCCACACTCTCCTTCAAGGGGAGAAAATTAAAAATTCGTGAAAATTTTGTGGCTTTTTAAAAAAATCTTCTTTTCAAGAACTACTGGGCAAGAAAAGATGAAACTTACGTGAAAGCCTTATTACATTGAGCACAGAAACAACAAGGGGCCAAAGTTTTACATAGGAATATAAAGGAAATATCTTTTAAAAATTTCTTCTCAAGAACAGCTAGGCCATTATTCGTCATATTAATAAAGAAGTATCATCAGGTAGTGTAGATACAAGTTTGTTCAAATCATGACCCCCGGGGGTAGGGCGACGCCACAATAGTGGGTCAAGGTTTTACGTAGGAATATATAGGAAATATCTTTAAAATCTTCTTCTCGAGAACTAAGTCATTATTAGTCATATTCATACAAAAGCAATCTTAAGTATTGTTAAATCAAGTGTGTTCAAATTATGACCCCTAGGGGTGTCAGAGTTATATGTAGCTCAAACCTATCAGAGGAGTTTAATTTGAAGACTGGAGTAAAACAGGGATACCTGTTCTCCCCTCTTTTCTTCACATTCTGCATTGACTGGATCATGCGAGAAACTACCAAGAATAAGCGGACGGAAATCAGTTTGGCTCTGTCAGAAATGATTGAAGACCTAGATTTTACAGATGATATAGCACTGCTAGCTCACCGACATCGTGATATATATGCAAGAAAAAACAACCAGCTTGCAAAAACAGCAGGAAATATTGGTCTAAAAATTAATAACATCAAAACTAAAATCATGAAGGTCAACACTAAATCAGACGAACCCATAACCCTAAAAATGGTATAAAAATTGAAGATGTCACAGACTTTGTCTACCTAGGAAGTAAGATCACCATAGATGGGAACTCCGAGGTAGATGTACTAGCTCGGATTTCTAAAGCCACAGGAGCGTATGTTGCACTGCAAAACATCTGGAGGTCAGCAAAGATCAGCATAAATACCAAAATCAAGATTTTCAAGAGTAATGTGTTTGGGTCCTCCTGTATGGTTCTGAATCATGGAAGTAACAAAAGCCATTTCAAACAAGCTAGATGCCTTCCAGACCCGTTGCATTCGCAGAATACTAGTATTACGCATTGTTATACCTTTAAAAATTTGTTCCTATATAAATCAATACTAATAAAAGTCTAACATTTCCAATGTTTTACTGAGCGGTCATAAAAAAAATCTATGTTTGACCGCGGAGTGAGATATTGGACCTGTCGATGAGATGTTGGACCGCTTACGTCATATAATGGGCGGTGTCAGCTAAATCTCATTTGCATTCTTTGGTAGTCGACATACATGTATGTCAAAAATGAAATAAAATAAATAAATAAAAGGTATAACAAAACATTTATTGACTGTGTTTTCGGGCAAAATGCGTTTTGTCGACCCCAAGAACCAAACTGTTTGCCTGAGGCCATTAGGCCGAAGGTAAACAGTTTGGTTCTTGGGTCCGACAAAACGCATGTTGCCCTCGAATCCAGTCAATACATGTATATTATTTGCCTTAATATCATCTCAAATAAAGAGCTATACAAAAGGACTAACACCATTCCTCTATCCCAAAGATAAGCTGTGGATAGGACACATATGCAGAATGCACCCAACCTCCATCCCAAGCGTTGCATTGAGATGGACACCAGCCGGTAAGAGAAAGAGAGGAAAACCAAAAGAGACCAGGAGATGATCGGTGGAGAAAGAAATAAAAGAGAACCACTGTACATTGGGACAGGTCCAGAGATTGACACAAGACAGACCAGCTGGAAGTCTCCGGTGACAACCTTATGTGCTGGCCAGCACGAAGAGGACTAAGTAAGTAGGGGATTGAAGGGGGAGGGGGCACAACAGATGGTCAGAGTTTTACGTAAGAATATGAAGGAATCATCTTGAAAAAATCTGCTCAAGAACAGCAAAGCCATGATTAGTCATATTATTATAGAAGCATCCTCAGGTAGTGTAGATTCAAGTTTGTTCAAATTTGGGGTGGGGCCACAATCAGAGTTTTACCTAGGAAATTTTTTTTAAAATTCTTCTGCTGAAAATCAGCAGTCATGATTAGTAATATTGATATGGAAGCATCCTGAGGTAGTGTAAATTTAAGTTTGTCCCCCTCCCCGTAAACTTTTCAATACCGATTCCTGTTTTTTTCCTAGCCAATGTGCGCAGGTGAGCGATGCGGTCCATGGGCCTCTTATTAAAATGTCAAATCACTTAATAAAACACAACAAATTTCATTTCCAACATCTGAACTTTTGTCAGCAGTTGGAGACTTTATGAAGCAGTCAAGAAAGGTCCATGTATTAATTTTTTTAAACATTATGCTATAAAACCATTTTAACTTTATGTCATATATGTAATTTTGATCTATGTAGTTGTTTGAACCATATGATATAATATGTAAATAAATATATATATGTACAGTAGCAGTTTTTCCAACCAGATACGCATCGTTCGAGGACTAACCGGTTAACTGTTAATCCTTCGCAGCCATAATATCTGAACATTCCCCGCAGCCGTAGGGGTGGGTGGGGTATATTTAGCAGTCATGGTAATTTGAATCTTCTTCTCTTAATTAGAATTCAAATAGGGGATCTTGACCCACTCACCCCCGGTTTAAAAAACAAATTTATAAGAAGGTCGGTATTTCCGAACAAAAAAGTCTAATAAGGGTTCAATATACATTTCACGTACTTAATAATCTCGACCCCCCACCCTCCCCCCAAAAAAGAAATAAAAATGAATAGGGGGTCGATATTTCGCAATCCCAATATCTTCAACCTCCACCTCTTTACTAAAGAGGTCTAGCGCAGGTTCAATATTTTGCAGCCATAATATCTTAACCCCCCCCCCCCTCCAAGAGCAAATCCTTAAAAAAAACCTTTAGGGGGTTCAACAATTCACAGCCATACTATTTTAAATCCCTGATCTTTTAACTATTAATGTCTTGAAGAAGGATCGAAATATTCTGGCCATAGTATTTTGAATACTGAATTGGATATTATATAGAAATTTCAATATTTTGAACCTAGGTTAAACAAGAGGCCCATGGGCCACATCGCTCACCTGAGTAACTTTGGCCATGCTGTTCTTTACCAGATTTCCACCCTTTTAATATACCTATTGTGGCCCCACCCTACCCCCGGGGGTCATGATTTTAACAATTTAGAATCTACACTACCTCAGGATGCTTCCAAATAAGTTTCAGCTTTATTGGTCAAGTGGTTCTTGAAAAGAAGATTTTTAAAGATTTTTCTTATATATTTCAATGTAAAACTTGGATTCCCTACTGTGGCCCCGCCCTACCCCCGGGGGTCATGATTTGAATAATTTATAATCTACACTACTCCAGGATGCTTCCATATAAGTTTCAGCTTTTCTGGCCCAGTGGTTCTTGAGAAGATGCTTCCATATAAGTTTCAGTTTTTCTGGCCCAGTGGTTCTTGAGAAGAAGATTTGTAAAAATTTTTCTTATGTATTTCAATGTAAAACTTGGATTCCCTATTGTGGCCCCGCCCTACCCCCGGGGTCATGACTTGAACAATTTAGATTCTACACTACCCCAGGATGCTTCCATATAAGTTTCAATATTTCTGGCCCAGTGGTTCTTGAGAAGAAGATTTGTAAAGATTTTTCTTATATATTTCAATGTAAAACTTGGATTCCCTACTGTGGCCCCCTCCTACCCCCGGGGGTCATGATTTGAACAATTTAGATTCTACACTACCCCAGGATGCTTCCATATAAGTTTCAGTATTTCTTGCCCAGTGGTTCTTGAGAAGAAGATTTGTAAAGATTTTTTCTATATATTTCAATGTAAAACTTGGATTCCCTATTGTGGCCCCGCCCTACCCCCGGGGGTCATGACTTGAACAATTTAGATTCTACACTACCCCAGGATGCTGCCATATAAGTTTCAGTATTTCTGGCCCAGTGGTTCTTGAGAAGAAGATTTTTTAAGATTTTTCTTATATATTTCAATGTAAAACTTGGATTCCCTATTGTGGCCCCACCCTACCCCCGGGGGTCATGATTTGAACAATTTATAATCTACACTACCCCAGGATGCTTTCATATAAGTTTCAGCTTTTCTGGCCCAGTGGTTCTTGGGAAGAAGATTTTTTAATGACCCCACCCTATTTTTGTCTTCTCTTGATTATCTCCCCTTGTGAGGGGACTTGGCCCTTCATTTTAACAATTTAAATTCCCCTTCACCCAAGGATGCTTTGTACCAAGTTTGGTCAAAATTGGCCCAGTGGTTCTTGAGAAGAAGTCAAAAATGTGAAAAGTTTACAGACAGACGGACAGACAGACGGACAGACGGACGGACGGACGACGGACAAAATGTGATCAGAAAAGCTCACTTGAGCCTTCGGCTCAGGTGAGCTAAAAATCTTGGTGTTTAATATGTTACATGACACTGGTGTTGTGTCTTAACATCCCCCCTTTTTTCAAATTGTAAATGAATTGACCAACATCTACATGTACCTCCAAGTTTTCTAAAAGAATAAATTTAAACGCATATATTTATTCCTATTTATTATTTTGTTAAAATAATTCAAAGTTGTTAACAACTGGTATGCTGCAGCACATTGCATAATGTTAAACTGGAATACAGACAAAAACTCACAAAATGGATTGCTTCACATATTTTTAACTATCATAAAAACTGGATTGTACAGAGCTGAGAAGAGGCTGGTCTAAAATATGGAATGTACAGGAAACAATAAGACTAACCCAGTATTTAGACATGTCATATTTACTTATTGGATTTGTAGAATAAACAATAAGTCATAGGCACTTGTTCAATAAAAATAATTGTATTCCACATAATGATGTATGCAGTATGCAGAATATATAATTTTTCATCAAACAAACAAATTGAAATGGAGATGAAGTAAGGACAAAAACAACACTTGTAAAGAATATTAAAAATTATTTTTTTTAAAAAATGCCCCCTCCTTCATAGTATTTAATACAAATATATAGCACAACCACCTTATAAACTTGTTCCCCTTTCTACACTAACTGTTGTATATATATTTTATATGGAATGCTAGCTGTAAATTGTGTATGAAAATTCTCCACTTGTACAAGTAAGGCGCACACAATATTCCTTCTTTCCCATACTAGAATTCTGCTTGATGAGACGTACTCTGAGATTCCACAAATTAGGAATGAATATTAGAAAGAAGAAATCCTGTTACAATACACATACTGATGGAAACTAAAGCAGCATTAAACAAGGAGAAATTCTCCCTTTAGTAGTAACAGACAAAATTTCAGAATGTATTGTGTAATCAAATCACAACCTTAAATGAAAATTGTATAAAATGCTAACAACCTTTCAATAGCACATAATGATGTTTAGCTAAATGCACATTTGTCGGACACACAACCAAAAACAAAGTAATTACGAGGATAAGTTGTGACATAGATACAGCACACAAAATTGATCACAAATTGCTAAAAATACCCTAATTTAAATAGTGTTTCACAGAAATAATAAAAATTATGGTATAAACACATGTATATAGTTATTTTGAAAGAAAAATATAGCACATGCAGTCAAGAAAATATATTACAAAAATATACATTTATATACATTTATAATTATTATTCCTGATTGTAGTTGAAATTCTTTGAAGTCTTTGATTAAGTGTACTTTTCGCAGTGTAAATGTTTGCTTCATATACAATTCACTGTAGTTGCACGATAAATCAAGAATAAGTGCTTTATATGCTAAAAATTCACTTTACAGGTATATATGTTGAAAGAATTCTTTATATTTGTGTGAATCTAAACAACACTGATCAAATGTGAAGGAAAAATAAGTGAAATTACATCTGTGAATTTAAACCTAATACATTATTTTATGGCTAATTTCCAATTAATCAAATACAAAATATAGTCTCCATCACACAGTAAATCAAACCATACACATCCAGGTACATACAGGTATACATTTCCAAGCAGAGCTGGATTTCTTGATTTTTAAGTAGCCTAGGTTTTTTTTTTAACCTCTTGATGATTTTCATATAAAATTCTGCATAGAAACTTAGATAATGGACATGAGTTTAATGAGATGGCATTTTTAATACACCCAATCCACAGGCACCCACTGCGTCGCTGCACTTAAATCTGTCAACGCTTTCTTTAGCTCTCGGTAAGTTTCCTCAAAATCATCGTTTACCAGGGTCAAATCAAAGTATTGTTTGTACACACGCTCTATCTGGGCACTTTCTTCCACAGTTCTTAAAAAGTCCTTTTCCTATTGATGGAGGAAAGGTGATATTAATGCATACTCACAGTTCTGTTAGAGTGTATTACATGGATGTCTGGATGCACTTGTATTTCTAAATGATTCACTTGGATCCACAATGACATACTGAATTTTTAGCATTTACAAGTGCAAAGGAAGCTCAGACTTTTAAAACGTTTGAGATTCACTGTATTATTTAAGACAATGGCAGTATTTACAAATACTTTAAGAATTATATTTGGGATCACATTCAAATACATTTGAATTTTACTGTTGTGAAGGACTGAAGGTATAACCCCAAACAAACATGATACTTACCGTCCTCATTTCCACCTGTCCCTATACAGGAAAGAAAGATATGATTTACGTCATTACAATGATTATTTGTCATAACAGTAACAAAATTAATGTACAATATGATAATCAGAATCTGGAGGAAAAATTATGAGTTTTTTTCCTACCCCTCTTTTCCCTGCTACACCCCTCCTTCTTCCCTCCTCCCACATCTGTTTCTGGACTTCAGCACTTGGTGCAGCGATAAATACTATAAAAGGCATGTACTCTGCATTCTTGAGGACTTTCAATGACTGGAAAAAATGAATTGTACAACATATCAAACAAACCTGGCTATGCCCTATACCTCAATAAAAACACTAAACTAATATACATATAAGTTACTGGACATAAAAGTACATGACATTGTATATCTAAATTACTGGAAATAAAAATCAGTTTTTATGCTGATATGTAGTAAGTTAGTTTCACAAATTGGTGCACCAAATGTGTTAAAACATGACTGATATATTACTGTAGGGCCCCTTCTGTTTCAGAAATGAATGACATTATAAACTTACCGTTGGGTTGACATCAAGGACACACATCTTGCCCTGCTGCACTGTGTAGTGAATGGAGTCAAGTTTAGTCCCATAAAGATTTCCATTGAACTCTCCATACTCCAAGAATTTGCCAGCCTGAATGTCTGCTTCCATGTTTTCTCTTGTATCAAAAAAGTAACCCTTCCCATGCTCTTCTCCTTTCCTGGGTTCCCTTGATGTGTCTGATATAAAATTTAAAAAGATTTATTTTATTTGTCTCATAGATAGACTTCTGCAATTAAATTTCATTAAAAAAACTGTCACTTTTGTCCACTTTTAGAATAATGACTTAAAAAGGTCAGGGTAGAAGAAATCCAATTTAGTGATGAATCACTTTTATTCATAATGTAATTGTTTGGTTTTTCTTCGGTTTTTACACAGGAGAACAGGATGACAAAGAGTTTGTGACAATGATGTCTGTAAGGCACTCCTTTACCATCTAAGGTGAATTACATGGTATAATTAACTATTGAGGCCTCCTTGCACTAATAAATAAAATCACAATTACATTATATCATTCAATAAAAATCTTACGAGGCATGACTGCACCAAATCGTTTGGGATCATCCCGAATCAACCGCTCCTTCATGGACCTCTTGCCTACATGGCTGGCTCCTACAAGGACTAAGGTCTTCCTCTGGAATGGAGGCATCCTTGTCACCTCCTCATAGATTGTAATATTACAATTATCAAAATCTGAAGAAAGGAAAAGGTATAACAATAAGTAAGATATAAAGAAATGATAAAATTGTATCAGAAACAGCTTTATTACATTTTCAACAGTGAAATACTGTGATTTATTTATTGAATAAGTGATATTCTCTCACAGTGTGAAAGGATACCAAAATGATATTCTCTCACAGTATGAAAGGATATCAAAGTAAGTAAAAAATAATTTCTGGCCTGTCATAAGATAGAGATAGCAACTAAACATCTTGATAGAGCTAAAACTGCAACTTTCATCCCAAATATGATGCTAAAATCCATGCCATGTAATGTTTTCAATCTCACAACTGCTAAGCTATGACGTCTTAACCACTCAACTATGACATCAAGCCTAGCTATGACACTGTGTTAAGAAAAGACAGAGGCAAAGGGAAAATCAAAGAAAATGTAATAAACAGAAGATTCAATGTTTTGTAGATGAATATGGAATTCATTTCACTCGTGAGACAGGATTTTTTTTTATATTTTCACTCGTGCTTCGCACTTGTGAAAATATCAAAAAATCCTGTCCCACTCATGAAATAAATTTCATATTCATCTACAAAACATTGAATATCCTCTATTTATTTTGATATGGAGATTCTCTGACAAACATTATCTAATCAATGACTTGTTATTTTCAACACATACCTTTATGGTTTCTAGTTGTATATTTAATGGTTCTCTTCTTTCTTTTCTTCAGGCCACAAACTACAAAAGACAGCAGTCATAGGGAATGGAATGTTTTTATGTTATGTGAACATGTACACAAAGTAATGGAGTATTTTGGTACTGAATATTTGGAATCTTACTATTTAACAGTCATTATGCTAAAAGGTTAAATGTAGTTAGATTACATAATTTCATATCATCAACTGGTAAAAACAATCAACAATTTGGTGCTTGAATCAACGAAGAAAGAACACATTATACTCTAAACATTGAACCAGTATCAACTGTATCTTCTTTAAATCATGCCCTGTTTAAAGGCTTACATAGACTGCTTTTAGAGTAGTCATAATCAGGCTGTACATAAGCCTGCCGCTTTTCCTCCAGCTGTTGGGCAGGGATTAGTCCTGTGGGTCCATCCCCTTCCTCTGTTACTATCTTAGCCTGCATGTAAGTAAATTACAAAGCATTGAAAATAAGCACTTTTTGATACCCAGCTTATAGACATTACACTCTTTAAACAAGAAAGTTTTTAAAAAATAGAAATTTTTTATCTACCTGCCACCAGTTGGGATCCTCAGTGCTCATGATGTGGAGAATGTCACCATCTTTAAATGGCAGACCAGCATCCTTGCAGGGTATCAGACGGTCTCTTTGAGGATCGTAATTAAAGTGTGCTTTTACGTATTTCTAAAATATAAACATTATTGCACAATATACAATCAGTTAATATCTTCAATACACAAGTAGGATTAGACTTTATTCAGTCTGACTTAAGAAAGAGAAAACTTCTGATAATTAAAGTTTCTTGAGTAAAAAATAATACTCCTTATGCAACAAGTATTGAGCAAAAATAATGAAATTGCACAAAATTTGGAAAAGAGTTTCAAAAGAGAGAAAATCAAAAGTTTCAAAAATTGTGAGGCAGAACTGGAAAAGATGAAGTATTATGTCACAGAAGTTGTGTGCCCAATATGCCATTCACCAAAAAAAAAAAAACAAAAAAAAAACAAACACACTCATAAGCTGATGACAGATTCAAATTTGGAGAGAAAAAAATTAGCTGTTTATTTATACTTGCAACCTACATGAAACTATCAGGAATAGTCCAAGTAAGCAGAAAAAGAACAGGTAAAAAATGTCACTGATATCAGTGTAGCTTTAAAGAATTTCCTACACGCAGATTACTTATATTTTGTAAAGCAATTCTGATGTTCAAGACAAAGCATGTCTCTAATCATACATATTCCAAGATTATTTCTACTAATATATTCAATATGTGAGCACCATTACATTGCATGCAGATTTATTCTTTGTACCAGTTATAGTCTATAACCTAAGGCATTGTTTTTGTCTATTTTACATCGGTAAGAAGATACTACTGTTTTATACCTGGGTCTGTGGTTGGTGCTCAGTAAAGTTCTGGACGATTTTGAGTGTGATTCCAGCATCAGTGCTACGTATAATGTCCATCAGTTGCTCTGGTGTAGAAACTGGGATTCCATTTACCTCCTTAATCACATCCCCGACATGCAGGAGACCTTAAATATATATTGTTTAATAAGAAAACTTTCAGAAATCATTTAATATTGTGCTATCTTTACAAAGAGATATTGATTTAATTCACATTTCAACTTCTTTTACTTCTTTTGGTAACTTAAGTACAGGAGCATGGTATTCACTTCTTAACATAAAGTTAATGCTTTGCACTAACTGTAAAATATTTGAAACATTCAAGGAACTTAAAGTACATCAACATTTATACAGATTTGAAAGTGTTAACCTACTTTTTCAAGAATACTGATACCATAATTGCAGTTTTAGTTTTGAATTGATCTACAATTTCTTCTGCATTGATTGCCAACATCAGTAACCCACCCTGTTTGTCAATCATGCTGCCTGCCAAGATACGAGCAATAACTAGTTCTGCTCTCTCATCTATTTTCACAGTTATACCCTGAAAAAGAAGAACTGAGAATTTTAAAAAAAAAACAGTCATTCTACATCTTCCTTTGTAATCACATGCTGGTGCCAGCATACATTCTCATAACAAAAATTTCCTGCTTAACGCTTAATACTGGTATTAAATTTCTCAAAAAAAAGAAGCAAAGAATAGGTACTTCTTTTTAAAGATAAGACAGTGTGTCTTGGAAACATTTCATATTCTTTAAGTAACTTGAAAAGGTTTGGCTTACCAAGGGTGCATTTTTCTCTCTCCTTATTCCTACCAGACGAACCTGGTCAGGCATGTTACTAAACATAGAAAGTGGGGGAGGAGGAGACATCATCTGAAAATCTTCCTCGATCTCATCGCCATAGTTACGGTCAGCCACATCATCATGTGCCCTTAGCAAAGCCTGAATAAAGAAATTAAGAGCTCATATGTATATACTCCATATTCAATGCTTAGAGACATTTAAGTTAATAAGTATTCATAACTAATTGAATTATTTAAAATATACAGTGTATATGACATCATTTTTGTAAGATTACCCCTATGTGAGGATTAGACAAAATGTCTTCAAGTTCTTGAGCCTGCTCATTGTCATCCAATGAGGGCCCAAGAGCATTTACAGCATCAGTTGCCAGTTTTCCTGCACTCTCGTCTGTAACAGGTTCCAGGGGACTGTCGTCCTCTAATTTATCCTTTGCCTAATAAAAGATTTTTTTAACACTGAATGGAAGAATACGAATACCAAATGCTTGTGTTTATCAATCAAGTTTACTGTTACATGTACTTAAAATTCTTATGACTTCAATGTTTTGAACATAATATATATCTGTCTCATGGGACTGTTAAATGATATTTCATGATGTCGAAATGCCTTTATGAGAATGAACTTTATAAAGTATACACTGCAACTCCAACATTTATCAACATTTATCTCTCATGGTAAGTTTATTTCATCTGCTTTACATGTAACACCCCCTTCCCCCTTCCTCCTTTTTTAAGCTGTGAAAAAAAATCTCTCAGGAAAGAGGAATTCTTTTTGTGTCTGGTCATACTTGGTTTTTAAATGTCTTAATGATTCATTAAGTGATAATGTACCATGAATTTTCCTCACCTGTATTAAGCTTTTTACAGCTGGATTGCTTAAGAAATTTTTCAGAAAATCCAAATCATTTTGATCAGCTTCCAAAATATCTCCAATTTCATCAAGATTATTTTTGAGCTTGTGAATAGAGACTGAAAATGGAAAAAAATTATCATGTACAAACTAAAATAAAATAAGATTCATGACAAACACCTGTACAACTATTCAAGATACACACAGATTAATATTTTTTTTAAATGTTTGTTGTCAATATGACTGGAGGTGGCATATTGCTCAAATAACAATTAATGCAATATCATACAATTAAAAAAGAAATAAAGCAAATAAGAGCATCCAATATGAAAATTGTGCCAGCATTCTTTACTTTTTAAAAATGCATCAAAAACTGCAATAAATATATTCTAAATACATGTATCAACAATCAATGGATACTAAATTGTTTGCTGCAGCATTATAAACAAATAGACTTAGATGATCTGATCATAAAACAATCCCCTGTTAATAAAGTAGAAAATCAATAATCAGAGACATAATGATTAATAACCATTCACAAGCCACACCTTAATTAGCTTCAGGTTTCCACTATACACATGATTCATGGAGATATCAATCATTCATAAGCAAAAATTTAACCTACCTAGGCCCGACTCACGGGCTTCTCGTGTGGCCGCAGGCATAATTTGTTAGTGAAGATCTCCTGAAAAAGTAAAATTTAAGAAAAATAAACATTATTACACATTTATATCTACTATAGACAAACTGACAGTGACCAGTACATCAGTGATAGAATCTTGGACACTATCAAATTATATATCGAGCTTCAGTACATTATAGAGAGAAAATAAACAATTAATCAATTTTGACAGCACAGATTGAGCGCCAATGTAACGTATGGGATGCAGTTAAGCAAGTTTACATCACAACCACTTCCTGTTTTCGGCCATGTTTTGTTTGGAGGGGATGGATTTGTACACACACGAAGTTTGTTTACCTTCAAACCATACGTTTTGATCAAAAGCATTAACATAAAGCAAAGGATTAGATTAATCTCTCATAGTGCACTTGCTATGAATAAGAGAAGACAAAAATTAAAGCTTTATGACAATTTACGCATTGTAGAATTATTACCTGTAATCAAAAACTTCACCTGTTGCGGTATGCGACACTGATATGCATTCCTGTTTTTCATTGGTTGCTATTTATAGTACATGATTGGTTTATATATCGAGCCCGATTTCTATGTCCACGAACTTTCAGATAATTTCGATACAATTAAAATTCCTTACGCAGTTCCAACTGTAAAGATTAATGCAATGTATTTAAAAAGGATTTTTCTCGTTAATTAAAAAAACATTTAATCTTTAAAGGAGAAATTAGAATCTCAGCCTTCATCCCCTTCAAAATGTGATGGATGTGATCTATGATTAGGCCTAAAAGATATAATTAAATGTAATTTATATTTCATTTGTTAAAATATAAAAATTTAAAAATATCATGCCCCACCCTTTAGGAAGCACGAATCCCTCTTTAATTGGAAAGGAGAGTCATCATATATCTTTCTTTATTATTTATTTATTATTTCTTTATTTATTTATTACATATCTTTTCTTTATTATTGTAATAATTTCATACTTGTCTGTTATGGGCTCTAAATTAGAAAATAAATGTTCTGTTCTGTTCTATACTTAATTATCATTCAATTGGCGTCATAATTTCATAGATATTATGAACTCTGTCGGAAGATTACGTCGGGCGATGGGCCAAATGTGAAAAAGAAGACCGTGATACTTTGTCAGAGTGGATTGAAAGTATCAGATGGATGTTGAAATCTCGCATTAAACGATTGAGGGGCAATATGAAAACCATTTATCCTTCTGTCTTCAATAATTTAGAAGTAAAAAAAGAAATTAAATAGATTATATATGTACACGATCAATATGTACTGGTTCCAGCTGACAAAGCAGGTAACAACATTGTCTTTGTTTGTAAGGCTCATTATTCAAATAGTTTTTTAGAGGAACTTGGATTTAATTCTGCAAGTGGTAATCCAACTTATACTTACGATTCCCTTTCTAAGAAACATATTTCCCCAAATCATTTGTCAGTTTTAAACTCTTTTTAATATTCTCAACAATCAAATTGAATTATACATGTATAGCGGGTTCCTATGGAATTCCATATACGACAGCCAACTGGTTACTGCCAACTGCTCACTGCCAACTGCCACTGTTCATAGATAATATTGCCTGTTTTGTTATTTTTAATATCTTTAACACGCATGCTTAATTGAATAAACCCTATGGTGGATTGCAATAATAAAAAAATTTGCGGATTCAGGAACTTTTTAAACGGTGAAGGCAAGGAAGGAATAAATAGGAGGAAAGAGAATTCCTTCTTAAATACAAAACATCTAACTCCCACATTTCCTTGCAGGCAAATAACTCAGTAGATTTTTTGATCTGGGGAGAGGGGGGTAAAAAAGGCTTATATAAGTCAGAAAAAATGGGGGGGGGGCTATTAGTAGAATCTTGGGTTATATTTGTTGGTATATGCATTTATATCAGAAATACTAATAAAAAATCATAAAGGCCTTTTACTCTATGTAAAAACAGTTGATCTCAGGCAAGGAAGCAATTTCAGTGCATGGAGGGGTGGGGGGCACAACCCAACGTAATTCCGTTGACAAGGAATAAAAAAAGTCACAGGCGTCCTTATTGAAGGAGCACTACTGTATAGTATCTGTTGAAAATTTAGTGGGTACCCCCCCCCTCACCACCACCACCATCACGAATATATATATATACATGTATCTAACATTAGCCAATAAAATGATTTACATAAGACACGTATAATAATACCGAAATAGAGGTACTTTTCCTAGGGGTAAAAAGAAACACCGAAAGATATTACTAGATATTTTACACCAGGCAAAAGTTATGTTTTTATAATTTTCAATAATATTTCTAGTATAAATACAAATACCAACAAATGTTACTCAAGACCCTACTAAAAATTTTGTTCTTTTGTCGTATGTGACCCCCACCCCCACCCCCCTTGCGTCAAAAAGCTACCGAATCATTTGCCCTGCAAGGAAATACAGAAATTAAATATTTTGTTTTAAGAGGAAATACTTCTTCCTCCGATTTACCCCTTCCTCGCCTTTACAGTTCAAAAATTCCTAAATCTGCCAAATTTTATTATATTGTAAGAATTACACGCTAACTCTCGATTCCCGCCTACATTTTCCATCAATTTAATTCAATATATTTGGCAATTTGGACATTAAAACTTGTTTGAATGCAAAGAAAATTTCATTAGTATTGAGTACTAATTTTAAAAACCAGTGACAAAAAGTTAATTGCTTTTATTTACAACTCCTTTCATAAGAGGGTAGAAAATTTTATCAATTGAAATAAGGCTGAAAACATCATCAGATTTTCAAATACTCATGGAAATGGATAAATGACTCTTAAATCTCACCGTATGTTTAACATGTTCCATATATGTAAAATTCAATACAGGTAACTCTTGATGGCTCGAACTTCGATCTCTCGAAGTTCTTGATCGCTCGAAGTGTTCTTGAGAAGAAGATTTTTGAAGATTTTTCCTATATACACCTATGTTAAATTTTGATCGTCCATTGTGGCCCCACCCTACCCCCGGGGATCATGATTTGAACAAACTTGAATCTACACCACCTGAGGATGCTTCCATATAAATATGACCAATCATAGCTTTGCTGTTCTTGAGAAGAAGACTTTTGAAGATTTTTCCTATATATCCCTATGTAAAACTTTGATCGTCCATTGTGGCCCCACCCTACCCCCGGGGGTCATGATTTGAACAAATTTGAGTCTACACTACCTGACAATAATTCCACATGAGTTTCATCTTTCCTGGCCAATTGGTTGAGAAGAAGATTTTTCAATAATTCCATTAATTTTTTGCTATTTCGTAATTATCCCCCCTTGGAGGGGGGGGGGCGTGGCCCTTCATTTGAACAAACTTGAATCCCCTTCACCCAAGGATACTTTGTGCCAAGTTTGATTGAAATTGGCCCAGTAGTCTGGAGAAGAAGATGAAAATGTGAAAAGTTTACGACAACGCCAACGACGACGACAACGACGACAGACAACGGACAAATTTCGATCAGAAAAGCTCACTTGAGTCTGACACATGTTTCATATATGGATATTTTACTAGAAAAAGACGTTAATGGTTACCTAACAACAAAGCTTTATGATAAACGTGATGACTTCAACTTTTCTATCCTCAACTCCCCCCCCCCCCACGCTTTTGCGAAAGCGAGGGGATATTAAATCTCATTCATCTGTCAGTCTGTCTAGCTGTCCGTCTGGCTGTCACAAAAACTTTTACTGTGGCCATCACTTTTGAATGAGAGGGGATAAGATTTTCATATTTCACAAGTACATTACCTGTAATAAGACCTTTCCAAATGTACTATGAATGTTGACCCTGTGACCTTGAAGTTTGACCTCTACTTTACAGAATTTTTTAACAAACATTAACCTTGGTCATACTTTTGAATGAGAAATGATAGGACTTTCATATTTCTCTTGTACATTACCTGTGACAAGACCTTTCCAAAAATACTATAATTTTTTACTCCGTGCCCTTAATCTTGAAGCTTGACCTAGTTTTCAAAAAATTAACATTGCCTATTACCTTTGAATGAGAAAAGATAGAGCTTTTATATTTGACGTCCATTACCTGTGACAAGACTTTTTAAAGATGCTATGATTTTTGACCCCCTGACCTTGACTTCCAAGTTTAGTAGTGGTGATACTTTTGAATGAGAGATGATAAGGTGTTCATGTTTGACAAGTGCATTACCTGTCTTTCAAGACCTTTCCGAATGTGATATGATATTTGATCCCGTGACCTTGAAGTCTGACTTTATCTTCAAAATAATTAACATTGGTGATAACTCTTGAACGAGAGATGATAGAGTGTTCATATTTGACAAGTGCATTACCTGTGTCAAAAAGTTTCCAGGTGTGCTATGATATTCAACCCCTTGACCTTGAAGTTTGACCTAATTTTTCGAACATTTTATCATTGTTGCTAACTTTTGAAGGAGCTAAGACAAGGCATTCATATTTGTCACGTATATTTGCCTGTGACAAGCATTTCCAAATGTAGTATGATTTTTAACCCCTGGACCTTGACCTTGAAGTTTGACTTAATATTCAAAAATTTTATAATTACTGATAACCTTTGATTGAGAGAAGATAGAGAATTTAGATTTAACACATTACCTGTTTTGAGACCTTTCCGATTGTATTCTGGATTTTTACCTCGTGACCTTGACCTTAAAGTTTAACCTACAGTCTTTAAAACTAATTTTAAAATGGTAATAACTTTTGAATGACAGAAGATGGGCTTTCATATTTTTACATGTACATTACCTATTACAACACCTTTTAGAAAGATATATCATTTTTGACTTCGTGACCTTGAGCTAGAATTTTGACCTTCTTCTAAAAAAAATTTGACTTTGGCTATACCCTTTGCTCCAGAAGAGATAAGGCTTTCATATTTTTTCACGTGTGCTTTACTTGTGACGAGATCTTTCGGATTGTATTATGATATTTGGTTTATTCCCACTTAGCCAACATTTTGAAAAATCCTATTCCCACATAGCCAACATTTTGATTTTTACACCTGAGTGATCAACAGGCTATAGTCTGTTTTCAGGTATATATGCTTTACCTGAGAATTTCTACCTTTGAAAAAAATAGTGTAAAAATAAATTCATATGAAAACTTCAGTCAAAACATAAAAATAAAATTTAAATTAAAAAAAAATGAAGTTCTAGAAAAAAAGAATTAATTTATATAAATGTAGTAAAAAACAAATGTAAATCTGCATTTTTTTAAAATTAAAAATTGAATATTGATAAAAGAAAATATTGAAAATTAATTAAGAAATAAAGTATTTTAAATGATACCAAAGAAAAGTGTATATTACATTGCAGAAACAATTTTGAATATTCTAAAATATATTCATCAGTTGAGATTAAAAATATTTATCTGAGTATGTAATATTCGACTGTGATAATGATCACAGTAACAGAATCTTTTGATACAAACTGATTCATTAGGCCAAAGTTTTTATTATTATTTTTTTTTTTTTGGTTTACGATTTTCTGTCTCAAAAAAATGCATTGGGTGGTCGAAAAATAAAAATAAAAATAATTTAGGATTTAACAGTTTCATTTTAAAATACCAGCAATGTTTATTTTAATAAAAATAATACACGTCAATAGTACTTTTAAGTTTTATTGTCTAGATCACATAACTCTTTTTTATTTAATTTTAATTCATTTCTAACTTTAGACTGAATGTCATTTTCATTTACATATAGTTCTGATTTTTGTTTGTCAATCAGAGCATGGTTCATGATGCTCAACTTCTTTTTGTGCTCTTCAGTGATAAGTGATGTGTTATAAACCTCGGTATGCCCACAAACTAAAAATAAGGATCCAAATTTAAATTAAATTTAGATTGAAGAAAAATACAATTTAATTGTTTAACAATATCAAAAGTAATTGACATTGAAATAAAGGTTATAATAATTTGATCATGCATCTATCAAATTTAATGTTCAACCTGCGGCACAAAAGCCTAATAATTCCTCAATCAAGTCCTTCTTTAAATTTTTGTTATGTACCTGCACAGTAGGCAATGCTCATTATTTTCTTAGTAATTCAAAGCGCTTTGATCTCAATTGAGTATGAAATTTGCAAAGATTTGTATATTGAATTTACTTCTATAAATTAACAAATGTTTTATACACATTTGAATTTATCCAGTGAAATACTGGTCAGCGTTACTTCAACTAAGATGTATCTCTCAACACTAAATTGGTCTAACTATTATCCATGGATTTATCAGCCTATTTTGGGAAACACCATTTTTGGGGAATTGGGAATAAATTATCGGCTATTTGATGAAATTGGAAAAAATTTTAAAATGTTACTTAAATCCTGTATTCAGGGGTAATTCATTTAACATTTCAGCATGAACTCTAATTTGGGCAACCAAACAACAATTAAATATGATCCATCTTCATCATACAAGATCAATTACGAATAATAGACTAATGAAAGTAAATTGGACTTCAATGAGTGTAAAGCAGTTACACAACGTAGGGTTGTACATGTGTGTATGAGATTTTCAATTTAGATCATATAGTATCTGTTTCTGGAGATTATAAACCTCCTGCATAAATACTAAGTACACATTTTCTAAAAGTCCTCTTTTAATATGTATTAATGCATTGGAAATATATTTTTCTATTTGAAATAATGCCCAAAGTCCTTACCATTCACTCAAAGGTCAATTGAATAGGTGGAAATAACTTAATAAATCTATATAATTACACAATATCATCATTTTTAGAAAAACGGAGGAAATTCGGATTAAAAGTTGGGGATGTTTTTAAACATGTGTTATAATTGTAGCTTTGCTAAATGAGTTAAATAGATGAAAATTACAGACAGTCTGACAATTTTACTTTGTGTTTTTTCAAGATAAATAAAAATAAAAGCATTGTTCACCAATTGGCAAAAAATACTGCCAAATTGGGAAAAACTGAACTCATTTTCAATTGGGCAATTGTACATGAGAAGGCACTGATAAATCCCTATTATCTATAGGTGTAACCGTGTCTGCTAGGTCGATCAGGATTGGGCATTATTTTTATTTTCATGATTGGTGAAAATTAGGGTCGGCGGAATCGTAAACCAAACGAAAAAAAAAACTTTGGCCTTATCTGATTTAAAAAATCAACTAAGAAAATTTCATGCTTGATATTCACAAACCTGTCTTTTTTAACTATATATGATTCTAATAGGGCCTATATATTATTTTATATCATAAAAATGAAATTTTTTTCGGGGGGGGGGGGGGGTTCCTGTCATTTTGTTTTATTTTTACTCAGCCATGGAAAATGTTAAAAAAAAACTATAAATTTACTGAAGAATTAATGTTTGTACTTTTTTTTTAAATTTCATATACAGTTTGAATATTTAATTCTATGTTGCAGCATATTATGTGTTTTACATTCAAACTTTAAAATTTTAGGCTTGATTCAAGTTGAGCTATAATTTATTTAAAAAGAAGAAGGATATAATGATTAATAATTTAAATATATTCAATGATCGATTTTTGAATATTTATTTTATAATAAATATATTTAAAAACGTTTCCCGCCAAAGATGTTACAAATGTGACAAAGAAAATTAAAAAAAAAAACAAAACAAATTGTGATACAGCAATAAAGAAGAATAAAACTGTTAATTATTAAAAATAATTAAATCACACTGTAATTAATATATCAATTATTATTATATTGTTAAGAAAAGATATTTTTGTACTTGCACTGAAACTCAATTCATCAAAAAAAATATTACATTCCTCATGGTGTTCTTATATGTACATGCTACAAATTAAATAAATTATTTTATTCGGCTTATACATGTAGCTTAAAACAGACTATAGCCTACCTGTAATTCATTTCTTTTGTTCTCAGTCTGCACCCCATTCCCACTTAGCCAACACACATTTACCTGTGTTTTACCTGTATTTTTTCAAAATGTTGGCTAAGTGGGAAGACACCGATATTTGACCTCATTACCCTGATCTTGAAGTTTAATACAGTTTTGAGAAACTTTAATCTTTGCCATAACTGTTATTAATTCAATAACTCATGTCTTTTTTGTAGGATGCACTGATATTATATGGATAAGAAAACATTATCATATAATAATTTTAATTTTACTTATTAATTTTTTATTTCGAAAAAGCAAAAATGTCTGATTCTTCTTGAATAATATGAAATAATCAAGAGCTTACCTCAGTCTTCAATGCTGAAATCATATTTCAAAAGAGATGTTTACATAACGTAAGTCCCGTAAGTAAATTTTTGGTGAGGTACGCCTCCTTAATTTTTTTTTGTTTAAAACTACATGTACGAGGTTTGAAATGCATTTTTAGAATTCACACTATAATTGAACATCTTAGCAGGTAACTTTCATTTCAACTTTCAGCCAAGATGTTTTTGCTGTGGTTTATATACATGTACATGTATAAGGTTTGTAAATCCTACCCTGGGAAATAAACATGGGGAAATTTGGTTCTAGAATGTGATTCCCCCCATCGAGGGGAAATCCTACTCTAGAGCACAGTTTCTGGGGGAAAAGTGGATATTGGGCCCTGTCCCCCTTTTTCGAGTACAGTATTTTGCTATAGTAAGTTATCCTCTAGATGCTGGTCCCCCCCCCCCCCCCCCCCCCTACATACACACTTTTTGTTGCTGTAAGGTCGAGCACTGGCAAATTCCAGGATTTGGACAGTTAATATATTTTTTTTTCCTTTTCCTTTTTTTTTTTTTTGCTTGTCAGATTTGGGAAGTTGCGCCCGCCCTCCCCCCACCCCTTTCAAACTTTTCGGACAGTTAAGGTTGTTGTTTTTTTTTTTTTTGCTTGCTTGTCAGATTGTTTAATGAGGTTGATTTTTGTAGTTTCTGGGAGGAAAGGTGGCTATGGGGCCCGGCCCCCTTTTTCAAGTATAGTATGCTATAGTAAATTATCCTTTATAGATGCTTGTTGTTCTCCCTCCCACTTTTTGTTGCTGTAAAGTCGAGCACTGGCAAATTCCAGGATTTGGACAGTTGATAAGGTTCCCCCTTTTTTTTGCTTGTCAGATTATTTTGGGAAGTCCCCTCCCCTTCGGACAGTTTAGTTGTTTTTTTTTTTGATTGCTTGTAAGATTTTTTTTGAGAGGTTGCCCCTCCTTGAAATCGTTGCTACAGGCCTGCGAATTACAATAAAATATGGTCAAATCAAAAAGTCTCAATTTGGAAACAAAAATAGCGATGTTTTGATTTTTTAAAGCTAATCCTTGATAATAAAATGTATTCTGTTACTCAAGGGATTTTTCACTTTTTTCAAGAAAAGGAAAAAAAACGGAAAGGGATAGAAAACCCGTGGACTATCTGCAACGAATGACTTGCAGGAAGGGTTCGTTATTTTCATGACACTCAAGACAGAGGATAAGCGAGGAAAGAAGCATGTTACATGTATGTTTGTTGGATCAAACTTAGTTGTTGGACGTTTTGAAAAAATACATATAACTTTTAAGTTATTTAATGCTTACAACAGAATTTCTTGAATATTGTGCTCGTATTTAGAGCTATTGTTTAATCTCTCGAAGTTGTAGTGCATGCAACGAGTTCTGCTGCAAGTAATGGTAAGGATAGACCATGAGAGTGAGGGAAGGGGGCTGTAAGTTACATCCTCAATAAAAATTGAAACAAATGCAGGAAAATAATAATCGAATTAAAGTAAAATTTGGGTTTATCAGGCTGTGAAAAGAAAAAAAGGTGTTCATTTTGTACTATGTGAAAGCTTCCTTACTAGCTTCCTGATACTTCTTTTATGTCACATGACTTTCAAAGCATAGAAAATCAAAGTACTGAAGGTACTGATGGGAGTTGATTTTAAGGACGATTTATGTTTTTAACCTTGTTTACAGCTTTTCAAATTATGTACAACATTATTGCTTCTTAATTTGGTATGCGAGTATCAAAAGACTAAAAAAATGTCACGATTCTAAGGAGTCAAAAAAGTAAGGCTTGTTTTGATTTGACCACAACTTTTGAATGATATGCAAACACGTGTAAGACTTCTTCATTGCTCAAATTTTTTCAGTAATTTAAGGTATTTTCCTTACCAAAAATTTGTTTAAAAGTGCCAGAGCGACTTTTTTTTCGTCAGAATGTGATTCAAGTTGTTGATTCCGCTCCTATACATGTATATATAAAATCTTAGAATAAATGATTTTTAAGTGTACGTTTGAATTTACATATAGAGAAATGGAGTACGTTTTGCTAATTTGCATAGGCGCCATATTGTTTTCAATATGGCAGATTTTTGTTCAATGCATTATAAAAGAAAAAAAAGCATAGATTAAAAAATATTAATTCGGAATAATTTCTTCCTCATTTGATTCTATCTTTTATTGTGTCCTGTATCGGAATGCAATCTTTCGTTTACAAAATGACGAAAAGTTGAAAGTTCATTTCGAGTTTGAAAATCTAAAGCGAAGCTTCATTACAATGATATTCATGTAGAAAAAATGTGATGAAAGAGCTTACAAGGTCTTTATCAAGCCAATTTATAAATATTTGTCATTTTCCGATTTCATTCTCATCCTGCGTGAAGTTGTCAAATTTGCAATTTCAGTTTCTAAGATACATGTAATCAGATGTTGTTTTCTTTTAAACTGAAAATCCTGTTTTAGACAGAATTCAGAAAAACCTAACAAACACTCCCAGTGTGGAAAATGCAGGGGTTTTTTTGGTTATTTTTTTTTTTACCTGAGAAAATATTGAACTTCATTATTGTCATACGATGAGGGATACGATCAAATAATTACTTATATTTCATTATAAAAAGATTGATAATTCATTATTATTATTATTATTTTTGTTGTTGAAAAAATCACAAAAATAATGAATATTCATTTGCGACGGTCACGTTGTCATTAATTCATGAATAAGGTGTACAACATTTAAACATGTGATGTACTCTGACCAAAGTTAAATCACGACAAATACCATCTATATTGGTGATGAGAAAATTAATGGAGCAACATGTATACCAGAAATAGAGATTCTTCTCAAATTTATGCCCTCTTTCCAGATTTGTATTGTTTGATAGATTTTTAGAGATCAATCACTGTCTGTTATCTTCACCTTTTTCATAGTGACTTGGATTTACAATATACATCTTCACTCTTGTAAAGGTGGAAAAGACTTACCAGATTTTCAAGTCTATACCAATAGCTTATCTTTGATCTTACAATGTCGAAGTGTAGGGGAAATCTACCAAATTCAGATAGTACAGCAAAACTATTTGCATATTTATGTACATCAAGTATTAATTTGCAAACTTTCAGTTTATCACAGAATGATTTGGATAACATCCTATCTATTGTACCGCCAGGGATGCTTTTTTTGTAGTAAATGGATTAAAATAAACCCAAATTTCATATGCATACAATAATTAAAATAGGGTTAATTGAATGATCAAAAAAGTGAACAATGGTTTTAATGTCTAAATTTATTGAAACTATGAATTTTTTCTTCCTTTTTTAAAACTTAATTAATTAATTTATATTTTTGATAAAGTTAATATACTTTGAGCAAACGATAAGAGCATGAGAAATGATACACTTAGGTATATATTTGTTTAAGATACACTATATATGACATAACAGTGTATTTACATATAAATAAATTTCGTTCGTTTATAAATTAAACCTTATTGCGTGGCATAATTCATTTTTAAATGTATCATTTTTATTTTTTATTTTTACTTTTCGCTGGAATCTAACTAAGATTGCAGCGAGATGAAATATTTCATTACAGGTACATTAAACCACAAAGCAACATATTTGGTCTTTGTTCGCAAATATATACGAATCACACGGTTTTGTTTTAGAAGGAAATGGGCTATTTCAACACCCCACTCCACTCCAAACATACTCAATGTGCCCAAAATTAGCAAAATTCTGGATCCACTCCGAATTCCGTTCTATCAACAGTGAACTAATTGTTGAGACAATTATGCATGCACAGCATTAATATTCCTGCAAAAATAAAAATATTAAATAAGCCATCTCAATTACACATCTAATAAAAATTAATCCTGTGTATACTATCAATAATTATCATTCCAGGCACAAAAGTAAAAGGCTGCTAAATAAGTTAGTCAAGTAGGTCACGTCTGCTGCAGTTTGGAGATTTAGAACTTTACACATGTTAGAGATACTGGAGGCACATAATGCCCGCTGTGATAATCAGTCTTGCTCGCATATGTACATAAACATTATAGGGTTTACATCAGTTGTCTGTATCAATCTGATTTTGTGTTCTCTGTATAAACTGACATGCATTTAATCGTATGTCTGATTATTAATCCCGTTATTATGGGACTCATATTGTCGAAGCATGGTGTTTATGCATTGTTTTAATCACGAGGATACTTTCAGCCTTTCCCTACAAACTGATGAAAATGACGTATCTAAGCTATTTTAGGAGCGAGTTTCCTATCTTAAAATTAGAATATATGCACTATTTTCTTATTCGCAATATCTGTAAATCTATTTTCTTACATAAATATTTAGGCCTGCCGTTTACTGAGATTATACATTGCATTTTTAAATCTTCACACCCTGCTCAATTTGTAGTTTAAACTCTAATTTCAACATTTCTCCCATTTTCACAACATCCTGCATTTAATTGAGGACACCCCCTTGGTAGCTGTTTGTCATTTGTATGTATTGATGCGCCTCTGGCGCGCTGACTATGAGGAGTTGATAAAATCAACTCCCAAATCCACAACGAGCCTATGGACCGCAATGCTTACCAGGGTCACATTTCTCTCATTCTTATTGCAAGTTTTCTCTTGCCCTCTTATTTGAACCTTCTTGTAATGAACAAGTCAACCTACTATACTCTCAGAGAGTAATGAAGCAATAAGTTTAATATATAAAGCTTTTATCCCTTGACTTCAGCCTGGTGCTGTTTAAATACCAAGCTAGCCTTCATCACAGCAAATAAAAAAAATATAGCACTACACTTATCACTCCTCAAGACAAAAATATACACTGTACATATATAGATCTAATACTACAAAAATAAGATATTTGTATTTATTTACCTGCTGTATCTGTACATCTACTTGATTATTGACATTTCAAAGGGTGAAGTAAAATGTTGATGTAAAACAAAATGGCATTTTTGAATGCCTCTAATCACAGGGTATTATCCATAAAAGTTGATCTACACAAATCATGATCATTGAAAGAAACATGGCTCTATATTAAGTAGCTGGATGAAAACATAAAATGCATCTAGCATGAGAAAGATTTTAATATTGAAGACCTTATGAATAAGACATTTGTTAAATTTAAATAAAAAAAAATAATTTATATAGATAAATTATTGTTGTTTTTTTTTCTTTAATCTAGCACCAGTTTAAATACATGTATTAATAGTGCAATATAAAGGCACATAAAAAATCTGATACAAAAATATCCAATAATTTGTAATAAAGATATGAATTATTTACAATATACTGTAAACCAACTTTTAGTCGCCTGCGAGAAATATTCGCAAGTTTCGTGATCTTCTATAACTCGCGAATATTAATCCCTGCGAACCATTTATTTTGCTTTGTATTTGTATACAGTAATTTCTCAGTCGCGAAAATTAATCATCGCGGATTGATTTCAAACTGACGAATCACGAATAAAAGATGATGCGAATAATAGTTGGTTTACAGTACTTTCATGTAAGATAAAGTTTTACTGACACACCCCAGCACCTGTTGTACAGTTTGATCCTGATTCAACAGTAAACAGTCTACCACTTGGCATACACACACACATCTTGTACACTGTTATGTTAGTGTCCGCTGAGTATTGACTGCTGTTTGGAGTATCCTTGTTGATAAACGTATGGTTGGATGCTTCAATGTTGATGTTTCCTACCTAAATTTAACAAGGAAAGCATGATTTTTCTTCATCATACCCACCCAAACAACCCTCTCAAAGTGTTTTTTTTTTGGAGTGGATGATCATCATTTACATTGTTCATGTACAGATTTAAAATGCTTTCAATTTTACAAAGAATGTACCGGTATTTAAACAGCATATGATGAAATACATATACAAAGGGAATTCAAATTTCTCTTTTACAATGGTTCAATCTAATTGAAATTATAATTAGATGTTACATGCACTAGCCTACTCGCTGCACAAGGCATATAGCAAGAATGTGAGCAGATCTAACATCTAATTTTACTTAGATTGACAGTGGTAGAAATGATACGTTCATTTAAACAATAAAATGCTTTCTTTGGTTGATAGTATGGGAATTGATGTTGCAGCTGTTGCAGAAAAAATGCATAACCTGCGTAAGCGGGTTATGTGATTTTTTTCCTGCAATGGCTGCAATGTTAATTCGTACTAACAAAGAAAGAAAGACATTTTATTGTTTATATTTATATCTGTGCAAATATTCATTCAAAATAGGATTTAGTAGATGAAATAATGTATTATTGATATGCACGTCACTGTACGTTTCATGGAAGGAACAGCCATTGCTTCAGAAATGTGTAAAGGTGATATGCTTGGCGGTGTTTACGGACTGATAAATGGCAATGGTTTTCTTAAGAAATAAGGGAGATAATATTCAGTGGATGTAAATATTAAATGATGGAAGAAATGTCATCATTAAGCTGAAATTGTCTTTTCTCCCAGAGATCACCTCTTATACAATATTCAAAGACATAAACTTTAACCGGATGGCTATACATGTGTAGCTGTATTCATAACTGAGACAAGAATGACTTACCTTAGACTGAACAAGAAGATTACGACCTACATTGATGTGAATATGTTTATCCCGAGAGACCATATCAAAACTCTCCATTCCTGTTAGAAACATTCTATCGGCCTCCATAACTAATCTATCCACCCCAGGCAAACTCTTTATCTGTATGTATTCAACATCATATGACTTATATTAAAAATAACATTTTAAACAAAGGCTACTCTGGTATTTTAAATACATGTACAAAAGCTTGCAGAATAATATCCTTGTTTTACATGAAAAATAGATGACAAAATGATTATGATTTTTAAGATGAATTCTTAGTTTTTAAAAGATAGATGATTCTAGTATTTGATATATATATATGACAATATACTGGTAAACTTACATGACCAGTTGAAAGAAATGGGACATGCAGATTTAATCCAGCATTTTGAACATTGCTCCATTTTTGAGATTTGGTTGAGAAGAAATTGGTTTTTGTTTCCAAGTCAGAAACCACAAATTCATCCAAAGAATGGAACTGAATTCTGTTTGGATTTATTATACCTAAAGATGCAAAGAATCAAGTACTTTTTGGCACAATTTTAGCTGTACTAGAATTTACAAATACCTCTTTTCATGTTGTAACAGATACTGAATACGTTTATATATACACTCAATGACAAAATAAATGTATATTTGAACAATTTACTTTATATATTTAAAATAAATGTGTATTTAATCAAATCATTTTATGTAACTGTTTTAAGGACACTTGCATCAGAACATAAATATATTGCATCTATCTGCCTTTTACTTATACTTACCTTCAACATCTTTCTTCTTTAAAGAGGATGCATTTAATACAATCTAAAACAAAATTTTATGTATAATTCATAATAAGTTTTCTTCCCATATATGGAATAACCATGAATCAAACTTTTCACAGAATCCTTTAAGTTAATATTTCAAAAATTGTGACCTCCTTTGGAATACTTAATTGCTAAAAAGTTTAAGTACATTGTGCATATACCAGTACTGGTATACCTTTAAGAAATCTGACAAAATGGTGAATGTGGATCAGAAATAAAGCACTGAAAATTTTGTATTCCATTGCATTTTTTTGTTTATAAAAATATACCATGAGATCATCTCTCTGTTATTTGTTCCTTTGAAGATGCAGTGTAACATTTCATAGGAAGACAGTCTTGGTCATTTACATGAAAATGAGTTACTTCCCATTAGTCAACTTTGCACTTCCCAAGCATTGGTTATCAATGGTTTTTTTTTAAAGTTTTGTTTAACACATGATAGAATTTACATAAACGGTAACCATGACATGCATATTCATTTGAAATTTATGTTGCACACATCCTGTATGATATTTTATGTAATTATTCTAAATGTGATCAACTGACAAAGCTTATCTTTCAATAAGGTGAAAGAAGAACCATACCTGTTGTCCAGAATCAATGTTTAATGAAGAAGCATGCCTGCTGCCAATTCCACCTTGGTACAAACTGATAGAGGGCAAGGTAGTCTCTGCCAGAAATCGCAGCAGATTGTTTTCTGGGATAAACTCCAGCATTTCTATTCCTTCTGTGCTCACTCTTAGCATGTACAGGATACCTGCTGTCATCTAAATAATTGATAAAAATACCCATATGATTATACAAAACTGCTTTACATCAAGTTATGGGAAAAAAATTATTGTTTTCTAATTGTATCTATTTCTAAAAATCCCCTTCTCATGAAAATTCTCTGTTTTTTTTTTTTTTACTACATTCATGTAATTGAGACATTTAGTATTTTTTAAAATTTATTATTACATAATATATTACGTGTTACAAAATTTTACAAACCAAACTCCTGTAATAGCCATACAAATGACTACATGTAATATTCTCTTCACTGTACTCTTCAACAATTTAATTTTACCAGTATATTAATATACAAAAGAAAAAAGCTATTAATTTATAGCCGTCTCCCTCAATACAAACATCTGATAACCCTTTTCTTCTTTTTTTCATTTTTTTGTTTTCAGGTAACTTCTGTTTGCAGGTGTGTGCCCCCCCATCCCACAACTTAATATTGTTAAACGCAGGTAAGGTAAGAGGACCTGGTTCCATTTGACTTTAATTTTTCCTCCAATTAAATAACACCATTTGAATTTTTCAGTGCCTTTTTATGAATTTGAGATGATATAAAGATGTGGATAGACGATAAGCCTACTACCTTTCTTATTTCACAATAATACATAATGTCATCATTTTTTCCAGATTTTGCTTTTTTCAATTCAAAATAAAAAGGGTATGTATAGGACTCTGTACCAAAAACCGGTTCCATTAAGCCCCGGGCATGCATGGTGCAATGGCACCTTTGTCTATATGCACGATTATGGGTCGTACTTACTACGCACACAAGGGAGTTGGCAGCCCTATATTAATATTTAGTATTTACCAATATATTTAGCAGAGCTAGAACAACCAGAATGAAGATAAGGCAATACAGCAGGTAGACTTTACGACCTCTGACCCCAGTCCTGTGGAGATACTGCTCATCAATGTTGATGTACCCGGCATTGAAATTACTATTGTGTTCCCTGTTAACCCGCCGCTTTACAAAGTATCTACCTCTCCTCGTAACTACTTGATTATCTGGGCTCTGAAAACATTCTGAACAATCAGAAAGGAAAATTGGATAATTCTGTTGATGAGGTTTCAATACCCTCTATAAAGAAAAATTATGACAAGTGAAATAAAGCTGTATATTACAAAATTGTACATAAATGAATTCTACTCACATCATCCAGGTCCATTTTAGATATTTTGATTGCCGAACCCGATTTTCAAATATAAGTTTACAACTTACACCTTGTCCTCGTTTTTACAAAAGAACTTACGACTAAGACCAAAATGTAATTTTGTAAATAACTTTCTGATTTACATTTATTTGAAAATTGTTTTAATCTTTTAAATAAAAAAAATTAGAAAGATATTTTTATGCAAGCAGTTTTTAACAGAATCATTCATTTTGCAAGATTTTACAATCAACCTAACTTTTTGGTCTTAGTCGTAAGTTCTTTTGTAAAACGCGCCCACGGAAGGCATACTGTATTTTTGATGAATGAATAACTGAGAGTAAATTTTTTACACAATTTTAAGAAAATGCACTCACTTTTACCAAGGCAAACCGGTTTCGATAAGCTGCAGAGTGTTTAGTTCTCTCTTTTTCAAAAGGCTGCAAAGTCTTGTAATTAAATGCTTCATATTTCGTAGGCTAATATACGATAATTCCGCATCTCGAAAGAGATGGTGTGTGTGTGAGAGAGAGAGAGGACATTATTTAGCCCACCCACACCTTTAAACGATGTATATGAATCATTTGTTTAGAAAGCCCAAAATTCATAGAATCAATTAATTGTAAGCTTACTCATCTAGAATAGACCAATGAAGAATGTAAAGCTTACACTATCGACAACATATTGGAATCAAATCATGGTAATGAGGTTATTGTTTTACTCATCTCTTCTATACATTGCGTAATGTACAAATTATATATTTACTGATAAAATGTTCTGTTCCTCAACCGACTACTTAATCAAACGGCCAATGTTTCACAGCCGAGCACTGTCAGGATGCTTTGGTATAAGGGGTTTTAAAAGGCAAGGGGTATTTTGTATCCTCCGCGAGTAAACAGTAACTTGAATATCACAGTGTGATTTTTGTATGGAATATTGTTATGACAAAGGAGAAACGAAAAACTCCAGATTGCTTTTGATGCCGGGGCAGCACCAGTAAAAATCAGTTAACCGCTGGGCTAATGAATGCAGAAGAGAAGCGCGAACCGCAGTGCAGACGTCTTTTGACAATGCTGTGTCAGTTAATGGATTGCCAGTGTACTTTATCAAAGACCAAGGAATAATTTTGTGTAGAAAATTCTGTTTCTGGAGACTTTCCTATCAATCGGTGTCAACATGAATGGATATACGGCAGTGACTAATTTTAAAGACACCACAAAGACAATAAATATTGACAAACAGGAGCCTAAGATTGGAATTCATAAAAATGACTGTAATTTGGACATTCCCGAGTCAGACAGTGGGGACGATTCTGAAAATACTTATAGACCTTATAGTGACACAGTGGATACTGACGCCAGTAACACCCAGGACGAAGGGGACCCGCCGTCACCGCCTGTGTCCCGGGTAGCGGACAGGTGCTTGTTGAACAATTTGAATATAGTGAGTAGTATAATAAGCAGCGACTCGGACAGCTGCACGGAGGGGGAGTTTATCTTGGACCGTGGTGGGCAGACGACAGACGAAACCAGCACGTCGTCTGAATCTGATGAAACGCAGATGTAAGTACTGATTCCAGTATAAAGAAAGTGAGAAAAGGAACCTTCTAACCACTTCATGTGGATTTTAAAAAATCCCTCGGGGGGGGGGGGGGGATTGTATAATTGTGTTTGAATCATTGAATTTTTTTTTAAACACAAAAAACAAACAATTAGGAGCAAATTTGTTTTACATAAAGTATTTCTAATCATTAGGCATGTTAGATTTATATCAAAAACTGATCTACTGCATATTATGTGTCTCTTTAAGAGTAAATGTTATCACCATTAAAAGAGTAACTTCAAAAAGAAAACATGTGAAATGAATACATTGTATTAGGGACTTTAAAATTATTATTTACGGTGTAGTTTTAATGAACATGTATTCATGAAAACATTATTACAGGAAAAACAAACTATAAACAGATGTTGGCTCATAGAACGAGCGCGCAGGGGGGAAGAGAAAGTGTTACCAAAATGATTCAAATACTTGGAATGTAGTAATTTCGTTAAAACAAATGTTTCACTGAAATGGATTCGGTACGATTAAATGTTAATGTTGATCAAGGGTTATCTAGTTTTGTTTTATGATGATTGCGCTGCGACACTAATTGATTCGGTATTTTAAGGCAATTACTCAGAGAAGCTTTCTCTGGTTTTTGTTACGAAGTACGGAGCAATTAAAGAATTCCCTAGGGTGGATAACTGTCTGTCTTCCAGGTCAACAACTATCTCTTATGTCCTTGTCAGGTTTGAAAAGTAGATGATATGTGTCTTACCTAAATTATCTATCTTGAAATATAGACATAAAGAACAGTAACAAGTGATATGTTTTAAATCAATGTCAAAGTATTAAAAATAGAGTTGTCGTGTACATGCTGTCCAAAGGAATCCGGATTTCTAACCAACAGTCCATTTTACTTTGGAAAACTTAAGGTTCATAATCGTAGCAAGTGTCAGAGTAGGAAAAAAATGTCTTTAGTAATTTGCTGAAGATCAATATCTCCGATGATATTCCAGATATTTGCAGTTGCACGCATTTTCGTCAAGAAAGGTGCGAAATCGGTGAAATTGCAGAGATCACTTAAATGAAATCCATTAACATCGGATTTGTTTCGTTGCTCTGGGGCTTTTTCCGTATGTCATCCTCACCTCGCTGTGTGAACTTCTGACGGAACGACCGGGACACATGCCGGCCAGACACGAAGGTGGCTAAGTGGATCCCCACGGGTCCCCAATCGATATCACTCACAAAATTACCACACTACATTTTATGACAGCATTGAAGATTATGGCTTATAATTTGATTGAGCTGGAAGATTAGAAAGCAGACATTCGGGGAAAAAATCAACTTTTGAAAAATTTCGAGTTTGTCTATTTTTTTGTCTTGAAAAATTAAGAGATGTCAAAATTCGAATATCTCACTATCAGGTGGCAATGTACAGTACCAACCAGACCCAACCTGACACCAAAGCAGTCCCAGAAAGCAGTCCCCGGGACTGCTTTTGGGACCGCTCTGGGACTGCTGTGGGACCGCTATGGGACTGCTGTGGGACTGCTCTAGAAAGCAGACCCGGCAGTCCCAGCAGTGTCTGGGACTGCTTTCTGGGACTGCTTTGTTCACTCATGCGTGAAAAAGGTTCTGAGTGACATGATAGCTCCGCCCCTTGTGTATTCTGAATTTGCAGCTCTTTGTTGTTGTTTTGTTTACTTTCTGCAGAGAGGTGTTTAAGATAGAAACAAATATAAAAAAAACAAGTATTAATTTCTTACAAAAATTGAATAAATAGAGATAGTTATACATGTAATTACTAAATGTCTTAAGAGGGCTATAAATTTACACAATTGTAGTCTAGAATTAATTTTAAGAAAATAAAAGTAGTTAAAAGGGAAGTCAGGGGATGATTTTTATTCCTTAAATTAAACTTCAATACAGGTGTTTGAAAGAAAAAATTCTAGGCCTATTTAATAAATTAATGCTTTCAAATTACATGTGTACTCAAAGTTTGCATTAGCACTATTTAAAAACAAACAAACTTGTCATTTCAGTAAGATACATGTATTCAGAGGAACGTACTGTACTGAATTTTTTTTTCTTAATTGAAAAAGCTAATACCATGCTTAAAAAAGAGCACTCCATGCTATTTTTTACCACCCTCAAATAAAACCTAATAATTTATTTAATGACCATGAAATAAAATTATTCTACCATTCTTCTGTCACATAAACAATGTGAACAATTATTCGGGGATTTATTTATGAATTAGTTTTTAATTTATAAACAAGTTATTAAAAGAGTACATTTATTTAAAAAATAAACATTTGAAAATATCGGGAATTGTGACCTGTTTCTTATTTCTTTGTTTGTGTTTACCTGGCCGGTTAATACAGCTGGATTGTATAAAATGGTGTCAACACCTGAGGTTTCAATCGCCTTTGGGCATAATTAGCAGAAAGTCAATGCATGTTATTTGGGTATCAGTGTTACACATCATTGAACACGCTGGTCAACATTGACACTAATTTCAATCTATGTCCTGCAAAAAATCTTAGTTTCAATAATTGTGTATAAATTTATTTCGGGATTAATTAATTTTGAACATAATCTGAGGGTTCCATTTGCGTGATTTACAGATGTACACTCGAACATTTATAAAATAAAACAATTAAAACTGAGAATCTAAAGATAATTTAATTAAGAAGTCATTGAAAATAATCATGACTGAAATATAATACTCAGCAATGTTTAACAAAGAATTTTTCAAAAGCTCCAATACTTAAGAAAAATGCATTCAGAGTATAGTATGGGAATCGGCCTTGCTCTATAATTATTATTATCTATTTAAAGCTAATTCTGGTATAAAATAAACAATTCAAGTTTAATTTTCTATATAAAAAATAAATATGAAAACCAATATCAATCACAAAAAATAAATTGGTTTATTTTGGTTAAAAATTAATATACCAAATAATTGTGTTTAAATATTCATGTTATTAATATATGTGAGCGTCTTCTTCATTCAATAATTATAATTTGTTTCTATACACGTACTGTGATTTTCTTAACAGTTCAGAAATGACTGTCACGTAAGAATTGTAAATATCTGTTGATACTACTCAGAAAGAATTGCTCATCAATTTCAACTGCCTTTTATATAGTTACATTGTTTATTGGTAATCTCATTCTGAGTAAGCTCCGCCCATTAAATTAAATAACCCCGCCCACTGGGACTGCTGGGACTGCTTTCTGAGACCGCTGGGACTGCTGGGACCGCTGTGGGACTGCTCTGGGACCGCTCTGGGACTGCTCTGGGACCGCTCTGGGACTGCTCTGGGACCGCTGTGGGACTGCTTTAGCAGTCCCAGAAAGCAGTCCCCGGGACTGCTCTGGGACTGCTTTGTGTCAGGTTGGGTCTGGTTGGTACTGTACTGTATAAGATTTCTTGGGGCCCAGTTGGGGACTCATGATGACATTGCATTGATAAATTTACCCTTGTTTCCCAAATTTACATGTAATTCAATATCATTCCATATTATTTTTTTATTTTGATGGAAAACTAACCGTAGAGCGAGATTAAAACCATCGGGTCAACAAAGTCGATACAACCTGTCAAAGTCTACAGGATTGTTATTTTAAAATTTTCCTTAAAAATAGTAATATCTTGTTTCTCCCAAGTGCTAGATAAATCGATGACCTATAGACACGCCTTCACCTATCAGCTTATATGAACGTTTGGTCGGAGTACGAACATAAATCTCTCCTCGCGTCCATCATCCTTGTTTTTCAGTTTTTGTGGACTTCGATAACAATTTTATTTAATTATGTCATTGAAAAGACCTTGCTTTAGGAACCCGAAACTTCCGCCCATTCTTCTTGACGGAGACGTTGCCGCACAATTTATCAACATAAAACTAAAGAAATCCCTTAGGAAGCCAGTGTTAGATTCGTCGTTATCGTAACCCTGGTCTAAAAGACATGAAAATTAACAGAAGTTGGAAAATTTAGTATTGGTGTATTAGACCCTTCATTTGAACGTTCTAATACAATATGGAGGGGTTAAAGTAAGGAATTTTTTACACTCTGGTCTGTTTTGTGGATCAGTTGTCGAACAAGGACCTGACGTTAGATACTAAGAATTGATTATATGTTATGGGAGTTATGAACACTTAGTAATTAAAATCCTTCAACAACGTTCCCTTTTTGTGTTTGACTGGATATACTTTGAAACTCAAGATTGTAGAAGAAAAAAGGGTACTAGTATAGAGCTGATAAGCAAATTATGATGTTCTTTGAACTTTTTAAAAACAAATTTAGATAAAAGATATATATTACTATGTTATTTTGATTCTGCTGAAGTATTATGATGCTAATATTAATTAAATACAAGATTATTGACGCAAGTGCTATGTTAACAAATAATTTACTTTACATAGTCTGGATAGTTTCCTAATTTGAGAATTTCGTTTGTATACGTGCAAGTAATTCATTTCTGTTGATTTACATGTACTATACTTATCATCTTATGCATCTAAGAACTAGCGCTCGATTTAGCTGGTAAATCAAGCAATTTTTCAATAAAACAAAATAAATCACACACACACCCTCACACACCAAAGAAAAAAAATGAAACAAGAGGCCCAAGGGCCTTAACGGTCACCTGAGTACAATACAACAATTTAGAGGATCCATAAACTGAAAAATGAAGCTTTGTTGCCCAAAAGCAAGAAAAATAGTATGATTAGCATCAACAAAATAATTGGTCTAGTATCTATCTGCCTATCTGACTTTCCAAGTCATTAAATCTATGAAAGTACATTTTCATTATACAATAAATTATCTTGCATAATTCTCTTATTCTATTAAGCTTTCAAATACATTATTTACATTGATTAATTATCAAAGGTGAATGGCAAAGGGGAATAACTTTGCTCAGCAGAATACAAGTTAATAGAGCCCTGGCCAGGACTAGAACACTTGACTAAATGGTCCAGGTGTTCAAAATTCTGGTAAAAATACCCTTGCATATTAAAACTTTTACTCTGTTTGCCTTGAACATCCCCAGAAGCATAGAAGATTTTCAAAGAAATGCATTTTCACCATAATATTAAATAAATAAAGCCCCATCCTTACCCAGAACATCTGACCCATTGGCCATGAACTCACAATTCTGGAAGAAGCACCCTTTCTCATTATAACTATACACTTGTTTCTTTACTTTATAACCAGCAGTAGAAAAAATATTTTGAAAGAAATTATGCATTTTCACTATATATAATCAATAGAGCTCTTTCCCCCTCACCAGAACCCCTGACCCAAGGGCCATGAGGCATTCTTCCTTATCATAACCATGCACTTCCTTTGTTTGAAAAAAACCCAGGCGCACACAAGATTTTGAAAGAATTCATGCCTATTCCCTATCTAATCAATAAAGCCCCGCCCTAACACCAAAACCCCTTACCCAGAGGCCATTAAATTCATAATTTCTGAGGCAGCCATGCTCATCATAACTATGTACTTAGTTTATTTAATATCCAGGAGCAGAGAAGATTTTCAAAGAATTAATGCAATTTTAATATATAATCAATGGAGCCCATCCCTAACACCAGAACCCCTGACCCAAGGGCCATGAAACAATTTCTGAAAAGGCAGTCATGCTCACCATAACTATGTTCTTAGTTAGTTTATTTAATACCCAGGAGCAGAGAAAAAGATTTTCAAAGAATTAATGCAATTCTACTATATAATCAATAGAGCCCTGCCCTAACACCAGAACCCCTGACCCAAGGGCCATGAAATTCACAATTTTGGAAGAGGCACTCTTGCTCATCATAACTATGTACTAAGTTACTTTATTTAATGCCCAGGAGCAGAGAAGATTTTCAAAGAATTAATGCATTTTAACTATATAATCAATAGAGCCCCACCCTAACACCAGAACCCCTGACCCTGGGGCTATGAAATTCAAAATTTTCAAAGAGGCATTCTAGCTCATCATAACTATATACTAAGTTAGTTTATCTAATACCCAGGAGCAGAGAAGAAGATTTTCAAAGAATTAATGCCTTTTCACTATATAATCAATAGAGCCCAGCCCTAACACCAGAACCCCTGACCCTGGGGCCATGAAATTCATAATTTCAGAAGAGGCACTCTTCCTCATCATAAATATGTACTAACTTAGTTCATTTAATATCCAGGAGCAGAGAAAAAGATTTTCAAAGAATTAATGCATCTTCACTATATAATCAATAGAGCCCCGCCCTAACACCAGAACCCCTGACCCTGGGGCCACGAAATTCACAATTTTGGAAGAGGCAATCTTGCTCATCATAACTAAGTACTAAATTAGTTCATTTAATAACCAGGAGCAGATAAGAAGATTTTCAAAGAATTAATGCATTTTAACAATATAATCAATAGAGACCCGCCCTAACACCAGAACCCCTGACCATGGGGCCATGAAATTCACAATTTTGGAAGAGGCACTCTTGCTCATCATAACTATGTACTAAATTAGTTCATTTAATACCCAGGAGCAGATAAGAAGATTTTCAAAGAATTAATGCATTTTAACTATATAATCAATAAAGCCCTGCTCTAACACCAGAACCCCTGACCCTGGGGCCATGAAATTCACAATTTTGGAAGAGGCACTCTTGCTCATCATAACTATGTACTAAGTTACTTTATTTAATACCCAGGAGCAGAGAAGAAGATTTTCAAAGAATTAATACATTTTCACTATATAATCAATAGAGCCCTGCCCTAACACCAGAACCCCTGACCCAGGGGCCATGAAATTCACAATTTTGAAAGAGGCACTCTTGCTCATCATAACTATATACTTAGAAAATTTATTTAATACCCAGGAGCAGAGAAGAAGATTTTCAAAGAATTAATGCATTTTCTCTATATAATCAATAGAGCCCCACCCTAACACCAGAACCCCTGACCCTGGGGCCATGAATTTCACAATTTTGAAAGAGGCACTCTTGTTCTTCATAACTATGTACTAAGTTACTTTATTTAATACCCAGGAGCAGAGAAGAAGATTTTCAAAGAAATAATGCACTTTCCCTATATGATCTATATAGCCCCACCCTAGCACCAGAACCCCTGACCCTGGGGCCATGAATTTCACAATTTTGGTAGAGGACTCAATGCTTATTACAATTATGCCAACAGTTTGACTGCTTGATGTCCAGGAGTAAAGAAGAAGATTTTTAAAGATTGCATTATTTTTGGTGGTTTTAGCCCCACCCCTCAGGCCCCAGGGGGACAGGGACCATGGAATTCACAATTTTTGTTCCCCTTCACCCATAGATGCTATATGCCAAATTTGGTTGAAATTGGTTAAGCGGTTTCAGAGAAGAAGCAAAAAATGTTCAAATGTTAACACACGACGCACACCGCACGACGCACGCCGACGGACGAGAACGGATAGCAATAGGTCACCTGAGTGACTCAGGTGACCTAAAAAGAAAAAAAAAAGAACGAAACAAAGACCTCCCCCCCCCCAAAAAAAAAAGAGAAAAAAATAAACAAAAACAAAAACCATCTGATAGGTTTCAATGTACGTGTAACGGTAATTAAGCCTAATTAAAATGCCAGATGAGAAAATTTTTCAATAGAGCACATCGTGATGCCTGTTCTTGTATTGAAGAATATAAATGTAAATTTAAGTGTACTGCATGGTTCTCAGCAGAAAAATAAATTTACATTTGTTTTCCTTTTACTGCGACAGATGGGTGGGAAACCGAACAAGGACCAGTGGAAGCGTTTCCACTCCTCCACTTCCTAGTTTGACCAGCTCCAATGCCAGCGACAGCTGTGTCCAAAGCCCCAGCAACCGGAATAATACAATTCCACGGTACTCCTCCCGTGAAGTTTCCTCATCTGGAAACGCGTCAGTGGTGACGTCACAAGCGGGCACTGGCGACGAAGCTAACGTGGGCAGAAGTCACTCATGGCATGAACTTCCAAGTGACGTTGAATGTCAGATTCAGAGAAGGTCGTCCAGAAACATCAGTCTTTTACGCCATAACCCAAGGACTGGAAATACAGAAACAATTGTGATTGAGACCCACCCAAATGGAGATTCAGGTATCAGAATTTATACTTAACATGTATCCATGAATAAATGGCCAAAAAAAAATAAATAAATAAATAAATAAATAAATGAAATAAAATTAATAAATAAATATACCCCGCTCACTAAGAAGACAGACACAAAAGATGATACAAGTACCCGTGAATGAATAGTACATTGTATTTTCAATACTGTTTAAGTGAGAGGAAGTACATTTATATAGAGGATATTCATGTTTTATGGATGGATATGAAATTTATTTCACGAATGGGACAAGATTTTTTTAAAATATATTTTCATGAGTGCGAAGCACAAAATATAAAACAATACTGTCTCGTGAAACTACAAAATATTGAATTTTCTGTTTATTACATTTTCTTTGATTTTTCCTTTGATCTGTCTTTTCGTACCTCAGTGTCATAGACTGTGACATCATAGTTGAGCGGTTGAGACAGCTTAGCAATTGTGAGAATAAACATTGGATTTCAACAACATAGTTGGAAAAACTCTGGCAGTTTTAATCTCTGTCGGGTCGGTATACATTCTACCTTATAAGAGTTAGGCCAGGGAGTATGTACAACAAAATTCAAGAAGGGAAGGAAAATCTCATGTTTTGCCGCACTTTGATAATCTTTCACATTGTGACAGAATATATCACTTTGATATTCTTTCGTACTGTGACAGAATATCACTTTTATTCATTTAAATAAATTACAGTATTTCACTGTTGAAAATATGATAAATTTCTTTTTTTAAAGAAATTCTTATGGATAAGTTTGAGTAAAATAAGCTATCTGTTTTAGCATGGGATGGTGTAACACTACCAATCAACACAAGTATTTAAAAAAGATGTCTGTGTCAGTGTGTGTAAAAATTAGCAACGAAAAGTACTAATTAAATTAATCAATATCCTTACTTACATAGTTTCAGACTGGAATAGTAAAAATGTGAATATAACCCTTTGCATAAAAATAAAACACAATGATTCATACGATGAAAATTCGGGTACATTTCGACCTTCAGTCGACCGTAGTTAAACGCATCCACTTTAAAGCCACAATGGGATTACCTATCGCTGAAACATCTCCCCTGGTATCGAATGCCTGACACCTTAAAACACTGACACAGAGACACATTTTCTCGCATCTTTTAGAGCTCGAAATGTCATTTAATATAGATATATAAATCTTTGCAATTGGATTTAATGAAAGTTCGTTCCTTCCAAGCTCTATGCAAGTTAAAACGTAATTAAAATGGAATTGTGGCGAGGAATGATTTTTTTGTAAAACTCGTTATTATGGACTGTTGTAAATCAAACAATTTTTGTTTTGACTCATACGATAGAGGTAAGAAGAATTTTCTCCTAATTTCGAAAAATAAAGAACATTGTAAAACATAATCAATTTACTGTCTAAAGAATAAGAACATAAAGCGTTGATAAAATAATATTTATGATCTCTGTTTTCTTGTATAAGTTACACGAAAATAATTAAAATACAAGTTAAAATTCTTTTTTTTTCCTTTGAGATCTGAATTTTCACTGTATATCACCAAAAATTAGTTTGGGATTAATTTCATTGAAATATTATGCTTAATTTTTCTCCATAGAAAAAAATCATCAAAATCTGTAAAACGTATTTCAGTATGATATATACATGTACAATGTATATTATTGTTCTGATTTTTTTTTTCTGAGAGAATTCTTCGACAGTATAATGCTGTTGTTATTTCAGTTAAATTAATTGACCATGAAACAAGCGCACGGTTTAGAAATTACTTAGAAACATGATCTTAAATGTATTTTACAGATACCACACTATTTACTAGGTTTATATGGAAATGAAATATGATTTTCAAAGCCAAATAAATAATAATTGAAAGAAATGCATGTTTTGTTCTTACCCCTATAATCATACTGTGAGAGTGTAATATCATCTTTATGTTGAAGAATTGATTCCCCGTAAAATATTCCTGCCCATGCCAGTTGTAGATTCGTGTCTTTCACTTGTTTAATTTCCTTCATGAGAGCACATTTGGAAGCAACATGACCATCTCACGCAAACCCCGCTTAATTCACTTCTTGTAAAGTTGATGTATTTTCCAAACCATCCAATTAGCATGTCGAATTCTTGAAAATCTAATGATTTAGTGCAACCTTAGAGTTTAACCTCATACGTTACAAATAAAAATGATATTATTAAATATTTCTTTCATTTATCAAAGCATCAATTAAATTCTGTTTATTCGAAATTTCTGAGACTGGTACTTTGTGTAATTGCAGGACTTGGTCACGATGTCCATTCTAATTCTGAAGAACTCTTCTATCCGGATTCGCCATCAAATGCATCATGGTCCATTCTAAAGAAAAACAATGGCCGATACAATGACGTCAATATTCCTGTTGATTCCACTCTCATGTGAGTAGTGGAAATGCCGATGAAAACATGTTCATTGTTGTGTACAAATATTTGTACATGTAATTTATAATATTTAGTGGATTTTCTGTGGTTTAGAGTAAAATGATATGAAGTCAACTTGATCTAGTCCTGCACTGAAGACAAATTCAGAAATTTGGTCTTTATATATATATTTTCAATTATTTTATGTAAATTTTGGTTATATAAATGTGGTGCTCAATAGATTTTAAAAATTACTGTCACCGTCTTTCTAAAGTTTTCTCCGGAGGCTTATTCCCCACCTCTTCCAAAGCAGGGCCCTTTTGTAACAAAAGACATTGCATGTACCACTAAGGCTAAACAATTTTTTCTTGACCCTCTGAAAGCCTTTATTAAATGCTAGTATAAAGGTGTATGACCGATTTTTTTTTTACATTAAAATAACTGCTTACATTAATTAATCCCAAAAAAGAAAATAATTGTAAAACACATTTAAAAAAAAAAAATAATCCTTTAGAAGATCTTTTGTAAAATGAATCCCTGACCTGTAAATATACTCAGAAATTTATTCAAACATATTTCAAATACCATGTGCAGAATTAACTTTGCCGTTGTAGATGATTATAATAAAAGTATGTTGCATTGGATTTTTTTTCACAGTAGCCAAACGTTGCTTTCACGTTTTAACTTTATTTATTCAAATTAACCCAATTTTCTTTTGTCAGGGACAACATGTTCACGAGCATCAGCGGATTATATGCCATGGCGGTTGTTGTATTGGGTTGTGTTATTCCTATATCAAAGATCTTCTCCAAAGAAACTTTCATCTTTTCTTTCCTTTTTGATGTATGTTTTATTTTATTACATTTTATCTCAATTTTCGTTCGTAATATCGTGTGAAAACTCTTCCAAATGACGTTGAAGCTAAGGTTTTATAACATGCATCTCTTGTAATTATAATTAATCCCGTGAGGCTCTTGGTAACGTCTTCAAGCAATAATGTTAACACTTCAATCAAGAATCTATTCATTATTTTTATCTACGTGAGAAAGGTTTTTTTTTTGCAATATTAAAGATGTCCAAATAATTTTTGGGAAATAAAAGAAAGGAAAATTATGCGATTTTTTAAAATCATAGTCTTAAGTAATTATTATTTCAAATCATTATATATCATAAAATAAAGGAGAATTTTTTTCCCAGCGTTTTTGAACGTCAAAAATTACACCTCTTTTTTTCAGGGTTTTTATATATACATATACACAATCAGTGTATTTTTTCTAATATATGCGTACGTCTACCTCCTCCAAGATAAATCCCTCAAACTTCGGAAAAACCTTCGAAGAGGACAGTACACTACAACTTCTGGGTCACGTGGTAATTTAAAACGGAAGTACTCATTTGATGATTCCCGAACCTATCATACCGGAAGTTTCTACCTGAGACTCGGTGCAGTAGGTAAGAACACTGCTATTAGTATATACGTATGCTACGTCAAAAGCAACACTTAAATTTTGTAGCGTTCAGATATATTGATAAGGAATTGTGACACGAATGCTAAACATGCAAGCAAATAAACGAATGACCATATCAATTTTGAAAATTTTACAAATTAAAAGAAATGTATGAATACAAATTTGTACCTGTAATTGTTGTGATCAAACTTTTTTTCTCTCTATGGGTTATGCTAAATATTGAATGACGAAAAAAATATATATCTGTGCATCATGTGTACATAGATTTGTTTTAAATGTCTGGTTTAAAAAATAGTTTAGAGAGACGTATCTTTAAATAACGTAAAACAAAAAAACAAAAAAAAAAAAAAAAAAAAAAAAATGAAAATATATATTTTTTAAATATATATCGTAAAATTATTTTCTCACATCTTTTGAATATAATCGTCATGTAATCATAATTTGGAACTAATTCTATTATTTCTAGGCTTTGGTATTGGTAGTATGATACAGAGTGGGCTTCATTTTGGGGAGTTATTTGACACACACCCAGACCCCCCTTCCTACCCATGTGAAAATATCGCTGAAGGAGCCAGACCTATTTTGCATCTCATATTCACATTTGTACAACTTTATTTTGTATTCTTAAATTCCAAGGTGAGATAATATTTTATTTTGTTCTCTTCATTAAGTAAATATAATAAAAGTTTAATTCTTATATAATTTCTCGCTAAAGTGAATGTATAATATCTTTTGAAATATTCGGAAGATTGATATTATTATCCAACCAATGCACTGAGTGAATTTTAAAAAGCAGAACAATTATCGTGAAATAAAACAAGTTTTTGTCATTCTATATTTTTTCTCTCCCCGTGGAGATTCTTATTTATTTAAAAATATAATTAGTAATTACAGTACTAATATTTTTCTTAGCTGCAAAATATGTGGTTACCAAACTCAGAAAAATAACCCCACCCTATGAATAAATAAAGAAATAAAGAAAAACGTCAAAAAAAAAAAAAAAAAAAAAAAAAAAAACTGGGCATAATAAAAACAGCACAGAAGAAATAGAATCTTACATTTCAAATGTAAGGAATATTACAATAAATTGTTATAAAATGAAAATTTTCTTGAACATATGTACTTGTATAATATAAGGGACTAAATTAATGTATATATTGAAAGATTCTAAATAACTTTTCTATATAGAGGAAATTTAGTCATACATGTTCAGTGTATAATTATGAATCCAGGCTGCAGACTATCATCCGTTCATAAAATAATAAATGTTTCATGCAGTGAAGATTTAGTGGGGTGGAACGTGTTGATACTAGGTCCTCGTCTGTAAACTATTGGCCAGACTCTGTACACAAGTCAAATATGATATATTGTTTACAGATAAAATTATCTTTTGCAAGGAATTGTTTAAATATTCAGTAAATCATACCTCGATGGCCCGATACCTTGGCATTTCTGTTAACGCTGCAAAGGTGCATTCTCTGACAGTAAGGTGAACCATATGGTAATTAAACGGTCACCCGTAGTCAGTCTGCAAAGGGAAACTTCAAAGAACATTTTAAGATATTAACATTTACACCTGCTCTTCGTTACTATCGGTGGGAACAGAAGGGCAAGCAAACACCACATAACATATGTTGTGATTTTTATCGACTGTCGGTTGTTTTGAAATCTAACAGTATTTGATGGAGTAATGGAATATAGGAAGTTACCTATCCATGGATAAAATGAATAACAAAAGCTGTCTTTAACTTTAATTTGATAATATTTCTTTTAAATAAAAAAATTAATTCTTGTAGAACATTCATAAAAATATTTTTAGTTAGGGAGCATTAACACATAATTTAAATGAACGCCTGCCAAGACCCTGTAGCCAATATGAGCGTTATATACTTTTTTCTTCTTGCAAAGTTAAAATTGTATATAATCATTTTTAGAAATTTATAAAAAGATTATGTCACTTTTGATCAAAGGAAGGTTTTTCGTTACTCGTATTAGCTATTTTCTTTGTAAACATCAGATGATGGAATGGTTTTGTGGATTGCTTGTTTCAGATGTGCATACATCGATATAAAACAGTGGCAAGGTTTGGGTTGATGCACATGGTGGCAACAAACGTTTGTGTCTGGGTCCAAAATATTGTCCAGGAGACCTTGCGTGAAATCAGACCTCTGTATGAAACAGGTGCAGGCACCAACGAGACAAGAGGTAACAAACGGTTTGAAAGTTTATTGCGGCTTTTATTATTTACTTTATATATACTTAGTAGTTCTCTGGTTATTTTTTTTTTTTTACCTTTTCTAATAGCAGAAAATTAAGAAACATAAATCAAAAACTCTGAGTCTGAAAAGATTCTGAGCGTAAAGTAAAACGCCTGTAAAACGAATGTTTTGTTTACGACTTCCCTTTCCAGATTCTGTTGTCCAAAATCACACAGGATACCGCCTAGGTTGTAATAGGAATTCTTTGATGTCGGACGTTGTGGAAACCTCTAGTTCTTACTTGTATCCATGTACCATTGAATATAGTCTCATATGTGCAGGTACTTTTAAATCATTACATAATTAAAATTTCCTATAGCTAATATCCAAACATAACAAGAAATCGCTTGTATAACATTTTAAGTTAAATTTACACGACTAACTACATGTATTAAAACGAAAACGTTTTAAGAAGCTAGCAAGCACAATGCCTACGGTGCGACAAATAATTACGAAGGTGAAAAATTAAATCTCAATTTAGCAAAATTTTCCTTGATATTTCATCTAACATTATTGTGTATTTCACGTAAAATCTCACAATTTGCAAAAATCTCAAAAAAGATTGAAATTATTTGAGGGCAAAAATGATCATTTCCTCATAACACAATTTTTCCATATGAGTGGGTCCTCGCTCCATTTTTTTGAAAGTTTATCCTCAAAGTCGGAGATCATCTTTAAAGAGAATTCATTTTTAAAGCTGTTAAAAAGAAATTTTAACATGACCAGAAAATGTACTAATCAACTGATTGTCAACATCTTTATTTTTACCTACAAATGACTTCAAAACATCGGTATTTTTTTTTAATTTAAATAGGAATTCTGTACGTTATGTGGAGGAATATCGGAAAGGGTGGGCGGACACATGAGGAGGTAACAAGTGAGGAGGAAAGCAAAGCTAAATCTCATCGTATGACGGTCGACTGTTCCCGCTCTAGTCGTGGACTCTTTTTGGGAATTTTTATCCTCGTAGGAACAGTCATAACTATGATAACATTCTTTGTTCTCATTAGGTCGAATAGTTATCTCAATACGGCCGTCAAACTGGAACATTTATCTGCTGTGGTTATTTACGTAGTGACGTCAATTGCCGTCGTATTGGCATTCCACAGAATGCAGACGTTACGAGTAAATTCGGAGAGGGAATTGGACCTGGAGGAGTCGTTGCTTCTGTTGGGTTTAGGAGGTCTCTACGTGTTTACTTTTTTCAGTATTATTGCCGCTTCCATGAAGAAAGGACCAACGGATTACTTAGTCATTTTGTCCTGTGTTTTCAGACTGTTTCAAGCCTCATTGCAAACAGTCTTCCTTTTAAGTGGAATGCGAAAGTCGTCATGGCGACGAGAACAAGAGAGACAAAAGCCTGGGCGGGAATATGTTACGTTCTTGTTAGTCAGTAACATTGCAATGTGGGGACTCAATACGTTTGAAATTCAGAGATCTCGGGCAAACCCAGTGCAACTTGAATTTTATGGATTTGTAGCCTGGACAATTTTTAATCATTTATCTGTCCCACTGACCATTTTCTTCCGGTTTCATTCTACGGTGTGTCTGTCAAATATCTGGAAAAGTGCATGGAAAAGACGGATGCCGGCAGTTTAGGTGTCTTTCATTTACTTTTTAGCACTGTTATCAAAATTATCAATAGAAATATGCATCGTATTTGCTTTATTTTGATGCTACCATCTTTTTCATAATCCTCAAAGGCTGATCATTGTGTCTAGTATTATATTCATAAACACATCAAGTATTATATTCATAAACACATCATTCTTTTATGAAACTATGAGTCCGGATATGAAAATAATTATTTTTATACAACTATCATAAATTTTTAATGCCAAAGGGCTTCAAAGAAGTTGCTATTGTTCTAATGTGTTCAATTTATATGTTGTACTTTTATTTCACAGTTTATTTTATGTCATTTGAAATAAATTCCTATTTCATTGATACTAGTATCTTTTAAAGCGAACGTAAAAATCTGTTTGTAAACTTGAGATAAATATTAAGAACTTAATATATTTCCTGTTTTCAACTGCATTTACAATGAATAATTACTCAGCACATTCGGCAAGAAAACATAAAAATAATGTAATATTGAAGAGATGCAACGAATCTGAGACTTTTTAATTAAAAATCCATCTTTTGTTAAAATGGTTGAAATTATTAGGGCAGCAACTATTATGCAAATTTTGACAGGATGTGCCAAATGAAACTTGAATACCAACATGCATTCAGGAGATAATGGCGATCGGTCTTTTTATATTATAATATATAATATCTGCATCAAAATCTTAATAAAGCAGTGGAGAATATAGGTATATGGGCCAACGTTGGCCCAAAATAGTTGAAACAAGACGCCATTTAAAGTCACGTGTGCACTGTGGATACGTGCCATTTGTCTTGCTTCAAGTAGGGCTTGTCCAATGACACAAAAAGGTTACCTTGTGAGGCCTGTCATTCAACCTTGGAGGACTCATTTTAAAAATATAGTTATTATTTTATTATTTATTTAAAGCAAATGCATTTTTAAGGGAAGTCATACAATTTATAGACTCCACATTATAACTGTTATATATACATTTTATATATGCTTACAATACTATACTTTCACATTTATTAAAAAGAACCTAATTTTGATTTTTTTTACTACAGATTTAGTCCATGGTTCTTATAGATATGCACATCTTATGCCTGAAAATTCTTTAGTTTGTTTGTGTGCCAAATATCTTGGAGTAATTTTAATTCAAAGGGAAATTTAGATTTTGGTTCCATCCCTCGTTCACGGGTGAGGAGGTCGAAATGCACAAATTCAGTTGTACTAAATGTTAAAATAAGTTAAGAAATCCTAAACAAGAAATAGAAAAAAGACAATGAGGCACTTGAGTTACTTATAAGTGAGACTCTCATAGACTATTTGAAAAAAAAAAATGGTAAATTCACTGAATGTGAAGAACAAATCAAATTCATTTGATGCGCGGAACAGTTCAGTTATTGATAGCATTAATTCATTTACATTCTATATGTATTGCGGGCAACAATTCAATTGAATATTTTGAAATGACCAGCTGATAATAAATATTACAGTATATGAGTTTGTAATAATTTTGGAACAACATAGAAATTAACTCCCTTTGATTCAATGTTGTTTCTTTAATGTTACGTTCTAAATTGACTAATTTGAGAGTTGTTTTTCACATCTTAATCAAAGACCCACAAACTTGCAATATCAATCATTATGTCAATAAGATGGAAAAAATATTTTTGTGGATATTTATTTTTTATTGCTCGTAGCCTTTACTATATTCCTGAAGAAATATACTGAAAGTAGATTCCCGACAATTTGCTGGTGAAAATTACGAAGCACAAAAGCAAACTGCAAATCCTTAGTTATGATATAATGCTTATAAACCTCACTTACTCGTCGTCAAGACACCCCCCCCCCCCCCAACCCGGGTAAATCCCGGGTATTATACTGGGGGTGACTATTTTTATAAAACGTTTATTGTATTTTTTTTTTTTTTAAATTCCATATGGAATACATTGTAAATGTGTTTTAGAAGAATAATTTATGAAAGAAGACAACTAAAATTATCCTTACATCTTGGGTGTATATTCGGGGGTGGGGGTGTTAGAGGTTCCTGTTCACAAGCACCTGTGGTACACATGTATAAACTTTTATGCAAACACTTGTAAACATCTCAGTCTATACCATTTTTATGTTATAGGTATAAAACATTAAAATGACCTATCGATCTTTTCAGATGAAAATGTAAAATTTACGGATTACTGTGTAAAATTTAAAGATTAAAATGTAAATTTTACAGATTAAAGTGAAAACTTAAAGATTAAGGTATTAATTTTACAGATTAAAGTATAAATTTTACAGATTAAAAAGTAAAATTTACAGATTAAAATGTATATTTTACAGAAAAAAGTAAAATTTTACAAAGAGTAAATTTTACAGATTAATGTGTAAATTTTACAGATTAAAGTGTAAGATTACAGATTAAAGTGTAAAATTTACAGATTAAAATGTAAATTTTACAGATTAAAATGTTAATTATACATGTTAAAGTGTAAATTGTACAGAATAAAGTGTAAATTGTACATATTAAAGTGTAGAAATGAAAAACAAAAATAAAAAGTGTCAAAATGTCACTAATACGCTTCCACAGTTTCACTAACCTCTTCTTATCTTAGGATATTCCTAAGTTATGCCGTAACTTTAAGACAGGTAAAACAATTCCTTCGGAAGAAACTAGAAATATTACGACTGTATATAGAATAATACTGAACTAGTATATGAATGAAGACTTTTACAGAGAGAGGGATCTATGGATGTTTGAGATCATGTCAAAGTTAAGACTGCTTCGTCATTTGATATTGGACATCTGTTAGAGATGTTACTCCAAGGTATATAATATGTCCATTGATGAAACAGAAATTGCAAATAGAATGTTTGACTTTTCAAAAGTTTGTGGATTTCCGAATGTTATTGGCGCAACAGACAGAAGTTCGAATAAAAGCCATTCATATTTGTAAGCAAACAAAAAAAAATCATTCCATAAACACTATGGCTGTCTGAAAAATGTCTTTGTCATCACCTGCATACGGGGTTCTCAGTTGATTCGATACGCAAGAGCATGCTCTACGTATGAATAATTTTTAAAACGAGGTAAGTTATTGGCAAACAAGCTGATGAAACAAGAATATCAGAAGTCTCGTTTAAAGTCATCATTTCGTAAGTTCTTTGGTCGATACAATGACCTTGTCAGCAAATGCAGTTTATCATTAAGTCACATGCTGACTGACGTTTTTCATACTAATTGTTTGGCCATTGATTACACACTGAATTGTCGACGGATTTTTCCGTTATTTCCCGATCATGACAAGGAGGCGGGTGTGACCGGTTGGCAGGGGATGCTCACTCCTCCATAGCACCTGATTCCACCTCTGATGTTTTAGAGGTCCGTGTTTGCTCTGCTCTTATTTCGTAATGTTTAATGGACTTTGGAGCTCGAATACTGTTCGTTATCTCCACATATTTCATCCCAGTGAGCTTGAAATAAATGATACTACATAGTCTGACACATCTGTTTCATATTTGGATATTTGACTGGAAGAAAAAAAAAACACGTAAGAATTAATCTAACAACCAAGCATTATGATAAACATGAAGACTTTAACTTTTAAATCTTCAACTTCCCTTACTTATGCAGCAATATACCTTCATCACCTGCCTACGGGTTTATATCTCCGAGTTGATCCGATACGCAAGAGCATGCTCTACGTATGAACAATTTTCAAAACGAGGTAAGTTATTGACATACAAGTTGATGAAACAAGAATATCAGCAGTTTCGTTTAAAGTCGTCATTTCGTAAGTTCTTTGGTCGATACAATGACCTTGTCAGCAAATACAATTTATCATTAAGTCAAATGGTGACTGACGTTTTTCATACTAATTGTTATGCCGTTGTTTACACACTGAATTGCCGAAGGATTTTTCCGTTGTTTCCCGATCATGACAAGGAGTACACGGCGGGTGTGACCGGTTGGCAGGGGATGCTCACTCCTCCATGGCACCTGATCCCACCTCTGATGTTTTAGAGGTCCGTGTTTGCTCTGCTCCATAATTTGTATTGTTTAATGGACTTTTGAGCTTGAATACTGTTCGTTATCTCCATATATTTTATTTTCAAAACAACTATTATTGTTTTTGTGCACAGCACTTTTGATGAACTTAAAAAAAATTAGATGCCAAACTTTCAGAATTGATCAAATAGTGCAAACTCTTATCATTATCTGGGGAGGCAAAGACCCCTAGGACACCCCCCCCCTTTTCCCACATTTTGCCTGTTTTTGGAAATAGATAGCACAAAGTTATGTTAAAAAATATGTAATTATGTATTAAAACGTCATGTAATTATTATATGAAATATGTACATGTACCATGTGTACACCTTTTTTAAAATTTCTAGACCCGCGCCTCACATTGGACTTGTGTCACCCTACGAGTACTAGTTTTATCATTATCATTATTAGATTGCACATGGTGTATACATCATTATATCAGTAGGAATTAATTCATTGTGTGTTTTAATTGGAATATATTTAATGAAGTTAACAGAGCTTATGTCAGGCAGTAAGTACAGCTTTAGGTATAGAATGGGGTAAAATAATCTGAAATGCAAATGGTTGGGGTATAGTTTAAAAGGGTCAAAGATCATTGGGTTCCACATGCATTTAAATATTACATTGATGCAAGTCTCGGGGGGGGGGGGGGGCATTCCCATTTCCTGGATACCGAAGCAATCAAATAACTTTAAATAAAATCGGAAACCCTGAAGTGTCTTTGTATTCATTCATGGCGGATTAAATGGCATAAGGGGTCATGAATCCCCCCCCCCCCGGTCTCCTTGGCCACCCCCTGCCCTTCAAACGACAAATGATCATGTAACTCAAAAATGAACTTAAAATGTTCACAGTATGACCTGCATTGAATTCAAAAGTGCATCAATGACAAGTTTGCTCGATATTCCATTCATGATTTTTGGTAAACCCATCCTCCCAGAATTAGGAATGAAAATCATTCAGAGAGGCACACTATTAAACTTTGTACCCATTTTTGTACATATTCACAATTTTTTTAAATGTCAAAACAAAGTATTGGTTTGTATACATGAACAAACTAGATGCTGGGAAAAGGGGAAGGAGTTATTTCTGCATGTCTTTATTGTGAAAACTCCTAAAATTTGCGAATATTAACCCCACTTCTGACTTGTCATCATTATTTACTCTTCTTCCAACATACATGTACGTGTTTATAAGTCAACAGATATAGACTCTTGGTCATATTTCTTGTTCTTTCTTGAATCTGGAATGATGATATAAATATTTTAAGAATGATTAAGAGTTGAACATGTCTTGCATCTTTAAATTGATTAAGCTCTGTGGTTGAATTAGCTTTACCAGTATAGCTTGAGTTTGGTATTCAAAACACCTTGATTAGTTATTTATAATCAAGGCATACAGCGTAAATATGCAGTTTTTTTCCAACATGGATAATAGTCATACTATGGTGACATGGTTTCAGCTTTGAATTATTCTGAAAACAATGCATGAAAAAAAATTGCTTTTCAAATATTGTAGCTCTTTCGCAGCACTTGCGATCACACGTTTTAAGTTCTGCATAAGGCTACAAACCTGGGGTATTTTCTATCTCTCCTTTTCTTTCTCTCTTTCTGACATCTACTTTGACCAAAAATTAAAAATGGAATAATGTAAGTAGTTTCTATTTTAAATTGACCAACTTTTGGGGATTTAAACTGTGTAATTCAATGATTTCCCTCCCAGATATGTAAAAAAAAAAGAGTACTCACAATCATGTCTTTGATCTACATCTAATTACAAAAGGACACAACCAGAAGTGTTTTTCATAATTTTTTACAAATGTTACATGGAACTCCTATTACTCAAGAACACGTAATTTCTTCACTTAAATTCCTTTAAAAAATACAAGTCTGTCTACAGTATGCAAAATAAATTAAATTCATGTTAAATAATTTGAAAACAACTCACTGAACCCTCAACTGATTTGTTGAGACAGGTAAACATACTTCTGAGGGTGTAATTATCATACACGAGCCTCTACAAAAAGTTTTAACTTACTTGAACTTCATCACATAGTGTTAATTCAAGTTTGTCCAAATCATAACCGCCATGGTAGGGTGGGGCCACAATAGGGGATCAAAGTTTTACATGGGAATATATAGGAAAAGTATCTAAAAATTCTTCTAAAGAACCACTGGGCAAGAAAAAGAAACTTATGTGAAAACTTAAAATAGTGTAGAACCAAATTTAATCATTCAAAACTCTATTTCTTCTACAGCTTTGACTCTGGATTTTATAAATACTTGGAGCTCAAGTTGACTATACTAAGATACATAATTTTGTTTATCGGTTTTTGATATTCTTGAACACTGTTGCCATGGTTTGTAAAAAAAAAGAAGATATTTTTGTGAATTTCATTCAAACCGCTACTCGACCTTGAGTTTCGGTTCAATTTCCATTACTTTGCGCACAACAGGATATGGTAATGCTAAATGTAATGATAATACATTGCAATGCATTACTTGAACTTGAAGTATAAATGCTAGTAATGTGTAATCAAAAAATTTGAATTACATGTAATCCAAAGTAATGCTGGTATTACATTGTAGATACCTATTTTAAAGAATTGAAAATGGACATGGAAATTCTTGTTTATATTAATTTTTTTAAATAATAGAAATTAATGAAATAAAATTAACCTATGTAAATAAACTCTCTGTATCTATAAATACATTTTTTTATTCTGTTGAAAGTACAATTACCACACATTTAAATTTTCATACTTATTTTAGCTCAGATTTAATTTCAAAGAATATTTTAAAGAGTTTATTAAAGAATATCCTTAAAAATATTTCTGGTATGAGGGACACTAATTAATGTACACTGTAAACTGATAATTGCCACCTTTTGAATAGAGTGTCATCAAAACATACAATGCCTCTACGGCTATGTAACAATTAAAACATGTATTGTTTTGAGAAGTACTCCAAAAACCAGCCCAGGCATTCCTCTTACTGTGTTTCTGAAACATTAATTGAGCTGGTCTAACTTGAGCTGACCATAACAAATCCATTGCACTAAAAGGAAATGAAGACGGGTATTCTACTTTCAGAAGAAATGTACATACTGCCCAACCCTTTGTACAAGTTGGTCAATACATTTAATTTTTGTCATAATTTAAGGTACTTGATCTTCATATGTCTTATTAAGTTCAATTTTAGTTTTGGGGAGGGAGTAAATTGCAGCAAAGGTTAAATTGCTTCATGACATCAATAATTACCCAAAAAGTGTATTGTACATGTTTTTATCTTATTGGCAATTGAAAAGTTTGAACTTCATATGAATAATAAAAAAAAGATATGTAAATTATTTACAGTGTAATAAATAAAAGTACTGTAAATTAAATTTGAATTATCATTCATCAAGGGTGGGATGCATGTTTATGAAAATAGTTTTGCAGTTTTGTATTTTTATTTTTGAAAAAAAAACCAACAGTAATGGTAATGGTAATGCATTACTTAACTCAAGTAATGGTAATGTAGTGTCTTACTTTAAGAAATTTAAGTAATGGTAGTGGTAATCCAATGCCCAAACTCTTGAAGTAATGGTAATGTAATGCATTACTTTACAATGTAATTCGCCCCAAACATGGTGCACAAATAACCTTAAATTATGTACATAATTCAAGGTTTATCGGTTTTCGATTTCCATGAATGATGTTGCCATGGTAATATACTGAAAGTAGATTACAAATGCAGAAAAAAAGTCATTTTTCGACCCCTATTGGCCCCCAAGATGAAAATGAATTCCGAAACCTTACTGCACATCTACAGGACACCATCAGATTAGGCTACTGCATAAAATGTCAGAGGAGTTCTGGGAACAGGGTCTTTTTTGTATAAAAACGTCAGTTTTCGATCCCCATTTGACCCCCAGGGTGAAATTAAAATTCAGGCTACTGAATCAAATTTAAGAGAAGTTCTGGGAACCAAGGTCTTTTTTGACCCCATTTGACCCCCAGGGTGGAAATAAAAATTCCGAAACCTTATTGCACATCTATAGGACACCACCAATCATCTTCAAAATGATGATTAGTCTACTGCATAAAATGTAAGAGGAGTTCTGGGTACCAGGGTCTTTTTGTATAAAAAAAACCCCGTCATTTTTCAACCCCCATTTGACCCCCAGGATGAAAATGAAAATTTCGAAATCTTATTGCACATCTACAGGACACCACCAATCATTTTCTAAAAGATGATAAGGCTACTGCGTAAAATGTAAGAGGAGTTCTGGGAACCAGGTTTTAGTAGGGGAAAAAAAACATTTTTGGCCCTCGTTTTGCCCATGGCGTAATATTTAAAACTCCAAATTTTATTGCACATCTACAGAACACTCCTCTTAAATTCTATGCAAGAGCCAAATTATCTTTCGAAAGGTCTTGGAATTTTCATTTTACACCCAAGGGGCCAATTGGGGATTGATTGATTGATTGTATGTTGTTTTACGTCCCGTTCGAGAATTTTTCACTCATATAGAGACGTCACCATATACCGGTGAAGGGCTTCCAATTTAGACCTTTACTCGGCACTCAGGGCCATTGAGCAGTGAGGGATCTTTATCGTGCCAGCGCCTGCCGTGACACGGGGCCTTCTGTTTTTAAGGTCTCATTTGAAGGACCCGCAACTTTCACTTCAAAGTGCCGAGCGCTTTGCGAAGGAACAGTTGCTACCTATTTTTTATCGACTTAGGTCAGTCGCGGCCGAGGCTCGAACCCACGACCTCCCGATTTGGGATTGAAAACGACCATAAAAATTGGTACTAAGTGTATTATTTTATGTGGATATTTGCTTTGAGAGTTGGAATCTGAAATATTTTTAAGATATTTGAACAATTATTAAATGAGATAGGTTACACATGTATAACTCCGTGGATACTTGCCCAACAGAATACTTTTACTATTCACTAGAAGTCTCTAAAGAGACTGTAGCTTTACTATAGTGTTGGGACAACATATCAATACGTACATGTATATGTAAAAATACAGAAATATCGAAAACATATTTTCAGTTTTTTTTGTTTACTTAACATTCAGGTTTATTATGTAAACAAATTTGCTGATATTATAACTATAAATATGAAATAAATTTATAATTAACACCACTTTTGTTAAATAATTTTGTTTTACAACAGATAAATGCATTCCATGAATAAATTATTCTTAATTGTGAAGAAATATTTTGTTCATTTCAATACAATAAGATTTTATATCTCATCTAAAATAGCCTGATATGTATCTTATTGTGACAAAAATATCATAAAACATATCGATATAGAAGTTGTACCATTCCAGCCCTACTTTACTGGTTTGTACATATATGATGAACGTGATGTATCTTTATGAGTAGTGTTTTTGAAAAAAAAAATTAATTCTATTTTTAGTAAACATGACAACATAATTTTTTGAAATAAAAAAAATGATACTAAGTATATGAAATTATGTATCTTAGTATAGTCTACTTGAACATCAAGACATTGAAAATGAATTCAGACCAAAACTTTTTGAGTAGTATTTTGAATGAATTTCTATTTAGTACACTGTTTGTCAAAATCAAAAGAACTGTTGTAAAGAATTACATGTATTTATATTACTTTAATCTACTTCTACTCAAGTCATATTGAAATCAGACCAAAACTGTAGGAAGAGTAGCGTTTTGAAATAAAAAAAAAATCAATACTATACTACTTTCAATACTATACAAAGCAACCATGGCAATACTGTTCATCAAAATCAAAAACCTATAAGAAAATTATCTATCTTAGTATGATGTACTTCTTTACCGAGTCTTATTGTTATCCAACCAAAACTGTTGGAGGAGTAGGATTTTGAATAAATTTCATAGAAATTTCTACTTTTAGTAACCATGAATTATGTTTATTACTGTAGGCTTACTGTTTCCCATGTCTCATTGAAATTTAACAAAAACTGAAGGAGGAGTAGCAGTTCGAATAAATTTCACAAAAATATAATTTTTTACTAACTAAAGCAACACTGTTCAAGGAAATCAAAAACCGATGCATACATAAAGTCTACTTTTGCTCCAAGTCTTGAAATCAGGTCAAAACTGTAGGATGGATGGAGTTTTGAAAGAACAAATTTGTTTTTACACTGTGTAATGATTGATTGATTGTATTTTTTCCGTCCCATTCGAGAATTTTTCACTCATATGGAGATGTCACCGTATACCGGTGAAGGGCTTTTTAGACCTATACTCGGCACTCAGGGCCTTTGAGCAGTGAGGGTCTTTATCGTTCAAGCGCCTACTGTGACACGGGATCTCGGTTTTTAAGATCTCATCCGAAAGACACGTGGCTCTCACTTCTAGTGCCGGGCGCTTGGCGAAGGAACAGTCACTACATATATGTTTACGTCTTAGGTTTGACGCGGCGCGGCGAACGAGAATCGAACCCGGGCCTCCCGATCACGAAGCGAATGCCTTACCACTAGGCTACTGTGACCGATTCACTATGTAACGAAGCTTTTATAAGTTTCAATTTTTCTTGCCCAGGGGTTCTTGAAAGGATTTTTTTTAAAGTTTGCACTCAGTCTTATCTCCGTTTGAAAGAGGTGTGCCCTTCATTTGAATAAATTTAAATTCCCTTCACCCAAGGACACTTTGAGGCAATTTTGTTTAAAATGACCCAAAAGTTAATTCTTGAGAAGTAATTGTAAAAAAAAAATTGTGACGAAAAAACTATATTTTACACGTTGCTTTACAGAGAAATATTTTACACTTGAAATAAAACTTTTTTGTATATCTAAATATTTCATCACACCTCTAGCGCGTTTCTTGATATTTTAACTAGTAAGATAATGAAGATTTAATCCTGACTGGTTCAATTGTGTACAAGCCCATTTATGATATTTGTACTCTGAGGGGTATGTTAACCTGTCTCCAACAATTCAGGTGAGGGTCCACAGTGAGTAGTTTTCAAATATAACAGCATAACAAAAATAACAGTCATGTATTTTCCAAAGGATTAAAGTTAGGAACTTACACGTTCTTGAGCAATAGGAGATCCATGTGAAATTTGTAACAAATTATGAGAAAACACTTCTGGTTGTGTCCTTTTGTAATTAGATGTAGATCAAAGATAACTTTTTTTTTCATATTTCTGGGAGGGATATCATTCTAGTTGTAGTATAAATTACACAGTGTAAAATTCTAAAAAGTTTATCAATTTAAAAAAAACTTGACTTATAATTCCATTTTAATCTTTGGCGCAAGTAGGTGTTAGAGAGAAAGAGGAGAGAGAGATTACCCCAGGTATATACTAGTACATGTAGCCCAACGCAAAACTTTAAAAACTTTTGATCGCAAATGCTAGGAAGGAGACACAATATTTAAAAAAAAATTTCCATGCATTGTTTTCAGAACAGTTTAAAGCTGAAAATGTATACCTTTATCCATGTTTAAAAAACTGCACATTTAGAAAGAAGTATATGATTAATTACATGTAGATAAATCAGGGTGCTTTGAATAGCAAAATCAAGCTACATGTATACCAGTATAGCTAATTCAGCTACTGCAACAGAGCTTAATCAATTTTAAGATTGTGCAAGACCTGTTTAACGCTTAAGCATTCTTAAAATATCTATATCATCATTCCTATTCAAGGAAGGGATACAAATGGAAGCCATACAAAAAAGCCATACGAAGGGAAACCATACAAAATATGACCAAAAGTCTATGATCTATTGACAAATAAACGTGTGTTGGAAGAGGAGTCAATGATAATTACAAGTGGGAAAAGGGATTAATATTCATAATAATAGGAGTTTTTCAATACTTAAGACCATACAGAGATAATTTCTTCCCCTTCCCCCCTCTTTCTCAGCCCCCAGATTGTTTATATACATTGTATACAGTACTTTATTTCGACATAAAAATCTATCTATCTATCTATGTATCTATCTATCTATCTATATATATATATATATATATATATACGTCGGATTATAAAGGAAAAAATGGAATTTTTAAAAACTGAATTTTATTGATGACGGGACGATTTTTTACTGTTACACAGGTGTTTGACCTCATGCTCACTGCCGTTCTTCTAAAAATAAACACATTAAAAAAAAAAAATACTACAAGCATATATGAAACGGTTTGTAAAAACAAAGTTTGTCAATATCAACTGCTTAATAAATTTTTAGTGTATAAACAGTAGATTGAACAACCTTAGCTATTTTTAGTAGGAAAACTACTAATTTTCACCAATAAAAATTGAAACTCTCGGAAACATAAATAATATAATTAACGTTTTTTAAAGATGTTTATCAAAAGTATTAAGTATTTTACTTCCAAAATAATAAAACCTTTTTTATCTTAACGCAAATACATTCTTGAATTACTGTTCTGGATGTTAACTTTTTTAGAGACATTCAACTATTCTTGTCTAATTAATTTTGTTCTGTCGAAAAAGTAATGGTCTTTCTTTATTATCTGACGCGAAACTAGAATCGATTATAAATTTATAATAGCTTTCATGGTCACTTTCTGATAAATTCCAGTTCACTGTCTGACCTCCATTAATAGTGTGAAATTTAAAACAAAAACCTTACGGAAGTTAATTAAATTTCCTCGACATGCTACTACGACTTCGTATGAAACAAAGATTCATGCATTTCTTTGCGAGAAACGGTTTGTTTTCTTTTCATAGAAAACATTTTTTTCTCTGATATCCATGCAGCAATTTCGGAACATTTATACAAGCGTCATTAAGATTTGCAGTGGAAAGGTTTTTTAACATGACATTATCATGTTTATATATATCTGAACTCTTAACTGAATATTTAATCGTTAAATATGTATGTTTCTATGTTAAAATCTTAAAAGTTAATTGATTGTATGTTGTTTTAAGTCCCATTCCAAGTCGAGAAATTTTCACTCATATAGAGACGTCGCCGTATACCGGCGAAGGGCTTCAAATTTAGACCTATGCTCGACACTCAGGGCCATTGAGCAGTGAGGGTTTTTAAGTTCTTATCCGAAAAACCCGCGTGACTTTCACTTGTAGTGCCGGGCGCTTGGCGATGGAACAGTCACTACCTTTGTGTACGTCGCAGGTTTGGCGCGGCGCGGCAAACGAGAATCGAACCCGGATCTCCCGATCATGAAGAGAACGCCCTACCACTAGGCTACCGTGACCTGTCTCTTAGAGTTGAAATTATCTTTTACTGTATAAATATGATGTTACAATGGTAAATATGTAAGCTACATAAAAAATGTTATTTGGTAACATTTTTGTGGAATGACTGATTTACAGTCTTTTTCAACACGTTCTCATTGAACTAAATCTGCCTTTTCAATATTCTAAATGAGTCCAGAATTATCAGTCTATGCATAAAAGCATTATCACAATACCTGCATTGACATCTTTAACTTTGTCATAGACATTCTCAGAGTCTCTACTTCCCAAAACATCATACTGTGCGCTGTCAACACAATAAATGAATAAAAAACTGTAATATAAAAAAAATAGATACATATAAAGACATTTATCAAAAATTCTTCTCAGAAAGTTGAAGCTTACTTGTTCTCTTGGTGTGTAGTTTCTGCAACAAAGAAAGAAAAAATAGAGAAACTAGTTTTTGTAAAGATTTGTTCGTAAATACAGGTCTATTAAGTGCTTCATACAGTTTACACAAATTCTATTATAAAGTAAACCACACACTTTCAGAAGTTCGATTTCCGCTATATTTCATTTCAAATTTCGAATTGATTGTGAAGTTTCATATGTGTATGTTTTATTCAATCAGTGAAACATTTCCGTCTCGTTAAACCATAAATGACTGAGAAGCTACAAAAGTAACCCGTGGACAAATCGTTGAGATATACCCGTATGTAATTAATATGCACGGGCCATTTGATTGGCTGCTGCTCAGAGTCCTGTTTAGACTGGTACCCTGACATTGCTTAACGGGCGCAATAATTCCTAGTGGCAGCGACTGGAATCAAGGGCAGAGAGCCAGAGAAATCTCGATGGCAAATCAACCAATCACAGTTTACGTAACGTATGAATTTTCGGCAATGACAAAAACGTTTCCGTATTTAACACACCTATTGGGGGGGGGGGGGATCAACACATCTGTGCATTTTGCATTTGAGAAAGCAATTCTTATATTATTCCTGACTGGTATTTGATACCCGTGATCTACACGACTTGTCTTCTATCTTTTTAAAACAATTTCGCACCTTTTAACGGGCGTCACTATTAGATTAAATAGCAAACTAACAAACATATTTTCAAAATTGAAGACTTCCAACTTTCTGATTGGTTGTGTATAAGCGACGAATTTAAATATTTAACAACATTTCGGCGAATTTGCCCTCGGGTGATGAGTAAAAGACGAGATCACCCGCGGGTATCCGACGATGTGAAAAGTAAAGAAAACTATTAAATGAAATGCTACATAATAAGTGCCTAGCTTCCATCATATCTCTACATGCGTCATGCATTTACTAGAAATGGTGTATGAAAAACTATTAAGTGCATGTATGTAGCCTTAAGTCATTTACCGGAACGGAAAACGACAAGCTTTTTGTAAAGACTAAAATCAATCCCAGCCCTATAGGTTGGCGCTACATTTACACCCAAATGTTCCTTTATATTCGTATTATACTGAAATACATGCTATTGAGTAACGGCTTACTTCTAGCATTTCCGTCAATACCCTGATATTGGTGGTCATCAAAACCAGTAACATGCATGACGTAATCTCCATTTTTGCTGAAAAAGAATTCCGATTATCATTGGTTTATTTATCAATTTTTTTTTAAAATTAAGTTGGCATTAAAAGAATACACGCATATTTTTAATAAATGTCTTCCTTTTATATCCAAGAAAAATTAATAACTAATTTTAATTTTAAAAAAATGTCTAAAATGTAGACCGACGTTACATGTACACAGGCCAATATTTTGAAGAAAAATGAGTGTTTCTTCACTATTCTGAGAGAATCGCCTATTTTCATTTGCACTTACCCATTTTTCTCGACATGATTTCCTCCTGAAAAAGAAAAGAAATATTTTGGAGATTAATGAAATACGTACATACAGTCAGAATACAAAAAAGCGTAAAAATAATCAGGTTTGTTATCTTGATTTTTTTTAAAGTAAAACATAAATAACGGTAATAACAATTGCATTACTAAAACAATAACAACAACAATGAATTACGTACTACGTTTTTTGGAAAACTTGTAGAAAAATAAATATGCCATTAGTCCTGCACATATGCAGAAAAAAACTCCAAACAACGATCCAAAAATGATAGAAAGGTTTTCTGAAAAGTAAAGACTAAAGATATATATTTGAAATTCTAAATAAGTCTGAAAAGTAGTAAATCGACCTTAAAAAACTGGAAAGTATGAAGTCGGGACGAACATCTATGAGTTGTTCCTACATGTATTTTGAACATATATTCAATGTGAACTATTTCTTGACGGGAACCTTACTAACAAATGCAGATCTTTTGGCTAAACAGAAAGTGGATATGTTCGTTGGTACATCCGGAATACCCTGAATAGTAGGGAGCTCTACACTGAAATAACTGTTACAGATTTTAAGTTATTCAAATTTCAGATTCCCCAGCAATTCAAATGACAAATCAAATATAAAGGTATAACATGTAATTGAATCATACAATAAAACAGATAATGATTTACTTAAAAGATTATTGTGAAAGACCTCTGCTCATTTCTTCCTCAGTACAACTGTGTAATACCCAAACAACTCAAAGAGTAGATACCTCCAAAGACTAACAGCAAATGTAATACTGATCGTGAAAACAGTAATTCCGTATTCAATCAATAGAGTAATATGTATCTGAGGTCCAGTGCTAGTTCTTAGGAAACTCCTGGCTACAAGACCATAACTGAATAATGGAGATAACAAACAGTATTCAAGCTAAAAGTCCATTAAAACAATACAAATCGAGAGCAGAGCAAACACTGACCTCCAAAAACATCAGAGGTGGGATCAGGTGCCATGGAGGAGTGAGCATCCTCTGCCGACCGGTTACACCCGCCGTATGCTCCTTCTGATGATCGGGAAAAAACGGAAAAATCCCTAGACAATTCAGTGTGTAAATAATGGCCTAACAATTAGTACATGTATGTCAAAAATTTCAATCAGCATTTGACTTAATGATAGGTAGTATTCGATAACAATGTTTTTGTATCGAGCATAAAACTTGCGAAATGATGATTTCAAACGAGACTGTTGATATCCTTGTTCATCAACTTGTTTGTCAATACCTTGCCTCGTTTTAGAAATTGTTCGTACGTAGAGCATGCTCTTGCGTATTGAATCAACTGGGAGACAAAAACTCAATAGGCAGGTGTTAAGGGTATATTTCTACACAAGTAAGGGAAGTTGACGATTGTTGACTAGACCAGTAATTAACGTAAGTTTAGTTCACCTGAAAATGATTTGCACTTACTTTAAACTAAGATATTAATCTTGCAACGAGAAGAATGATAGATGGTTTGTAGTAAACAAGCCATCTTAGGACACACATTAACTTCATTCTCAGAGACTTTGAAAGATGGAAGATTCATATGGAGACTTCATACAAGCTAGCCAGTATCGAACCAGTTTGGATACATAAACACCATATGCAGGTGATAATGGTTAATTTCTATTTAAGTAAGGGAGTTGATCACATTTAGATTTGTTGTTAGTTTGCCATTAATGTCTTTCTTTATCTAAACATCCAATATGAAACAATATCAGACTCTATTGGGTCTTGTATTTTGAGTTCAGTGGAATTGAAAAGTTTTTCCTGTTTGCACCGAGGGTGTTTGATTCGGGCCACGTATATAGAGTTCAAATACGATCTCCCAATCCCCACTCCTTGTTATAAGTAGCAAACGTTGTGGACTCTTTAGCTTTCCGTGGTTTTTCTAAGAAGACTTGGACTTGGAACACACTTACAAAAATGAACATGGAAAGACAAAATTAAGACAAGATGCATTGCACCATAAGTGTTGACTTTGGCCCGTTAGATTCTAAGAAAAACATAATCAGAGCATAACTTGAAAACATTTTAACAAAGAAGACTTGAAACTTGGAACAGAGATCAATGAGATAAAGTTTAGATCCACTGCATTACAATTTTTGACTTTGACCTATTTCTTCAAGATCAAATAAAAAAAATGGCCAAATCTTGGGAACCCTGTAAATTAGGACTTCAAACTGAGTACATGCAAAGATGAGATTAAGATTAGATGCATTGCTGTATTTTGTGAAGTCTTTGACATTCAGACTTCAAGCATACAACATTTAATGAATATTAAGTAAGGATGAACTTTACGAAAAGATGATTTAAAACTTTACTATATAGTTATTTTGAGCAATATATGAAATGAGGAGAGAATCAACAATAATTTAGACTTGTCCCTATTATTACTCATATAATACTCTTGCATTCTTAATATGGAACGAAAACTTCCTGTGAAAAATTATTTAAAAATAGCAGATGTTCAGAACGTGATCTTTCTTTTCAACAGCCATTGACTTTGATCTTTGAAACATGATCTTCCCCAGTAAAGCTCCTAGGCAACTCGTTATGATCTTGACGTTTAAGATTTGAATTATGACATATCTTAATGTCTTCAGCGACAAATATGTATACGTTTCAATTTATTAAAGGGCATTTTTTCACACTGAATTGCCTCCGATTACCAGATCATGACAAGGGCTCACGGCGGGTGTGACCAATCGACAGGGGACGGTTTCCCTCCTTGGTACCTGATCCCCTTTAATGTTTTCAGGGGTACATGTTAGCTCTGCTTTTAATTTGTATTGTTTAATTGGATTTTGAGCATTATAGCTTTCGTTCTCTTAACATTTCACGCAAGAGCATGTTTAATTCACGTACGAACAATTTCTAAAACGAGGCAAGCTATTGACAAATAGGTTGAAGATACAAGAATATCAAGAGTCTCGTTAAAAGTCAACATTTCGAAAATTCTATGGTCGATTCAACGACCTTAAGTAGAATGTTAACTGACGTTTTTCATACAAATTGTTCGGTCATTACTTTCACACTGAATTGTCTACGGATTTTTCCGTTTGCCCGATCATGACAAGGAGCACACAGCGAGAGTGACCGGTCGACAGGGAATACTTGCTCCTCCATGGCACCTGATCCCATCTCTGATGTTTTAGTGGACCGTATTTGCTCTAATTACTGCTCGTTATCTTCATATTTCACTCAGAAGTTCTGGATGTACCTTATGATCTCAATAATACTGACCTCTAAAATATGTATTGAATCACAACTGTATCATACATGTAGTCTTTAGCAACAACACACTTGAATAATATACAATTAAGTTCAAGAATTATAGCCCTAGCAATAATTTATTATCTCATTCTTCAGTGATCTTGAGCTTTTAAATCTACTATATACGACAATGGCAACTAATGGGAAATTTTAACAGATTCGAATCAGATTGACCAGGGCATTTTGTTACAGATAGAACAGCTGAATGGAAAGACTGACAAACAAACATGCTATAACCAAATATGTCTCCTACCGTTGGTGGACACACAGTTTGGTAAACTGTGAGTTGATATTATTCTTCCTTCTGAAATTAACAATAACAAAAAAAACCATTAATGTCATACAAAATGGTGTGAAAATAAAGGTACAGATAAAGGAACGATGCTGACTAACAAAGTAAAAACAAGAGGTCCATGGACAACAGTCCCAACCTTGGCCCTGAAAATGTTAATATGACATTTTAATATGACTTATTGTAGCCCTGATACTCTTAGGAAGATTTAACTTTATTTTATTTCCATGTAAACTTTGAATCCCTATTTTAGCCCCACCCTTATCCCAGAATATGAATCTGTATTCCGTAGGAATATTTGGATATGTCATGCTTTATTGTGGCACCGTTGCTTTTGAGAAGATAAAAAATCTTAATATTTTAAGTATATATTTGATCCCTTATTATGGCTATATCCTATCTCCCAGGCCATACTAGTATTGAATCTGCACCAAATTGGAATGCTTGTATAATATAACTTACTAGTAAATTATAGCCCTGCTGTTGATGAGAATGATTTGAAGTTTTTTTTTTCACAATCCATGACCCCCGGGGAAAGGGTGAGGCCACAATGGGCGACCAAAGATTTATATAGGAATATATAGGAATAATCCTCTTCTCAAGAATAACAAAGCCATGGTTTGTTATTTTTTTTTATGGAAGTATGCTCAGGTAGTGTTGATTCGCGTTTTTTTTTCAATCATGACCCCCGTGGCCAGGGTTGGACTACAATAGGCGATCAAAGTTTTACATATGCATATATAGGGAAAATCTTTCAAAAAAATATTCTCAAAAACAGCAAAGCCATTATTGATCATATTTATATGGTAGCATCTTCAGTCTAGATTCAAATTTGTTCAAATCATGACCACTGGAGGTAGGGAGTGGCCACAATGGGTGATAGAGTTTTACATAGGTATTCAAAGGAAAAATCTTTAAAAATCTTCTTTTCAAGAACAAAAGTCATGATTGGTCATATTTATACGGAAACATCCACAGGTAGTGTAGATTCAAGTTTGTGCAAATCATGACGTCCAGGTTTAGGGTGGGGCCACAACGGGCGATCAAACTTATACATAAGAATGATTACAAAAAATCAATAAAGACATTTTTTGAAGAACAATAAAGCAATGATTAGTCTTATTAAGTAGAAGTATCCTCAGGTAATGTAGATTCAAATTTATTCAAATCATGATCCCCAGGAGTAGAGAGGGGCCATACAGGGGATAAAAGTTATACAAAGGAATATTTAGGAAAAAGTCATTAAAAATTTTCTTCTTAAGAACAGCAAAGTCATGATTAGTCATTTCACCTCAGAAGTATCCTCAGATAGTGTAGATTCAAATTTGTTCAAATGATGTCCCCCTGGGGTAGGGCTGGGTCACAATAGATGATCAAACGTATAGGAAAAATCTTCTAAAGCCTTGATTAGTCAAAGAAATATGAAAGCAACCTCAGTTCAGTGTAGATTCACGTTTGAAAAAATCATGTGCCTAAATAAGAGTCGGAGTTTGACACATTGTGCACGAGCTGGAAGCGAGGCCATGTTTGTCAATTCCTGACAGCGGCTTAGGCAAAGTCATACAAACCTAACACTGTTGTTATAGCTATGCTAACTGTTGCATTAACAAGACAATTTAAATAAATCCCCTGTTCAAACGCCAAATATCATTGATAATTTTCTTGCACATTCTTTTATCAAAAGTTATATGAAAATGCGTTTTCATGACTTGTGAAATGTATATTTGATTTACAATACTACGAACAGTAGATTTTCTCTTTAAATCCTTGTCAAAAGTGACACTTTTTTGCATAATATTTATTTTTTGTTATGTGTCAGATGAGTGAAACTACTTTAAAATACCTAATATAACGTAACGATTCTTGTTGAGCAAGCGGTAGCGAGTTCAATTGACATATGATCAGGATTTCGATCCCTATTGTGGGTGTTGACAATTTTTCCCTAGAAAAGCATGATTTCTGTTCGTTTTGTTCATATTTCATTCTTAGACTGGCTGTATAAATCCTTTGTTAATTGAGCTAAAAAAAGATTGGAATTGATTATACAGAGACAAACATACAGGAAGCGTAATACCGTAATACAGTCCTGCTGTTCATTAGAATTAACAAGATTTTTAAAAGACTGTTCTATATACGAGGTATTCCAATGTTAAACTTGGATAGCTTATTTTAAAGTTTCAGTTTCACCCAATGATTCAAAAGAGCTGGAAACTGCAACACTTACATTACTTGCAAACATCCAATCTCCTTTCCAGGCTCTACCCGAGCCCGGAATGGGGGGTGGGGGTGGCAGAATTCGAACAAAGAAGAAGGTACGGTTGTAATAAAAATCTAGCCCTGTATTTTTTTTAAATATAAAACTGTTGTGAAAAATTAAAACTTTTGCTTTCTAAATTGTTCAAATTCCATGCAATAGGATCATTCTTTTTCCCCATATATATTCATTCATATATATTTACATTTGCTTAATATATATTTACATTTGCTGTGTGTCGCCCGCGTGGCGCAGTGGTTAGAGCGTCTGCTCTAGATCGCGGAGTAAGGAGATGATCCTTACGTCGCGGGTTCGAATCCCACTGTGGGACGTGGAGACCGGTCCTTCGGATGAGACCGTATAAACCGAGGTCCCGTGTCGCAGTAGGTGCTGGCACGAAAAAGATCCCTCACTGCTCAATGGTCGTAAGTGCCGAGTATAGGACAAAATTTGCAGCTCTCCACCGGCAAGTCGTGGCGCCTCCATGAGTGAAAAATTCTAGAGAGGGACGTTAAACAACATACAAACAAACATTTGCTGTGCTTTTCTACTGAGCCAACTGTGAAATTGATTTGAAAGCCATTTTTGTGTATACTCACGTGTAGAAATATACACGGTGAAGTGACATCACAATGAGGTTACAGAGATGTAAATAAAAATGTAACGATATAGAGCAGCAAGAAATTCAAATATTGAGTATATTATTGGTGCTTTTAAACATGTAAAATGTAAATATAAGGAATGTTTTTAATTTTAATGTGAATTATTGGTGTGTAACAGGCCCGTAGGAAGCAATTTCAGTTTGGGGGGCACAGCCATACATTTTAAGTTGAGGGGAACACTACCAAAAATTTTCCGACAAGCAAAAAAAAAAGTCAACAACTACCAAAAATTCCTTGACAAGCAAATGAAAAAAAAAGTTCATCAGACGTTTTTATTGTGGGGGCACAAGCATACAGTATCTAAGTTTCCTATAGTAATCTATATATCGGCAAAATTATTGGGGGGGGGGGGCACGGTCCCCCGTGCCACCCCGGTTCCTACGGCCATGTGTAAATCACACAGACTTGCACGTAGACCTATTTTTCATGAAGCGCTAGCGTGCTTCATGAAATATGCCTACGTGACAAGTTTGTGTGATTTACACACTAATAATTCACACAAAACTTAAAAACATCCCTTAAGTAAATCACACATACTTTTTGAATTGAACAAAATAAATTATGATGAAATTAAAGAGTTATTTTTAATTTCGCAAATCACATTAACAAGCTAGCTGTTACAGAGACCTGCAGGCCTGCATGAAGTTATAACCAAGCAGGATAAATGACAGAACTTAAACACTCTACCAGCTATACATTAAATGCAATTAAAAGTAACACACTAAGCATGATGCCATTCTTTACAGTTTACATACCTATACAAAATTTCATATGAAAAAATGAGTTTATAAGTAATTAATACCTACATGTACTTACCTAATGTTATGTTCAGATACTGCTTAGCTGTCCCTGTTTCACAGAGACCAGAATGTCCAGACTCACATAAAAACTGCGTGTAGGTGTCATCACTTGTGAGGTTGTTTGTGATGGTACTAGAACGAGTGTACTGACAGCCAGGCGACGGTGAGGCCTCAGAGTGAACTGGGGTCTGTGGTAGCCCCGTGAAGGTAAAGTCTTGGGACTTCTTAGCACACCAACGGATTGTCTGAAAAATTACACAATAAAATTCTATGAAAATTTCAATCAAATAGTGAGATTTCTGTAGTTTTTAATGTTATTTAAGAATACCTACAGCACTTGGGTCACTACCGATCTGTCCGGTGCATGACAGCTGTAAAGCTGTCCCAACTGGAAACTCTCTCAATGCCGTGTTAGAAAATTCATTAAGTATCTTCACAGATGGCATTTGAATCACTTTTGGATGGACTGAATTACAAGAAAGATCCAGCAACAAGTAATATAACATATTTTTAATGAAAATTATTTTAAATATACAATTACAATGCCACATTGTGTAATCTGACTATGCATACCTATGTACGTAACATATTCCGGACTTGTCACTTGATTAACTGCAGCATTTGTAAATCCAGACATTGTACACATGTATCCAGTGAAATCCTGAGGACACAACACTTGATCTTTAGGAATCGTTAACTTTAGCTGAGCTATAGCAGGTGAGCTGACAGTGGCTGTTACTGTTGCCCTGTTTTGCAAATCTGTGTCCTGCCATGTTGTAGTATCTTGACCACTACTTGAACGAACAGAAACCACATCCTTCATTGAGTATGTATTTGTATTGTTTTTTTGTATCTGCATGGTAAAAACTGTATTAATTTGTGATGGGTTGATGGTGGAACAGGTTACAACAAGATCATTTTGCCCTAAAGTTACAGATAGCGGTTGGACCTGAATTTGGAGGTTCTGTGCTGAAAACATATAAAAGAATGAGTCATTCAAGATTTTTGTGAATAGTAAGAATACGCTTTCTAAATGATAATTTATTAGTTGACTGTAAAACTTTGTACGAGCTTAAAGTGAATTGTTTTGACTTTATATTTGTAATGGCCATTTTGTCATTGTTTAGCTATTTGTTATGACATACGTCATTGTACTGATATATTTTGCACGCCTGTGATAATGTACATATGATATAATTTTTCAAGTTTACATATGATATAAATTTTCAAATTTACACATGATATAAATTTTCAAGTTAACATATTATATAAAAATTCAATTTAACTTATGATATAAAAAATGAACTTTACATACTGAATATGATATAAATATAATAATTAAAATAGAATAAATATTCAAGTTTACGTATATGATTATTAGATGCTGTCATAAGACAGTATTACCCGCACTAAGGTATTTGCCTCTAAATGCAGTCTCCTTCATATATGGGTAACCAGGGAAGAAGCCACACTAAACTTATAATTTACACAGAATATTTTGTGTTTTGTACGGCAAGTCAAACGTTGCAATATTCGATCTTTTCCATTTGCATTGTATTATATTTATTTGAATTCTATAATTTTCCATTTGATTTGTATAATTTTCTATTTGTATTCTATATTTTCCATTTTTATTGTAAAAAAAAAATAGTTTGAATTTTATAATTTTTTATTTGTATTGTAGAATTTCTTATTTGCATTGTTAAATTTCTCATTTGTATTGTAAAATTTCTTATTTGTATTCGATAATTTTTCATTTGTATTGTCTTGACCAATGAAATCCTTCGTAACGAAATAAATAAACAATCCTCGGATACAATGCAAATGAAAAATTATCGAAAACAAATAAGAAATTTTACAATACAAATAAGAAATTTAACAATACAAAGAAGAAATTTAACAATACAAAGAAGAAATTATACAATATTATAAATTATACACTACAAATGAGTTTTTACAATGCAAATGGAAAATATAGAATACAAATAAATATTATAAAATACAAATGGAAAATTATACAATACAAATGAAACATTATATAATACAAATGGAAAATTATAGAATATGAATAAAAATCAAACAATATAAATGGAAAATTATACAATACAAATGGAAAAAATTGAATATTGCAACGTTTGACAGGCCATAGTTTTGTATTTATATTTATTATGTGTTTATCCTTCATTGTATACATGTAACTTTATGTTTCACACAATCCTCAAATGAGGGAAATAAAGTATGAATGAATGAATGACCCCTGCTTTTATTAAATAAACAAAGATGCTAATCTGTATGCATTGAATAAACAAAGGAGCCAGGACTACACACAATTTTTTATGGTATGTCTAGAAATTTTCATTTTTGCCACTTTTGAATTTCTTTGCGCCACTTTTTGGAAAAAAAACTCATTTGGCGAAAATGGTGAATCACAGCTCGACCACTGCAAGGCATGTATTTTTCTGGCTTTTTAATCACCTAAGATGTTATTCTAATGATACTAAGGAAGAAAAGATTACCAATACATAAACCAAAAGATTGTCAAGAAGGGACCCACCTTAGAGAGAATTTCTCCTATTATTAATCAAATGTGATACATACCTATCACAAAAGGTAATCTGGCATATCTACAGAATATTAATGAATGATAAACTATTTTTAACAACAAAGTCGCCATTGCTTTTTAAATTTCTTCCCGTTTCATGTGTATATACAGGTATATCTAAAGATAGTGAGACCTAGGTCATGCCAAGAGTTATACATTGGTGCAGTTCGTATATACTTTAAAAAACTAAATAAACATGCACCTGGGTGTTACTCAAGTGAGGAACTTAAATTATTAAAATAAACGGGGAGGTTGTAAGCCAAATATATTTATAGCTTAATAAAATCATGCTTGATAATATTATTGGTTCAGGCCCGTATAGGAAGGAATTTCAGTTGGTGGGGACAAACATACGTGTTTATTTTCAGTTGGGGGATATCAAAATTTTCATTAAAGATCCAATATAGCCCCACCCTAATACCAAAGCCTCCGACCCAGGGACCAAGATATTCACAATTATGGAAGGGGCCCTCAGCTTGCTCATCATAACCATGCGCTTAGTATGTATCTTAAATAACATGGGCAGAGAAGAAGATTTTCAAGGAAATAATGCACCACTTTTACTATATAATCAATAGAGCCTCCCCCCTGCACACCCCCAATGCCACAAATTTCAAAATTTTGGAAGAGGCATCCTTGATCATCATAAGCATGTAGCTAGTTTATCTTTTTATATAGAAGAAGAGAGAAGAAGATTTTTTACAGAATTGATGCATTTGCACTATGTGCAACCTTACACCAGAACCCCTGACCCAGTGGCCTAGATATTCACAATTTTGGAAGAGACACTCAGCTTGCTTATCATAACTTTTTCCTTGGTTTATCTGCTAAATACCTAGGAGCAGAGAAGATTGCACTTTCACTATATAATTAATAGACCCCATCCCACGCAGAACCCCTCATTTTTGGGGCTATAAATTTTCACATTTTGGAAGAGACAACCTTGATCATCATAACCATGCACTTAGTTTATCTTTTTTATATACAGGGGGAGAGAAGACGATTTTTTAAAGAATTTATGCATTTTCACTATATGATCAGTAGAGCCCCGCCCTAACACCAGAAACCCTGACCCAGGGGCCAAGATATTCAACATTTGGGAAAGAAATATATGGAGATAACGAACAGTTTACAAGCTCTAAAGTTCATTAAACAATACAAAATAGGAGCAGAGCAAACACAGACCTCAAAAACATCAGAGGTGGGATCAGGTGCCATGGAGGAGTGAGCATCCCCTGCCGACCGGTCACACCCGCCGTGTGCTCCTTGTCATCGACAATTCAGTGTGTAAATAATGGCCCAACAATTAGTATGAAAAACGTCTGTCAGCATTTGACTCAATGATAAATTGCATTTGCTGACAAGTTCATTGTATCGACCATAGAACTTACATGTACGAAATGATGACTTTAAACGAGACAGATGATATTCTTGTTTAATCAACTAGTTTGTCAATAAAATACCTCTTTTTAGAAATTGTACATATGTAGAGCATGCTCTTGCGTATCGAATCAACTGAGATATATATATAGAGAGAGAGAAAGAGAGAGAGAGAGAGAGAGAAACATACAGGAAGCGTATTACCGTAATACAGTCCTGCTGTTCATTAGATCAAGATTTTTAAAAGACTGTTCTATATACGAAATATTCCAATGTTAAACTTAGATAGCTTATTTTAAAGTTCCAATTTCACCAAAGATTTAAAAGAACTGGAAACTGCAACACTTACATTACTTGCAAACATCCGATCCCCTTCTCAAGCTCTACCCGAGCCCGGGATGGGGGGGGGGGGGTGGAAGAATTAGAGCAAAGAAGAAGGTACGGTTGTAATAAAAATCTAGCCCTGTATTTTTTTAAAATATGAAACTGTTGTGAGAAATTAAAACTTACGTTTTCTAAATTGTTCAAATTCCATGCAATAAAATCATACTTTTCCCCCATATATATTTATTCATTCATATGTATTCACTTAAATGAATCTCATTATTCAAAGTCAACTTACCTAGGGTTATGTTCAGATACTGTGTGGCTGTTCCTGTTTCACAGAGACCAGAAGATCCAGACTCACATAAGAACTGTGTGTAGGTGTCATCACTAGTGAGATTGTAAGTGATGGTACTGGAACGAGTGTACTGACAGCCAGTAGACGGTGAGGCCTCGGAGTGAACTGGGGTCTGTGGTAGCCCAGTGAATGTAAAGTCTTGGGACTTCTTAGCACACCAACGGATTGTCTGATAATTACATAATGAAAATTCAATTGTGATTTTAATTTCAGAGTAAGATTTTCTAAAAGTTATCCACTCTAATAATGTTCTTTAAAAACACGTACAGCACTTGCGTCACTGCCAATTTGTCCAGTACAAGTCAGCTGTATAGCCGTGTTAACTGGAAACTGTCTTGATGGTGTGTTAGAAAATTCACCAAGTATCCTCACACTTGGCATTTCAATCACTTTTGGATGGACTGAATTTAAAGAAAATCCATCAACACATTAAGCAGCATATATTATTTATTGAAAATTATTTGAAATGTATACTAGTAATTATAATGCCGCATTGTGGATTGTGTACATACCTGTATAAGTAACATACATCTTATTTGTCTCTTGAGTACCTAAAGCATTTGTAAATAAAGACATTGTACACATGTATCCAGTGAAATCCTGTGGACACAGCACTCTGTCTTTAGGAATCGTTAACTTTAGCTGTGCTGTGGCTGGTGTGCTGACAGTGCCTGTTGCTGTTGCCCTGCTTTGTAATTCTGTGTCCTGCCATGTTGTAATATCTTGACCATTCCTTGAACGAACTGAAACCACATCCTTCATTGAGTAAGTATTTGTATTGTTTTTTCGTAGCTGTATGGTATACACTGTATCAAGTTGTGATGGGTTGACGGTGGAACAGGTTACAACCAGATCATCTTGTCCTAAATTTACTGATGAGGATTGGATTTGAATTTGCACGTTCTGTTCTGAAAATATATAATTTGAAAAATTTGCACACATGGGTAAGCTGCGAATTATGAAACATTTTAATAAAGGAATTAGACTCATTCAGATTTTTGCGAATAGTTAGAATGCATTCTTCAAAATGATATTTTGTTAGTTGTGTGTAAAATTTTATGAAACTAAAGTGAACTGTCTTGAGTTTATATTTGTAATGCGCATTTCGTCATAATGTTCATCTACGTAACAACATAGTTGAATACTGTTATGCTACTGTCATAATGCATATATTAAAATTTATTAAATTTATTAAAATTTACATACGATTTTAATATTCAAGTTTACATATCATATAAATATTCGAATTTACAAATGTGATGAAAATTCAAATTAATATACAGTGTAGTTTAGAAATCCACTATAGGTTTGATAATTCTAATTCAACTTGATTGTTGGGAATATTAATATATTTAAAACTAACAGAAAGAGAACCATGAGTATAAGCTGGATTACAACTTGCAGTAAAAAGTTACTCTAAACTACAATATTAATAATGAGCCTTACAATTTATTCGCTTTATATGACTTCCATAGTTGTAATATTTCCTAGATTTTAGCATGAACAATTTAATTCCATATCTACAATTTCTCAAATATTCAACTGATGTATTACCATCACAAAACTTTTCGCTGCATATGGCAATTACATGCCATAGCTGTAATATTTTCTAGGTTTTTATTTGAACAATGAAAGTGTTGGAAGATTTCGAAAATCACATGTTACATTTTCCATAGTCTTCATTATTTTTACAATGAAATGGAGTAAGTCATCTGTTATCTTTACTTAGAGAGACAGCTTGATAAAATATATGAAATCAATAATAACAAACTATTACAATAATAATAACAAATAAATTCATCAAGATCAATGCTCACGATCTTGGCTTAGATACACTAGAAATTAGAAGAAAAAAACATATGAAACGTATATTATTTTATAAGATTGTTAACGGATTAGCTCCTCAGTATCTGCATGACTTACTAATATTACAGCAACATTTTTTACCGCAAAATTCTTATTAAGGAATCAGGACAATCTTACATTTCATATTCCACAAGCCAAAAGAACTTCATTTATAAAAAGTTTTTTTTTACTTCAAATATAAGACCACGAGATGATTTACTTTTTAATTAACGAAATATATGAAGGCCATTTCAATTAAATATTTGAGAGATTGTATACTTTGTACATGGAAATAAATCCCATTGCGAGGGTAGGCGCCGTCTTTGTGATTCCAGACATGACTAATAATTATCAAATCGTACCTTGTTTATGTAATTCTCCTAGTAAACGAATTTTCATGCATATATAGCCTTTAGTTACTGCAGATACTTTATCGTCGCCGCATGGCGCATTGGTTAGAGCGAAGAGTGAGTAACGTCGCGGGTTCGAATCCCACTGTGGGACGTGGAAACCTGTCCTGCGGATGAGACCGTATAAACCGAGGTCCCGTGTTGCAGTATGTGCTAGCAAGAAAAAGATCCCTCACTAGTGAAAGGCCGTAAGTGTCGAGTACAGGTCTAACTTTGCAGCCCTTCGTCGGCAATTGGTGGCGTCTTCATGCGAGTGAAAAATTCTCGAAGGGACGTTAAAGAAACAAACAAGAAAACAAAAGATTCTCTATATACAATAAATATAACATACAATATCCAATTTACTTTTTAGAATCATGCCCGTAGGGACAGGGTGGGGAGGAGGGGGGTTACTAGTTCTTTCCCCAATAATTTTGTCAGTATATATAATAGAAAACAAAGGTTATTACGTTTGCGCCCCCTCAATTTTGCCAGTTTTTGTATATAATATACACCAGCATGTGTCCCCCATTACATCCCCCCTTTCGCGCTTGTCAAGAATTTCTGTTAGGTTCCCCCACACTGATATTACTTCCTACGGACCTAAAATTGTAGCCAAATTAATTCAATTTATACTTCCATTGCAATATTCCTTTAATTGTTAACAGAATATATTTTAAAGTAAACTGCATCATTTTTAGACGGTGCTATTTATAGCCACAGGCTATTGCTGCTGCTTTTGGGCTATAAATAACAACAGTGTAAAATCACGGGGACCCTAGCGGCGATTTTTTCAGAGTCAAAATAATGAAAATAGGGTTGATTCAATGTTTGAAAATAAAATGCAGATAGTTAACAAATACTCTCAAGTTATTTCAAAGACATTTTGTTGATGGGCACAAAGCTTAAATCCTTATATTTGCCGTTATCGATATTTCTCGCTTCATGAATATTCATTAAATTACGCCAACCTACAACTAATTCGTACACAGACTGACTCGTGTATTCGTATGCAAACTACAGAAGTCACACCGTTTTTTTAACGTTGTGTTAATGTAAAATTTAAATAATATTTATTAATAGTCGGAATATTTAATGGATAATGGTTTCACATTTTAACTTTGAAATCAAATAATTATAATTGCTAAACACACCACAGTGGTTTCTTAGTTACATATATGCGACAAACGGTAATTACGAGACGTTCCCAATTTGATACTCCCTAATTATGAGATACTCCATGCTAGGAGAGCGTCGATCTCCAATTCCAAAAGTACAATATGATTCGAGGACTGCACATTCCCTGTTCCGGAATTGCGTGTTTTATAAATGTTTTATTTGAGACGTTTTGTGGATTTATTATACAATAAACTTTTAAAGTTAACTGTAATTTTACGATGTCTTTTGATTGTTTGAATTTCTAATATCTGTTGACGATAATATATTAGATATATATAGGATCTCCCATGATTTGTAGTTGGGTATGATTTTTATCCAACGAGTTGTGTGTTTTTTATCCCCAAGCCTTGGCGAGGGGATAAAAACACACAACGAGTTGGATAAAAGCCATATCCAACTACAAATCATGGGAGATTCTTTTTATCCCATGTTTAATACTTCACATCCAATGTTTTACACTGTCTTATACAGGACTCCACTTTATTTTACTTCATCACTTTAACGCAAAAACCATTGTGACGTCACAACTGCACTTAACTGTGGAATATGAAAAAATTATCCGATGAATCATATCCACGGGATAAAGGGGTAAACATGGGATATATATATATATATATATATATATATATATATATATATATATATATATATATATATATATATATATATATATATATATATATATATATATATATTCGGAAAGAAAAAAAAAGATCACGACATCTTATCGATAATCTTATTTAACAAACTTCATATGCTGATACATACTGATGAGAGCTATTTAACTGCATCAATATTTTTTACCTCGACCTTTCCTTTGACCTTGACCTCACTTTTCTTAAATGAGTGTTTAGCTCAGTTTTAAAGAGTCCATTCATAACATTTTTATCAAACTTCATATGCTAATACATACTGATGTAACCTTTTCAACTGCATCAACAATTTTTGACCTTGACCTTTCCTTTGACCTTGACCTCACTTTTCTTAAATTAGTGTCAAACTTCATATGCTGATACATACTGATGTAAGATATTCAACTGCATCAATATTTTTTCACCTTGACCCTTCGTTTGACCTTGACCTCACTTTTCTCAATTTGTGTTTAACTCAGTTTTAAAGAAACCATTCATAATATCTTTATCAAACTTCATATGCTAATACATACTGATGTAACCTTTTCAACTGAATCAACAATTTTTGACCTTGACCTTTCTTTTGACCTTAACTTCATTTATTTTAAATTAGTGTTTAGCTCAGTTTTAAATAAACCATTCAAAATATTTTTATCAAACTTAATATGCTGATAAGTATTTATGAGAACTATTCAACTGCATCAAAAACGTTTGACCTTGAACTTTTCTGGGACCTTGACCTCACTTTTCTTAAATTTGCATTTTGCTTAATTTTAAAGAAACCATTTAAGATATATTTATGTAAGCTTATGCACTTATACATAATTTGGTGAGAATTTATCATCTATATCAAACTTTTTAGATTTCAATTTCAATTTCAAAGAAACTATTAAAGCATTACTAATATACCCTCGGTGGGGCATTCATGTCCTATGGACATATTTCTATAGTTAATAGACTGTTCTATATACGAAGTATTCCAATGTTAAACTTGGATAACTTATTTTAAAGTTTCAATTTCACCCAATGATTGAAAAGAACTGGAAACTGCAACACTATACATTTCTTGCAAACATCCTATCTCCTTTTTAGGCTCGGTTCGAGCCCGGGATGGGGGGGGGGGGGAATTCGAACAAAGAACAAGGTATAGTTATAATAAAAAATCTAGCCCTGTATTTTTTTAAAATATGAAACTGTTGTGAAAAATTAAAACTTATGTTTTCTAAATTGTTCAAATTCCATGCAATAAGATCATACTTTTTCCCCATATATATCCTCGGAGATCCATAAGTCGTTATCCTAATTTGATTGTGTCCGTTTCGTAAAAAAAAGTCATACCTTACTTATAAATACTTTTTCTTTCAATTGAACTGATAGTTTAGAAAAATATTGCCTTTATTGATTGTTTACAACTCGTTCAAAGTGTCGATGTTTACCCGGCGCCATTTTGAATAACAGGTCCTAGGGTCGTGACCTCAGCGGAAATGACATTATAAAGGCCAAAAATTCCAAATCGGGTATGTAACTTCTGTTGACATAATGTAAACAATGCGTACGATAGCACCAAAACACTTGAGATAGGTCGTAAGAAAAAAAATATTTTAGGCTCTATTTTCAAACGTATGCGGTAAAAGCAGATTTATGCTAAGTGGGGTATAATTTTCTTTAAGACTGTATTTCCTGTTTTGACCTTATCATCGTCAGCAGTTGTAAAATATGACAAAAGAAATCCTAATAGAATTTTTCCAACGCTGTACGGTGATACAGAGGACACAATCTTGTGAGATACTTCAGGAAAATAAAGGGGCACGACTCTAGGACCATAACGAATTTAGGGCCTCCGACGATATTTATTCATTCATATGTATTCATTTAAATGAACCTCATTATTCAAAGTCAACTTACCTAAGGTTATATTCAGATACTGTCTGGCTGTTCCTGTTTCACAGAGACCAGAATATCCAGACTCACACAGGAACTGTGTGTAGGTGTCATCACTTGTGAGGTTGTATGTGATGGTACTGGAACGTGTGTACTGACAGCCAATAGACGGTGAGGCCTCGGAGTGGATCGGGGTCTGTGGTAGCCCAGTGAAGGTTAAGTCTTGGGACTTCTTAGCACACCAACGGATTGCCTGATAATTACATTATGAAAATTCAATTGTGATTTTAATTTGAGAGTAAGATTTTCTAAAAGTTATCCACTCTAATAATGTTCTTTAAAAACACGTACAGCACTTGCATCAGTGCCAATTTGTCCAGTACAAGTCAGCTGTATAGCCGTGTTAACTGGAAACTGTCTTGATGGTGTGTTAGAAAATTCACCAAGTATCCTCACACTTGGCATTTCAATCACTTTTGGATGGACTGAATTAAAAGAAAATCCATCAACACATTAAGCAGCATATATTATTTATTGAAAATTATTTTAAATGTATACTAGTAATTATAATGCCGCATTGTGGATTGTGTACATACCTATATAAGTAACATACTCTGGACTTGTCTCTTGAGTAACTAAAACATTTGTAAATCCAGACATTGTACACATGTATCCTGTGAAATCCTGTTGACACAACACTTGATCTTTAGGAATCGTTAACTTTAGCTGTGCTGTGGCTGGTGTGCTGACAGTGCCTGTTGCTGTTGCCCTGCTTTGTAACTCTGTGTCCTGCCATGTTATAGTATCTTGACCATTACTTGGACGAACTGAAACCACATCCTTCATTGAGTAGGTATTTGTATCGTTTTTTTGTAGCTGTATGGTATACACTGTATCAAGTTGTGATGGGTTGACGGTGGAGCAAGTAACAATCAGATCATCTTGTCCTAAATTTATTGATGAGGGTTGGATTTGAATTCGCACGTTCTGTGCTGAAAATATATAAATTGAAAAAATATGCACACACAGGTAAGCTGCGAATTATGAAACATTTTGATAAAGGAATTAGACTCATTCAGATTTTTGTGAATAGTTAGAATGCATTATTCAAAATGATATTTTGTTAGTTGTGTAAAATTTTATGAAACTAGAGTGAACTGTCTTGTCTTTATATTTGTAATGCGCATTTTGTCATAATGTTCAGCTACGTTACAACATAGTTGTATACTGTTATGCTACTGTCTTAATGCATATATTTTATTAAAATTTACATACGATTTTAATATTCAAGTTTACATATCATATAAATATTCAAGTTTACAAATGTGATGAAAATTCAAATTAATATACAGTGTAGTTTAGAAATCCACTATAGGTTTGATAATTCTAATTCAACTTGATTGTTGGGAATATTAAAATATTTAAAACTGACAGAGAGTGAACCATGAGTATAAGTTGGATTCGACTTGCAATATTAAATCCAAGTTACTCTAAGCTACAATATTAATAATGAGCCTTACAATGCAATTTATTCGCTTTACGACTTCCATAGTTGTAATGATTCCTAGATTTTAGCTTGAACAATTTAATTCCATATCTGCAATTTCTCAAATATTCAATTGATCTATTACCATCACAAAACTTTTCACTGCAAATGGCAATTACATGCATATGGCCATAGCTGTAATATTTTCTAGGTTTTTTATTTGAACAATGAAAGTAATGGAAGATTTCGAAAATTACATGTTACATTTTCCATAGTCTTCATTATTTTTACAATGAAATGGAGTAATTCATCTTTTATCTTTACTGAGAGAGACGGCATGATAAAATATATGAAATCAAGTTGCAGCTGCAACGAATAATAACAAACTATTATAATAACAATAACAAATAAATTTATCAAGATCAATGCTCAAGATCTTGGCTTAGATACTTTAGAAATTAGGAAAAAAAACATATATAAAACGTATATTATTTCATAAGATTGTTAACGGATTAGTTCCTCAGTATCTGCATGACTTACTAATATTACAGCAATATTTTTACCGCAAAATTCTTATTAAGGAATCAGGGCAATCTTACATTCCATATTCCACAAGCCAAAACAACTTCATATATGAAAAGGTTTTTTTTTACTTCAAATATAAGACCACGAGATGATTTACTTTTTAATTAACGAAATATATGAAGGCCATTTCAATTAAATATTTGAGAGATTGTATACATTGTACATGGAATTAAATCCCATTGTGAGGGTAGGCGCCGCCGTGATTCCAGATATGACTAATAATTATCAAATCGTACCTTGTTTATGTAATTCTTCTAGTAAACGAATTTTCATGCATATAGCCTTTAGTTACTGCAGATACTCTATCGTCGCCGCATGGCGCATTGGATATAGCGAAGAGTGAGTAAGGAGTTGATCCTTACGTCGCGGGTTCGAATCCCACTGTGGGACGTGGAAACCTGTCCTGCGGATGAGACCGTATAAACCGAGGTCCCGTGTTGCAGTATGCGCTAGCAAGAAAAAGATCTCTCACTAGTGAAAGGCCGTAAGTGTCCAGTACAGGTCTAACTTTGCAGCCCTTCGTCGGCAATTGGTGGCGTCTTAATGAGAGTGAAAAAATCTCGAAGGGACGTTAAAGAAACAAACAAGAAAACAAAAGATTCTATATATTCAATAAATATAACACACAATACCCAATTTACTTTTTAGAATCAGGGACAGGGTGGGGAGGAGGGGGGTTACTAGTTCTTTCCCCAATAATTTTGTCAGTATATTATTATAGAAAATAAAGCTAATTACGTTTGTGCCCCCTCAATTTTGCCAGTTTATGTATATAATATACACCAGCATGTGTCCCCCAAAAACGTTTGATGGCATCCCCCCTTTCGCGCTTGTCAAGAATTTCTGTTAGGTTCCCCCACACTGATATTACTTCCTACGGACCTAAAATTGTAGCCAAATTAATTCAATTCATACTTCCATTGCAATATTCCTTTAATTGTTAACAGAATATATTTTAAAGTAAACTGCATCATTTTTAGACGGTGGCTATTTATAGCCACAGGCTATTTGCTGTTGCTTTTGGGCTATAAATAACAACAGTGTAAAATCACGGGGACCCTAGCGGCGATTTTTGCAGAGTGAAAATAATGAAAATAGGGTTGATTCAATGTTTGAAAATAAAATGCAGATAGTTAACAAATACTCTCAAGTTATTTCAAAGACATTTTGTTGATGGGCACAAAGTCATGAAAGCTTAAATCCTTATATTTGCCGTTATCGATATTTCTCGCTTCATGAATATTCATATAAATTACGCCAACCTACAACTAATTCGTACACAGACTGACTCGTATATTCGTATGCAAACTACAGAAGTCACACCGTTTTTTTTTAACGTTGTGTTAATGTAAAATTTAAATAATATTTATTTATAGTCGGAATATTTAATGGAAAAATATTTGAGAATAATGGTTTCACATTTTAACTTTGAAATCAAATAATTATAATTGCTAAACACACCACGGTGGTTTCTTAGTTACATATATGCGACAAACGGTAATTATGAGACGTTCCCGATTTGATACTCCCTAATTATGAGATACTCCATGCTAGGAGAGCGTCGATCTCCAATTTTCTCCAATTCCAAAAGTACAATATGATTCGAGGACTGCACATTCCTTGTTCCGGAATTGCGTGTTTTATAAATATTTTATTTGAGACGTTTTGTGGATTTATTATACAATAAACTTTTAAAGTTAACTGTAATTTTACGATGTCTTTTGATTGTTTGAATTTCTAATATCTGTTGACGATAATATATTAGAAATATATATATATATATATATATATATATTTGGGAAGAAAAAAAAAGATCACGACATCTTATCGATAATCAGTTAATAAAAGAGTTGTTGGAGGCAGATACGATGCCGTAAAGCAAAGTTTATTACGATTCTATCTATAAAAAATAATAATAATAATAAGCCATTGCCTAATTATCTCGAACACAAAAACTACTTAACGAATGCTAATTTATCAAAGTTATAACTAAAAAGACTGTGATGGACAAAAGTTAACAATATATTTCATTCGTATTTGAAAATTCTATCGTGCCTCGAATAAAATTTACTCTTTAAAAAGTGTAAGAAAAAAGGTACTAAAATACACGTGCATGAAATATTAGGATTTTCTTGCGAATTCAGTGGGCCTAATTTAGGTCAGTCTTCTCCTGCGTGTGTTCACAAATTAAATTTCGTATTGCGCAATGGCTAGCAGCAATAAGCAGGGTCAGTGCATATTAAGATTACGTACGAGAAATAGCATCGTCACAAACCACGACCAAAATATACGATCTTCTCCCAATCTGAAGAGAGCTATATGCGGACTCCGAACTTGAGACGATAGAGAAATAGAGGCTGTCAAATATTTTGTTTTTCTGTTCTTCTTTTTTTTTTCTTTTCGAACAGTATATATCAAACAAAGAAGTAAGACTTCTGTTTAATTCCTGAAGTCTTTCAAGCTTTTAGGAATAAGTTAATTAAAGCCAGGGAATTTGGCAAAGATGGGAATCCAAGGATAAAGTCTATTTCATTATCTTTCAGCATATGATTTATGTCGCATAATCTACAGTACATGGCCAAAAGTGATTTATCATTTCCCTTTTTACCATATACTTTATGAAAAGTAAGTTTTTGTTAAAAAAAAATATTGTGGGTTCAATTCTACTCAAAATTTCAAAAACTTTTCCAATAAGTTACGAAAAATTGTTCATATTTTCTTTTTTTTTTTGGGGGGGGGGGGGGGATGCAAAATTTGATTATTGATCACTGAGTAAAGATTTGGAATTATAAACTCATAATTTCTAACTTCAAAACACCACGATTTCATGACACATTTTTGTAAATCATGCATCTTAGAATAAAAATGTTCGGTCTCTACATGAACATATCAGGAACCTTGATTCCCTTATGATTTATCATTTAGGATAAACCTTTCAAGCATTAATTTGTGGGAAAAAATACTTAAACATCCCAAAATCCATTATTTGAATATATAACTTCAATCTGTCCATCATCCTTAAATATGTTTTCATTTTTAAATTTGCAATTTTGACTGTACACCACAATAGTACATATAGAAAAAAAAACCTGAAATGCTCGAAGTTTAAAAAGACTTTTTCTCGATAAATATTTGTTATATTTATAAACTGTAAAAGTTTTAACTTTATAAACCACATAGTTTTGGAGCTATTGTAAAAATAAATTTTTGAACATGCTGACCTTTGGCAAAACCTTAAAAAACATGTATCGTGAAAAATTGCAATAAACGTTCATAATTTCCATCATATCATTTTACAGATTCTTATAATATTTTATCTCATTCAATGTCAGTCGCCGTGTGGCGCAGTGGTTAGCGTTTGCTCTAGAGTCACGAACATGAAGGAGTCAATCCTTACGCAGCGGGTTCGAATCCCACTGCGGGACGTGGAGACAGTTAAACCGAGGTCCCATGTCGCAGTAAGTGCTGGTCAGAAAAAGATCCCTCACTACTCAATGGCCTGGAGTGCTGAATATAGATCTAAATTTGTAGCCCACCAACGACAATAGTGATGTCTCAATATGAGTGAAACAATTCTCGAGAGGGACGTTAAACAAACAAAATCATTCATGACACCGTCTATCAGTACTTACAGTACTTTGATTTATGTAAAATCCATTCTCTATACTTTTGTTTTTAAATCTAAATTTTTTTTTAAGCAAACGCTTGATTAGGATATTACGAGTTTGTTTTTTCAACATGGACCTCATGCAATCATGCATATTATGTGACTTTGAAGTCAATTTTAAAGATACAGGTATCCTTCATGAGAGTGAAAAGGATCAGATCATACTTGACAAATTGCTACAAAGGTGATTTTCATCAAAACTTTACCTGCTAACTGTGTTAGAATTTTAGAACCAACTATATGTATTCTTTAAAAATAAATGAAATAAAAAACAAACGTGCACATGAAAGTTGTGCTAAATATTTGAAATTTAATAGAAACCCCTTAATGATATTACTTGATTAATAAGCGAGCACGTATTTTTCCATACATTCAAATCTTTATTGGGTTCTACCAGAGACATAATTTATGTCTCCGGTGCAACTAACAATATTCAGAAAATTAAACCACATGTACCACAGACAAGATAATAATAAATTTTCAAACAAAGCGTTCAATTTCAAAGCAAGACTTACCGGTGCCTACACATTTTGTCAAAGAATCTTACACTTACAAGACATAAACAATTAAAAAAGGTGAAGATAACGAACAGTGATCGACCTCAAAAAATCTTCAAACAATACAAATCTGTGAACAAGGCATAAAACACGGACCCCGGAAATTCTAGAGGGGATCAGGTGCCTAGGAGGAGTAAGCATCCCCTGTTAACCGGTCACACCCACCGTGAGCCCTGTGTATTAATCAGGTAGACGGAATATTCCAGTCAAATTTAGTATAAAAACAAAGGTCAAACAACTGGTAGGAAACTTTAGCCAAAATACGACCCTATGATAGGTTATATTTGTTAACAAGGTCGTTATAACGACCATAGAATTTACGAAATGCTGACTTTGAACGAGGCTGTTGAAACCCCTCTAACATTAACTTATGTGTCAGTAACATTTCTTGATTTAACAATTGATCGTACTTGGTGCATGCTCTTGAGTATCGAATTAGTTGGGAGACGTAAACACCATAAGCAATTGATAACAGAATGTTACTACATAAATAATGAAAGTCAAGTTGCCGATGGAAAAGCTGAAGTCATCTCGTTTGTCATAAAATTTTGTTGTTATTTGGCTCTATCATCTATTGTCAGTAAAACTTCCAAATATGAAACAGATGTGGCAGACTATATGGTGTCGAGTTGACCTATGAGTGGAAGTAACTATGCGATATATCTGAATGTCGAGTGGAAGGCCACACCAAGTGTTTTCTCATATCGAAATTTTTGAATGAATTCTGCATCATAGGAATATACATGTAAAAACAGGTTGGCTACTAAAGGAGCACAATTAGTGCTCATTGAAATTCCAAACTTTTGTTGGAAGACGTGGTCTTCGAAGACTACAAAAATGTTGTCAATAAGCAAATTCCAACATACTTTTAATATCTGTTTCAGAGTATTTGTGTGTAGAACCAGAGCGATTCTAACAAAATAATTTTGTTGATGACCAATCACAAGGTACGAAAATTTTCTTGTTTTATTTTTATTGAAGAAGCAGTTGCCTATGATATCAAAAAGCCTAGTTTTTAATATATCGTGAGGGTTGGTTGTATAAAGTGTAGAAAAGTCGTGCGTTTTGATGTTATTGACTTAAGAGGAATTGGTTGATTTTAAATTTTTTCAAAGTTCTTTGAAGTTTTTGAGAATCCACAATGATTTACAACTGTTGCATAGTCCGTCTGAAGTTTCTTCTTTATAACACTAAATATTTTTGTACAGAGTAAAGATAAGGACTTGGTAGATCATTTGTTTGACCCGGCAATGTATCTTTGATTGTATGGTTGATACAGTGCCAATCTTAGATTAAGTGTAAATTTGTTTGGGAGCCATGTTGTAGGATAGACTGATATAACAATTTCATAATTGCGACGACTTTAGTTTCGCTATACAAACATATCAAACTGTTTGCCATATTAACAATAGTAGGGTTTTACTGCAAGAACCTAAACATTACCTACACATCATGACTCATATAATAATATATGGTTTATTGTTTTTATCGAGATGAAGATATTTATTATTTATTTCCCATATAAAACTTTTAGAAAAATAAATATGTAGCCACAAGTAGCCCCAGGGTGATGATTTGAACAAACTTGAATATACAATACCTGAGGATGCTTGCATATCAGTATAACATTGCTGTTCGTGTTGAGATTTTCATTTTGATATATTCCTCCATAAACGTTTGACCCCTATTACGACCCATTCTAGTACCAGGGGTCATGAACGAACAAAATTAATAAACTACATTTTCTATATAAGTAGGTATAAGTATATAAGTATGCTTAGATCACGACAAAAATACTCCAGAATTTAATTTGTCAATATCTATTTGATAGACCATAAGTCTGTAGATATTATTTAAAAAAACAAAGTCCCTTAAATCTCGAACATGACCTGAAACACAGCATTACAAAATCAAACCAAGTTTCAAGTTTGTGATCCAAAACAAAATACACTGAAGTCCAAAAAACTTAATTGTCTACATGTAACGGTTAAAATTGCGTTTGTAAATAACGCAAAACACGCACCTACTTTTTAACCCGATATTTCTGCTATACATGTATATCTTATATTATTGATAGGTTCCACATTGCATTTTGTGAATATTTGAATTGAGTAGTTCTTCAAAGTGAAAAAAGAAAAACCAAAACCAAACAAACAAACAAACAAACGAACAAAAAAATCAATACAGGAAACACTGCTTTTGCATATGTATGTTCCCTCGGCCCCAGTGGTGTAATAGTAGAGAGCAAATACTCTCTTAAATTTTTGCAAAATTAAAAGATTAGGTTAAAAAAGCTACTTTATTTACCGTAATTCCATGGAAGTTTTCATACCCATTCAATACAACATTCCAAGGAAAAGGCGCGAAGATTTATTCGTGACATTTGGTGCGAAATTATTGTTACCCTTTCCTAGAAGATAAAGAACTAATCCAGTGGTATAGAAACTAAGTAAAAAGAAATTACACGGAAATGTCCATATAAGAAATCACATAGACATATAAAGAATCTCCGTTATAAGGAAGAAAAATTCGATGGAACAGTAACTTCCTTATAGCTGAGTTTTACTTGTGGTTGAATCCTGTTTCAGAGCATAGGCACTCCCTTTAACTGGTGAAAACAAAAAATATATCTACTATACTATAGTGACATTTTAAAGGAACTAAAAGTCTCTTGTGTTGTAACATTGAGGTGGAACGACATTCTGGTATGAGAGATATGTTCCAAAGAAAATATCTTAAGTTTGTCTTATCATAGTAATGTTCAGGAGACCATTGAATATTCAATTCACTCAAAACCTAATTATAACATGCAAGCATTAATTTCTATTTTCTTTTTCCAATATTTTTATGTAATAATAACATTTGACCTAAAACATTTGCACTTTCCGAGTATTTCTTTTAACTGTTACAATTCTGAATAGTTCCATCTCTTAAACGAAAATTTAAACATAGGTAATCAGAAATTACAGAGTTCACCTTAACGATTGTCATCTTAAAGTAAGGCAAAACCCCACACTAGAGTAATAATCTAGTAGTGTGCATCCATAGATGTAACGTTTATGCAATTTGGGTCTGATAGGGCTTGCAGTTACTTGGGAATGGACTTACCTAAAAACTAAAAACTAGTCACTCATCCAGAAAATGTAAGTCAAATCCAGCATCTGGAGCAAGTTTGAGAGTGTTAATCCTGTGATGCATCACCCTAGCAAGTTTGGCTCAGACAGCCGTAATGAACCTGCTCCAAAAACACTAACCTGGTCACTCATCTGGAAAATATAGGTCAGATCCAGCATCCGAAGCAAGTTCAGTAGTGTGCATCCATGCAAGTTTGGTCAACATAGGGCTTAAAGTTACTTGGAAGTGAGATCTGCTCCAAAAACTTTAACCCAGTCACTCATCTGGAAAATGTAGGTCAGATCCAGCATATCCTAAGCTGCATCCTTAGAAGTATCATCCATGCAAATTTGGCTTATTATTACTTGGAAATGAGACTTGCTCCAAAAACATTAACCTGCTCCAAAAACATTAACCTGGTCATTCTTTAGCTGAAATTGCAGCATCTAAAACCTTGACTGGTACAACAAAATATACTAAAAGCATCCTTCATGCATCTCTAATTAATATAGGGCATAGAAGTACTTGAAAGGAAATCTACTCCAAAACCTTTAATCTGGGACGCCGACACCGATGCCGAGGGTATTACGTAAGCTCCCCCAACTTCGTTGAGATAAGCTAAAAACAACAGATATTATCAAGTATCATATGTAGAATTTTAAGTAAAAAAAACCTTTTTCCTAAAACAAAAATATTTAAAAAAAAAAAAAAAAATTAACTCTTCCTGATGTCAGATGAATGCACTTTTTGTACAAGCACAGGTAACAATGTTATTTTCCGACTTAAACAGCAGCGATTCAATATATTTTCTACTGTGAATTTAATATTATGACACAAAATATTTTCACTCATACCTATATCCTCCATATACAATTCTCCTTCCTGTTCATGTTCTTCTTCACCCTACAACTATAGGCCTGCTGAACACGTTATTACTGGTGACGTAAATATAGTTAATAATGAGGACGTTAAATCATTAATTTCAAAAAGGCCAAAATTTAGTGAGCCCCGATCTTTTAACTGGTGTCAAAATTTCATATATATTTTATATTCTGTGGAAGATTACGCCAGGCAATGGACCAGACATGAAAAAGAAGACCTTGACACGTTGTCAGAATGGATTAAATGTATCGGTTGATGGGCAAAATGAAAACCAACTATCCTTCTGTGTTCAATAATTCAGAAAAACAAGAGGCCCAAGGGCCTTAACGGTCACCTGAGTATAATACAACAATTTAGAGGATCCATAGAGTATAAAATGAACTGAAAGGTGAAGCTTTGTTGCCCAAAAGCAAGAAAAATAGGGTGATCAGGATCAACAATATTATTAGTCTAGTATTCATTAACAGTTCATAAATTAGGTTCTAATCTGTTCCCCATTTATCACTCTCACCAGACAGTATGTAAACAAACTATCAGTGCTTCTGTACTCTTTTAATTCCTTGTTGAAATCTCTTACATTGGCCTCTCTTGGTCTTTGATGAACATTTAATAAGACAAGTTATTTTTGTCTCATTTTTATTTATCTATTATTTACAAGTCTACCTGATCATTAAAACTATGAAAGTACTTTTTGTATTATACAATAAAAAGTCTTGCATAATTCTCTTATTCTATTAACCTTTCAAGTACATTATTTACAGTGATTAATTATCACAAGTAAATGGCAAAGGGGAATAACTCCTCTCAGTAGAATACAAATTAATAGAGCCCTGGTCTGGACCAGAACACTTGACCAAATGGTCCTGATGTTCAAAAATCTGGTAAAAATACCCTTCCTTATTAAAACTTTTACTCTTTTTGCCTCTGATACGCCCAGGTGCAGAGAAGATTTTTAAAGCATTAATGCATTTTCACTCTATAATAAATAGAGCCCCGCCCTAACATCAGAATCTCTGATCCAGGGATCATGAAATCCACAATTTTGGAAGAGGCATCCTTGCTTATCATAACTATGCATTTGTTTAAATAATACTCAGGAGTAGAGAAGAAGATTTTCAAAGAAATAATGCACTTTCACTATATGATCTATAAAGCCCCACCATAGCACCAGAACCCCTGACCCTGGGACTATGAATTTCACAATTTTGGTAGAGTCACTCTTGCTTATCATAACTATTATTTAATTTGTTTAAATAATACCCAGTAGTAGAGAAGAAAATTTTCAAAGAAATAATGCACTTTCACTATATGATCTATAAAGCCCCGCCCTAGCACCAGAACCCCTGACCCTGGGGCTATGAATTTCACAATTTTGGTAGAGTCACTCTTGCTTATCATAAGTATGTATTCAATTTGTTTCAATAATACCCAGTAGTAGAGAAGAATATTTTCAAAGAAATAATGCACTTTCACTATATGATCTATATAGCCCCGCCCTAGCACCAGAACCCCTGACCCTGGGGTCATGAATTTCACAATTTTGGTAGAGTCATCCTTGCTTATCATAACTATGTATTCAATTTGTTTCAATAATACCCACGAGTAGAGAAGAAGATTTTCAAAGAAATAATGCACTTTCACTATATGATCTATATAGCCCCGCCCTAGCACCAGAACCCCTGACCCTGGGGCTATGAATTTCACAATTTTGGTAGAGTCATCCTTGCTTATCATAACTATGTATTCAATTTGTTCAAATAATACCCAGTAGTAGAGAAGAAGATTTTCAAAGAATTAATGCACTTTCACTATATGATCTATATAGCCCCGCCCTAGCACTAGAACCCCTGACCCTGGGGTCATGAATTTCACAATTTTGGTAGAGTCATCCTTGCTTATCATAACTATGTATTCAATTTGTTTCAATAATACCCAGGAGTAGAGAAGGAGATTTTCAAAGAAATAATGCACTTTCACAATATGATCTATATAGTCCCGCCCTAGCACCAGAACCCCTGACCCTGGGGCCATGAATTTTACAATTTTGGTGGAGGGCTCAATGCTGATTACAATCATGCCAACAGTTCGACTGCTTGATGTCCAGGAGTAAAGAAGAAGATTTTTAAAGATTGCATTAATTTTGATGGTTTTGGCCCCACCCCTCAGGCCCCAGGGGGGCAGGGGCCACGAATTTCACAATTTTTGTTCCCCTTCACCCATAGATGCTATATGCCAAAACTGGTTGAAATTGGTTTGCTGGTTCCAGAGAAGAAGCTGAAAATGTTCAAAAGTTTACGAACGACGAACGACGGACAACGCACGACGCACGACGACGGACGAAAAGAGATAGCAATAGGTCACCTGAGTGACTCAGGTGACCTAAAAAATCAAATAGATTACACGTTCAGTATGTACTGGTCCCTGCTGAAAAAGCAGGTAACAACATCATCTTTGTTTGTAAAGCTCATTATTCAAATTATATTTTAGAGGAACTGGGATTTTATTCAACACGTGTAATCCAACGTATACCCATAGCTCCCTTTCTAAGGAGGAAATTCTTCAAAATCATATGTCAGCTCTGAATACTTTTATATTCCCAACAACCAACATGATTTTGAATTACCATATCTATATTGGATTCCGAAACTTCGTAAAAAAGACACATAACGGGTTCCAGTAAATGTTCTACCAAGCCTCTTTATTCACTCCTCACTAAAATATTAACAGTAGTGAAGGAGAAACTTCAGGAGTACTGTGCAACAATATATTCGAGAAGTGGTGTTAATCAGACGTGGATACTTAAAAATTCCAAGGAACTTTTGGAAAATTTGAAATCACAAAATTTTATCAAAATCTACAACATAAAAACTTTTCAACTTTATATACAACCATTCCCCATGACAAATTAAAGTCCAGGGTTTTGATGCCATTGACAGCTAGGTTTATTTTCAATAAAAATGGAACTCGTAAATTTACTTACATTGTCACTGTCATTTGTAAAATTATTTTGTTAAAAAAATTCTGAATGTACACACAAGTACTCTGAAGTTGATATTAAAAAGATGCTCAAGATTCTGATCGACAATATCTATGTGGTTTTTGGAGACCAGGTCTTCCAGCAATCTATTGGAATTCCCAAAGGTACCAATTGCGCCCCGCTATAAGCAGAACTATTTTTGTATTCATATGAAGTATAATTTGTTCAAAATCTTATACATGAAAAGATAAAAAACACTTGCTGTGGCCTTCAACTCGACATTTAGATATATCGACGACGTATTGTCAATTAACAATGGTTATTTTCATTCTTATGTCGTTACGATATACCGGTGAACTTTAAATAAAAGATACCATACAGTCTGACAAATCTGTTTCATATTTAGATAATTTACTAGAAAAAAAATTAATGGTAATCTAACAACCAAGCTTTATGATAAACGTGATGAGCTTAACTTTTCAATCGTCGGCTTCCCTTACTTAGGCAGCAATATACGTTCATCACCTGCATACGGGGTTTATATCCCTCAGTTGATTCGATACGCAAGAGCATTCTCTGGGTATGAAGAGTTTCTTAACGAGGCAATTTATTGACAAACAAGTTGATGAATCAAGAATATCAACAGTCTCGTTTAAAGTAATCATTGATACAATGACCATGTCAGCAAATACAATCTATCATTAAGTCATATGCCGACTAACGTTTTTCATACTAATTGTTAGGCTATTATTTACACATTGAATTGTCGACGGATTTTTCCATTATTTTCCGATCACGACAAGGAGCACACAGCGGGTGTGACCGGTCGGCAGGGGATGCTCACTCATCCATGGCACCTGATCCCATCTCTGATGTTTTAGAGGTCGTCCGTGTTTGCTCTGCTCCAAAATTTGTATTCTTTAATGGACTTTTGAGTTTGAATACTGTTCGTCATTTCCATACATTTCATACCTAATATTTTAATGTCGTGATAATAAAGTATTGCTCTTTCTATACACTGTATCAAATTTTCGTCATATCATGGTTGACAATAAATTAATTCATTTCTGAAAAAGTAAGCATCACTTCATACTACATAAATCTTCCATCTTTTGCTATTGTTGCTATTGATAAAAATGAATGTTTGGAATTAAAACCAAAAATGACTGAATTCAAAGCACAGGGTCATTACAATTGTCAAATATAGAGAAGGAGAACCCCCTTTCCCATCCCCATATTTCGATAATATGGTCATAAATATTAAAGCAGAAAACAAAAAAAATGATTGTCGAACTATTGACGACGGAAGAGTTCTAAAAAAATTAAATATTCTTTTACTAAGCATAAATGGAACATACTTAAGACATATCGTTTTGAACTGGATTGAAAATATATTCTGTAAAATCACTTATTTTCTTGGTGTCATATTATCGTAGTTAGGGGAAAGTTGCTGGTTCTCGAGAGTTTGATTTTGTGGTTAAAGGGGAAAACATCATACTGCTGTATGGAATTGTAACATTTCGTGGGGAATATGAATTCTTGATCTATGAGCCTCTTGGTGTCACAAAAATATTGATAACCTAAACCCCATGAACAGGAGTGATTTCATAGAAATAATCATTATTTGAGATCTTGTTTCATCAATATTGCAAAATAGTGTAATGTGTGCGATGTGTATTTGAATGCACATCAAAAAAGGTTTTGACATCAACTACATTTACATGTACATTGAAAATCTTGCATTTATACATGCATGATCATTGTAATAGATACATGCGCTGTTCATACAGTTATTACAATGTACAAAATATAATTTTTGCCACAGTACTTAACTTTTTATAAGTTTTTTCTTCAAAGTAAAGACTTCTGTTATTTTTCAAAACATAGAAATGAAATAACTTTTTTGACGAAGAAATGTATTTCAATGACGCTTCTCAAGTTAAAGTTGACAGAAAGATCAGGGTAATACAGCACCTTTGAAATGCGAAGGTATCATATAATAGTTGAGAAAGAGTTTCGAAGTCTGAAGTTGCGCACATGGCAACACCACTCTCAAAGGCCAGTAAACGACCCAAAAGGACTCTCGTTCTACTTTGTATTTTGTATAATAGTGAAAGTATTTGCAACATCTTCAAGTTAAACCCCCACATTACAGAACTGTAAAATATCCAAGGTCTGGAGTTAAATATTAAGCATTCTGATAGTATTGCATAAGAAATACTAGTCCCCTACCGGCAATTAAATGCAATCATGCAGATTCCCCTTAAAAATTAAAAATACCGGAATTCCGCCCAAAACCATTGAAGCGGAACAAAATGTAAACTTAATCTAGAACTCATGAATATGGAAATTCAGCTCAATATCTGCATAAATTGCACATATGGAGAAATGGTGTTCATTCTGCTGATTTGCATATCGGTCATTTTTGAGCTATAATGGCGGCCAAATTTATAAAGGTTTATATAGAGAAAATACAAAAATTGCGAATTTTTATATCCTAACTATTTCGGATAAAGTTCTTCCGCCGATGGTTTGATTCTTCTTGATATCTTCTACCGGAAATGACAAGATTGTTGATACCAAAGTGAAAGTTGCGACCGCCTTTTAGATTTGAAATTCCGAAGCGAGAGTATAATGTTTTAATGAAGGAAAGAACACAGAATTGGTGTCTTTATCATTTTTGGTGATTAAATGTAAGTGTTTATTGCAAGTTGACAGAGTTCTTCCGCCGATTAATAGGTGCAGACGAATGCCTGTTTTTATAAAATACAGATGATTTATTGTTTCATGAAGAGTTACGAACGCCTTTTTAATTTGAAAACGGCAATTTCTTGCATCAGTGTGACCTACTTATTACCAAAGAAAGATGGTTTCATGAGTTGCCCACTGTTAATAACCCAAAACTCTGCCCAAATAAATATGACGGAAGCTTAAAAAAACAAAACAAACTGTGCTTGCAGGTTTTAATTAAAAAAATTAAAGAAATGGAATATTTCGAGTTTATGAAGGATCTTATGAATATTAATGAGAAGTAAATCACGTGGGAGCAACCTCATGAATAAACTGTACATCATTTCTCCATATGAAAATATCACAGGATAAAACTGCACCTTTCCGTCAACTGAATGGTCACTGAAAGGTCTGGAAAGGTCACTGACTGTCAGCGCTCTGCCATTCAGTCACCTTTCAGTCGCCTTTCAGTTATCTGAATGGCATATTTTCGTAATGGAAATGTATAGGAAAAAATTCGGAAAACCAAGTGGAAAATCTGGTTCCCATAATTTTTTTAAAAAAATGTTTTCCAGTAAAGAATCATTGAAGCGTAACGAAATACGAACTTGATCTATTTCTCATCAAGATACTCATATACGAGAAAATCAGCTCAATATCTGCAGGTCTTTAGAAAGGAAGTGTGGAAAACCAAGTGAGACAGACTAACAGGCAGGGTAACAACTAGATAGACGAACAGTCGAGGGGGAAACCGGTTTCACAGGTAGATACTTATTACATATTACTGCAAGCCATTTGTAAATAGGGTCCTAATTCTAGTAATATGCGGAGATACATTCACACAAAATAATGTTACCATACATGTCAACAAGAAGCGACGCGAAAGAGTTGTTTTTCTTATCTAATGAAAAAGGTAAGATAACGAACAGTGAACGATCTCTAAATATCTACAAACATTTACACAAATCTGTGAAGAGGCATAAAACAAGGATCCCCGAAAATTCCAGAGGTGGGATTAGGTGCCTAGGAGAATTAAGCATCCCTGCTGACCGGTCACATCCATGTAACTTGAGCAATATATATTGTTCAGATAGACGGAACATTCCGTAGTCAAATTTAGCATAACAAAGGCCTAACAATTGGTATGAAATACGACTTACCTCAAGAGAGAATTTCTCCGTTATTTCACGAAACAATACCAGTACATGATATATTTACCTTTAACAAATGATAATCCTTTATATATACAGAATATTGCTGAATAATAAACTATTTTTAACAACAAAGTCGCCATTGCTTTAAAAATTTCTTCCTGTTTCCGTTTACGGTAGCTCAGTCGGTAGAGCGCTCGCTTCGTGATCGGGAGGTCGTGAGTTCGAATCACGGCCGCGACTGACCTAAGCCGATAAAAAATGGGTAGCAACTGTTCCTTCGCCATGCGCTCGGCACTTTGAAGTGAAAGTTGCGGGTCCTTCGGATGAGACCTTAAAAACCGAAGCCCCGTGTCACGGCAGGCGTTGGCACGATAAAGATCCCTCACTGCTCAATGACCCTCAGTGCCGAATAAAGGTCAAAAATTTGAAGCCCTTCACCGGTATATCGTGACGTCTCTATACGAGTGAAAAATTCTCGAATGGGACGTAAAACAACATACAATCAATCAATCATGTTTATATACAGGTATATCTAAACAAAATGAGAACTAGGTCATGCCTAGAGTCATACCTAAGTGTAGTTTAGATACATCTTGAGAAGCTATAAAATATGCAAATGGGTGAGTTGGTGTTACTCTAGTGAAGAACTTTTTAACGGAACGAAAACGGCCGGGATAGCTTATAAGCTAAATTCATGTATAGCTTAATAAAATCGTAAGGGTTTACTGCCATTTAAAACATAATTTTGTAAAAAAAAAAAAAAAAAAAAAAAAAAAAATTAAAAAAAAAAAAATAAAATAAAAAAAAAATCGATTGTACAGTGTCACTTGTACTCTGATCCGGGAAAGAAAGGAAAAGGCTATTGTAGTAAATATGGATAGGGGTGCCGCTTGTCCGAAATATCTGACGTTTTCCAGGCGTTTTTTACGATTTTGATACATGTATTTTACGTGCCAGGAAAACGTCGGAACCGGCACCATTATGAAAAGTGGGAATTCGCCGCCTCCAACTAGCGGCATTCTCGGGTCGATTTTCGATACATGCAAACCGAATAAAATGTCCAACTCACATCTTATCATCAGTACAACGCTTCTAGTACTTACCAGTTTCGCTTTTATTGTCCTTTGTATTTTAAAGCGTCTGGTTAAAAAAATTATCAAACTATCGAGGTTTATTTTGATTTCGTGCATTTCGAAATCTCGTGAGACCTGTATTGAAATGTGGAGTGATATTTTCTTTTAAGCGATATTGGTGAGAACTAAGAGCATTGTGATAAGTTATGAGTTTGACATTTAATTTGATTTACAAATATCGAAAATCGAGTTCAGTTGGGGGCGGCGAAATAAGGCACCAGTTCTGACGTTTAATGTATCAAAGTCGTGAAAAACGTCTGGAAAACGTCAGATATTTCGGACAAGAGTACCGCCAACTTCAAAAATTACGACCATTACCTTTCATTTACCAACTGATGCATGCGGTGGGTCCATTTATCGAAATTGAATAATTTTGCATGCAATTAATCTTCTATACCTTTATCTTGATGGAATACCATTTTTACCAAAAATAAAGATGTTCATATTGAATTATTAGCAAGGTGCACCAGCTGTTTACATCTAATTTCTATTCACTTTAAACATTGTCCCATTGAAAACCCCTTCTTAAACTTTTTTAAAACACATTTACATTTCTGTAAACTCCAGTAATGATGCTAGCAACAATAGTAGGGATGGTGAAATTGCAAATACTTTTTATTTGTTTAAAACTTACTTGGATTCCTCGTTGAGTGCTTTTAAAATCGATATTCTGGAAGGACAGGAATTACGAGAAATTGAGCTTCAAAAAAAAAAACTTTAAAAGGACATTGCTTCGTCCTTGAAATCGCAAGGTAATAAAATTCAATTTGAATTTAATGAAGAAATTATTACCGCTGTAATGATTAAGGGCCATGTGTGTAAAACACAATGAAGACCTTAAATTGTGGAATGTCCTAACAACCCTTGGTATGGACCAGTCAAATGGCATATAAAGGGAAACTTGTGGAAATCAGGCATTCAGAAGCCACCAGAAGAAGTTCATAGTGGAAGTTAAGGGTAAGAGCAGAATAAAAGTATGAGATATAAGCACCAGTGGCAAGTAATACTAGGGAATTGATGTTAAGTTCTGGGTGTAGTTAATCTGAAGACGATTGAGACACCCGGATCTTCTCTATCAATTGGAACCTAAGGGAGAAACATATGGCGTTCCTTTGGGGCCACTCGCACCTTCGCACTCTCGCCTTTAGGGCGAAGATGCGAGAGTGCGAAGTTGCAAAGGCGAAAGTGCGAAGGCGAAGGAGCGATACTAGTCTCGCTCCTTCGACTTCGCATTTTCGCCCTCGCACCTTCGCACTTTCGCCTTCGCCTTTTTTGTAGACTTCTCTGTCGTTTGAAGATAATTTTATTTATAAAAATGGCGTCTGCAGAAGAAGATGAACTGTTTAGTCTGTTGCGAATATATTTCCAGCAAGGATTTTCGCATAATGAAATTCGAATGTTATTGTATTTAAACCACGGTATTGAATTAAGGTATGCTATTTAAGACAAAAGGCCCAAGGGCCTTAACGGTCAGATGAGTACATTACAACAATTTAGAGGATCCATAAACTGATAAAAGAAGCTTTGTTGCCCAAAAGCAAGAAAAATAGCATGATCTGCATCAACAAAATAATTGGTCTAGTATCTATCTGTCCCCCACTTATCACTATTACCATTCAGACCATTAACAAACTGTCTATTTTTTAACCCACTATTATTACTTCTCACATTGGCCTCTCTTGGCCTTTGAAGAACAATTAAAAAGGATACGTTATTTTTGTCTCCATTTTATTCATCTATTATTTCCAAGTCTACCTGATTTTGTATTATCCAATAAATATTCTTGCATAATTCTCTTATTCTATTAAGCATTCAAATACATTATTTACAGTGATTTATTATCAAAGGTGAATGGCAAAGGGGAATAACTTTGCTCAGCAGAATACAAGTTAATAGAGCACTGCCCAGGACCAGAACCACTTAATTAAATGGTCCAGGTGTTCAAAATTCTGGTATATCTTGCATATTAAAACTTTTCTCCGTTTACCTCGAATATGCTAAGAAGTATAGAAAATTTTCAAAGAAATGCATTTTCACTATATTATTAAATAAATAAAGCCCTATCCTTACACAAGAACATCTGACCCACTGGCCATAAGCTCACAATTCTGGAATAAGCACCCTTGCTCATCATAACTATACACTTGTTTCTTTGCTTTATAACCAGTAGTAGAAAAAAATATTTTGAAAGAAATTATGCATTTTCACTATATAATCAATAGAGCCCCCCCCCCCCCCCCCTTCACCAGAACCCTTGACCCTGGGGCCATGAATTTCACAATTTTGGAAGAGGCATTCTTCCTCATCATAACCATGCACTTCCTTTGTTTGAAAAATACCCAGGAGCAGAGAAGAAAATTTTGAAAGAATTTATGCATTTTCCCAATATAATCAATAGAGCCCCGCCCTAACACTAGAACCCCTGACCCAGGGGCCATGAAATTCACAATTTTGGAAGAGGCAACCATGCTTGTCATAACTATGTACTAAGTTAGTTTATTTAAAATCCAAGAGCAGAGAAGAAGATTTTCAAAGAATAAATGCAATTTTACTATATAATCAATAGAGCCCCACCCTAACACCAGAACCCCTGACCCTGAGGCCATGAAATTCATAATTTCTGAAAAGGCAGCCATGTTCACCATAACTTTGTTCTTAAATAGTTTATTTAGTATCCAGGAGAAGAGAAGAAGATTTTCATAGAATTAATGCATTTCAACTATATAATCAATAGAGCCCCGCCCTAACACCAGAACCCCTCACCCTGGGGCCATGAAATTCACAATTTTGAAAGAGGCACTCTTGCTCATCATAATTATGTACTTAGTTTATTTAATACCCAGGAGAAGAAAAGAAGATTTTCAAAGAATTAATGCATTTTCACTATATAATCAATAGAGCCCCACCATAACACCAGAACTCCTGACCCTGGGGCCATGAAATTAATAATTTTGGAAGAAGCACCCTTGCTCATTATAACTATGTACGTATTTAGTTTATTTTTTACCCAGGAGCAGAGAAGAAGATTTTCAAAGAATTAATGCATTTTCACTATATTATCAATAGAGCCCCGCCCTAACACCAGAACCCCTGACCCTGGGGCCATGAAATTCACAATTTTGGAAGAGGCACTCTTGCTCATCATAACTATGTACTTAGTTAGTTTATTTGATATCCAGGAGCAGGGAAAAAGATTTTCAAAGAATTAATGCATTTTCACTATATAATCAATAGAGCCCCGCCCAGAACCCTTGACCCTGGGGCCATGAAATTCACAATTTTGGAAGTGGCACTCTTGCTCATCATAACTATGTACTTAGTTAGTTTATTTAATATCCAGGAGAAGAGAAGAAGATTTTCAAAGAATTAATGCATTTTCACTTTATAATCAATAGAGCCCCACCCTAACACCAGAACTCCTGACCCTGGGGCCATGAAATTCACAATTTTTGGAAGAGGCACTTTTGCTTATCATAACTATGTACTTAGTTGATTTATTTATTACCGAGGAGCAGAGAAGAAGATTTTCAAAGAAATAATGCACTTTCACTATATGATCTATATAGCCCCACCCTAGCACCAGAACCCCTGACCCTGGGGCCATGAATTTCACAATTTTGGTAGAGGGCTCAATGCTTATTACAATCATGCTAACAGTTTGACTGCTTGATGTCCAGGAGTAAAGAAGAAGATTTTTAAAGATTGCATTAATTTTGGTGGTTTTAGCCCCACCCTCAGGCCCCGGGGGGGGGGGGGGGCAGGGACCATGAAATTCACAATTTCTGTTCCCCTTCACCCATAGATGCTATATGCCAAATTTAGTTGAAATTGGTTGAGCGGTTTAAGAGAAGAAGCTAAAAATGTTCAAATGTAAACGCACATCGCACGACGACAGACAAAAACGAATAGCAATAGGTCACCTGACTGACTCAGGTGACCTAAAAAGTGACAGGAGTCTTGAAGTGCGTACGCATTACGTTTTGAAATAGAGTTACATAATCATGATAATGTTCAAGCCTAGTTGGTACACTGGTTAAAAGATATGTCAGATAACCCTGTAAATATTAATGAATTTTTAATAATTACAACATGTAATTGATAGTAAGCACGACATTGCTTACCATCCATTTTGGCGCCGTCACACTAATCTAGCGCATGCGTACCAATAACATCCAAGAGCCCACTAAAATTAACTCATAACAATAAAGAGCTCCACAAAAGTAAAATGTGAAGGCGAAAGTGCGAAGTTGCGAAGGCGAAAGTGTGATATTAGTATCGCTCCTTCGCCCTCGCATCTTCGCACTTTCGCATCTTCGCCCTCAAGGCGAGAGTGGGAAGGTGCGAGTGGCCCCAACGGAACACCATAGAAACATAGTGCATGTAGTAACTTATCCAGTCCCCGTCTCTAGATAAAAGAAAAAGTTAAGTACTGTGTAATTTACCCTCAGACAGAGCGGTCTTGATAATCATTCCGATCAGATTAAGAGGAAAACATATATATCCCGTGTAGGAACCCGATCATACAAGTTACACCGCCATTGAAAAGGTGCACAAAAAAATTGTCTTTAAGCAAAGACTCTAACAAGTTGTGCAACGACGTTATTACCAAAATCAACAAGAGAAATAAGCTTTTCAGAATTGCTGACAACTCTTCTGAGGGATGGGCAACAGTTCATCAATATGAAACGAACGACGTCGCCTCAAATTCTGACGATGACAAGAAATTTCGACAGGCAGAAAACCGGCCTTTAAAGGCCGGTTTATACGGTAATACATGTCGTATACAACTTGTCGTATACAACTTTTGTAATATATTTCTCACGTGTCTACATGGTCAAACAGGTTTACATTCCATTCTATTGTTATTTAAACAAACGAAACGCCCCTTTGAGAAGTACGTTTTTTTTTCATTTTGTCAACATGGAAGCACAGGAAGAGGAAGACAGTTATTTTAATGTACATTTTTGATAATTTCATTTGCACTGCATTTATTTGTACCAGCAAAGGAAATCTAGAGGACGGGTCAGACAATGGATCGGGAGGAGAGACTACTATGGTGCATATGTGGGAACGCACTGAAAAAATTACGCTCTTTGATAAATTTCTTCAAAGTGCATTAAAATTGGGACAAAATCAATGCACTTTGAAATTTTTTTTTCAAAGTGCGTTAAGAGTGTACATTAACATTTTTTTTTTTACCATGGAGACACTTAACTTAACGCACTTTGAAAAATATGTATCAAACAAAAATTCTGGACTTAGATTTAAGTAATAGACAGCATTATTTTGTTATATTTCTTTCGAAAAACTGATGAATTGATCAACTCTCATCGAAAACGAGGAGAAGACAGGTAGAAGGTCCCTCAGCGTTCTTTCTCAGTTTATCTTTCCTACCCATATATATGTATGAACATTACTGGTATGACATTAATATATTTTCTCTCAATAAATTTGAGATAACATAAAATAGATAAAAAAAAATTGAGATAAGCTTTCCTAAAAAAAAAAAAAAGGAAAATAAAATAACGCATCCTATTATATTAAAGAAGAGAGGCTCAGGGGCCATATCGCTGACCTAAACAACAATAGCCAACTTACTATACTTTGGCCAAAGTAGCTTTACAAAATCAATTACAATACAAATAAAAAAATGTGTAAAATGCATAAATATTTTTTTCGTTCCTCTTACTGTAGATTCCTTATTTCTCGCGAAATGGATTTTTGACGTCAAATCGCGAGAACAATAGAATGGACGGTTGATCAAGAATTTTCATATGGATAACAGTATCATACAAATAAAAGCAAGTAAATTTATTTCGCGAGTGGAGCTTCTCGCGAAATTATCCGATAATTAATTCTTTGCTTATATTAAGGAATGTACAGTAATACTAATCAAATAACTATGAAAGACCATCATATTGTGCCGGAAAATTATTTTGGCTGAGGTTTATTTTTCTTACTATCAAATAAATGAGTCACCCATTGTTTCATCTATGTTCACTATATTTAGATGCATATGGTAGATTGAGAGAGAGAGAGTTTTCATGGTATGGAGAAATAATTTCCCTAAGAAAAATACAATGCTTTAAGTCACTTATCGACCCCTACATCTACCGAACGTATTACAGACTGGATAAAAAAAAAAGAACAAACGAAATTGTGCCATTAAACAATCATTCCTCCATTATTTCTTAAAGACTCATTTTCCTTTCATATTATTTACGAGAACCTTCGGGAAAATCTTTAAAACTTCTATATATCAGACTGATCCTAAAGTGACATCATCACCGAAAAGTTATCCAATCAAGTATTTATATATTGGCCAAGCCGTGCACATTATTTTCCAAAGTATGTGAACCTGGTCCCAAATTTAACGCACTTCGAAAAAAAATTTTCAAAGTGCGTTGTTACATGCATATCACGTTCATATTAAAGAACTAAGTACTGTTTTTAATTAAATTTTCTAGAAAGTTTCTGTGAATAGATATGGCAGATTTTGATGATCTTCTGGACGCAGTATCCTCATTTATAGAGAAGAGGGACATATTAATGAGAAATTCAATTTCACCAGCAGAGCGATTTGCTCTTACAGTGCGTTTTTGGCCACCGGTAATATAAAATAAACCGTCTATTTGAAATACATTTAAGGAGGAATGCTAAACCAAAAAATTATTTGATGGATCTTTAAGACATCCATTATAAAGTAGGGTTTCAGCATTAAAAGACTGTTATTTGCTCTTAATTATTTTATATGATTTTGTTTAATTTTTTCAGCGAAAAAGTAAAAATATTGTTCTACATTTTAAATTTGAACAAGCCATAACTCATGTAAATGTACACGTATAAAAAGGTTGAGGTATTCTTTTAGAAAAATTGAAGTGGTTAGTGAAGCATAAATATAACACCAAAATCCCAGGCCACTGATTGGCTAGAGAAAGAAAGTCTCATACGACTTGCTGTACAGAATAGAGACACGCTCTATTCGAACGCGTGAAATATATGACTCCGGGGAGATTTAAATTCCGTGTAATAGCGCCGTACACACGGTAACATTTTGCTTTATAAAACAAGGTTTATACAGCTTGCTTTACCGTGTAAACCGGCCTTAAGGCCGGTTTACACGGTAAAGCAAGCTGTATAAACCTTTTCATATACATCAAAATGCTACCGTGTGTACGGGGCTATTACACGGAATTTAAACCTTCCCGGAGTCATATATTCCACGCGTTCGAATAGAGTGTGTCTCTATTCTGTACAGCAAGTCGTATGAGACTCTCTATCTTTGGCCAATCAGTGGTCTGGGATTTGGGTGATCTATTTATGCTTTACTGACCAATTCAATATTTTAAAAGAATCTTCAACATTTTTATACGTTTTGGCTTGTTCAAATTTAAAATGTAATTTTTTTTTTACATTTTCGCTGAATAAATTTGAAACAAATCGTATCAAATAATTAAGAGCGAATATCAATCTTTCAATGCTAAAATCTTAGTTTAAAATGGATGTTTTGAAGATCCATCAAATAAATTTGGGTGTAGCATTCCTTCTTAAATATATTTCAAATAGACAATTAATTTTATATTTGACCGGTGGTCAAAAATTTACGCAGTGTAAGAGTAAATCGTTCTGCTGCTGAAATTGAATTTCTCATTAATGTGTCCCGCTTCTTTATAAATGGCCGGGGATACTACGTCCAAAAGATCATCAAAATCTGCCATATATCCATTCGCAGAAAATTTCTAGAATTCCATCAAGTGGTTCTGATATGCACCATAGTGATCACTCCCCTCCCGATCCATTGTCTGACCCGTGGCCTTTCGCTAGATCTTCTTTGCTGGCACAACAGTGAGTGGAAATGAAATTATCAAAATGCACATTAAGATAACAATCTTCCTCTTCCTGTTCTTCCATGTTAACAAAATGAAAAAAAGAAACTGTACTTCTTCAAAGGGGCGTTTTGTTTGTTTCAATAACAATAGAGTGGAATGTAAACCTGTTTTACCGTGTAGACATATAAGGAATATATTACAAAAGTTGTAAACGACAAGTTGTATACGACAGGTATTACCGTGTAAACCGGCCTTTTACGGGTCAAGGTCCCAACCCTTGAAGTCTACTCGTTCTTCTGGGATAGCTTTCAACCCTAGCTCCTGCCGCAGCCGGTAGCCAGCAACAGCTTTTTCGGCAGTATGGAAACTCTAGAAAGTACTGGAAAAGGCGGGAACCCTCCTCATTCGACAACAGGACATTGGAGGAAAATCTGTCGTTGTTCAATTCCGCAAGTCAATCGAGTGCAAGCTCTGGCATCGCCAGTGAATGATAAGCTTTGATTTTTGGCAAAGCGATAAGAGCGAAAAATCGCATTTGTTTAAAGAACAACACATTTATTTAAAAAATTCAGACAATTTACAATATTCTAAAGGTTAAGCATAGGCTTAGAAATTCTGAAGAATTTTGGAAGAATATTCAGACTCCAGATTATTGGAACTGGTCAAGTTACTCCGATTGTCAACGCCCCAAAAGATTTGTACTTGAAAAATAGCTAGCCGATCTGCATGTACTAACGAAGACTTTTTCAGGGGCTGCATCAGAACTCTTAGAATCTGGTTGTGTGCGTAGAGACATTCCATCCTATCGTTGTTAACCCATTGACCGTGGCGGAAAATAGCTCGGGTAGAAAGAGGCTGATTTCAGATTTGAGTGTTTTAATAAATTTTAATGTTTGTCAGAAATAAGATCAAGTTTGAGGATTGGAAGGTAGCAGTGCAATACTTTCAACTGGTTTGTCAGGTGTAAATTTGATCTCAAGTCAGGTTATCACCACATTGATATTTGTATAACTTAACAGCCAGTTTTAGGGTTTTTGCTGGAATGGTGACTTTCTCAGTTCAACATCTTACGTTTTTACAAAATGTCTTAGGCCAATGGTAAAGTTTTAGAAACAATCGGGAATTAATATCGTCTTGTATAAAGATGACGGTATAGGAATGTCGTCTTATCTTGAATGTTGTAGTTTTCAAAGTGCTTTTGTCAAAGATTCTTATATACAAGCTGGGTTTTCAGTGAATATGAAGAAAAGTCTTTTTTTCCAACCTATTCAGAAATAAGAATGGCTAGGTCTGGTGTTTAATTCTTCTAATTATTGAGCATGTTCTTGAGTATGGAATAAATTGGGAGACGTAAACCCTATCTGCAGGTGAAAGCAGAATATTACTACATAAATGTGTAAAGGTGAATTTTCAAACTGAAAAAATTAAACTGCGACCTTTTTGAAACTACCTACTTTTTGGTGGAACAATTATAGAGACAGTAGTAGAAGTTCCACAAGATAATTTCACTTCACAGGTATATGCCATCACTCCATTCTGGAACATTTTAATTCGCATGAAATATGAAATCAACCATAACTCACACTGATTTCTAATTCACCCCCAAAATATAAAGCATTCTCAATACAAACTTGTGTGTATATACAGAATTTATATACAAGACGTTTGATGCAGTTGCTGTACTGCATTAAATTTTATTCGGTGGTATAAAAGAAGAAGCGGATAAGAGATGTATATCCCAAAGCGTTACAGGCGGACGGACGTAAGACAGACGAACGGACACTCCCATTACTATACATCCTCCGCTTTTCAAGCGGGGAGGGGATTATAATAAATCAGTTTCAGCAAAATGGTCGTCATTGCCTTTTAAGGTCTTCCTGCTCCGTAATTAGATTTATTCATATCAATATGAAAGCAGATATGAACCAAGTCAGGTTTGAACAGGTTTCTTCAGTTGTACTTTTGCGCAGTTCACCTTGAAAAGTTCCTTGCTCAACAGGAAAAAAAACTTAATAACATTATATTAAAGGTTCACGGTTAAAAAAAAAATTGACGCATTAAAAAAATTAAAGAATGTCATTGAGAATTGTTGGTGATATAATTATTTGGTCATCCGAATTTGGTGACCTATCTGAATTTGTACGTGAGTCGGTTGTTAACTAATTTCAAGTAAAGAACTGCGAACGATAGCATTGTTCTCCCGCCTACCTCCAAGTCAATTTTCAAAAGTTAACATATTTGAATGATTTTTCATATTTATATGGATATTTATATGAATTTTCATAAAACATTACTTTTTGGGGAAAATAAAGAGAGGTAACTCTATAATTTGGGTAAAACTTGTGTTTTTCACTATAGAAATCAACGGAAAACGGAAAATATTTTTAAAACATCTCCCCCCCCCCCCCCCCCCCCGTGAAACACAAATTCCTTTTTACAGGTAATATGCACTGTCATTTCACAAATTCATACCAAAGCTTTTTGTGTTTCACGGGGGGGAACATATATTTACAGACAAAAAACTACAAAAAAGCTTATTTTTTCACCAATTTTAAAGGGTTTTACAACTAAAACATTGTATTTTATTAATAATATATGTTTAATTTTATATGCGTAAAACATAGGAAAAGATTTAAGGAACATTTATTCATATCCAAGAATATCTTAAAATGTTGTTGTTTTATTTGAACCAGAGACATTACATCTCATAGGTATAAATGTGTATAAAATGTGTTGATGCTTGAAAGCCCGATTTCAATGGAAAATATCGTCTACCCCCCTTATCTAAAGAGCTGCAATTAAGGGTAATTAACTATTTAACACTGGCATTAAAATTATCAGTCAATTATCATTGAACTGTCCTTTGCATTCAACAAAGAATTTGCGGCCAAATTGCCATTGGTGTTGAATTAAATCGGTGTAAAATGTAGGCGGGAATCGAGAGTTAGCGTGCGTAGTTCTTTTGCTTTAAAGTCTCTATGAGTTAAGAGGAAAATTGATGAATTTCAAGTTGTCTTTTTTTTCCTGGGCTTCAGAGGAGTGTGTCCTAAACCATATAAAAATTAACAAAATCTTTGCTCCTCTACTGCATTCATGAAGTCATTTTTTCACAAATATAACGAAATCTAGCAGGATTACTTTAAACAGATGAAAAATGAATTATTTTGTTTCAATAATGATATTTTAGAGCTTTTCTTTTTTTTTTTTGGGGGGGGGGGCTCATTCCGACGGCCTTCCATATATATACATTGTATTGAAAATCAGTATAACTAGGAAAACCTTTACTCTAAGACTTCTAGTAGGCAAAATTTTGCAAGATAATAAGTAAGTAAGTACTCAACTTTTTATCATAATTGTGAAAGAACTGCGAACGATAGTATTGTTCTCCCGCCTACCTCCAAGTCAATTTTCAAAAGTTAACACATTTGAATGATTTTTCATATGTATATAAATATTTATATGAATTTTCGTAAAACATTACTTCTTTGGGAAAACGAAGAGAGATAACTCTATAATTTTGGTAAAACGTGTTTTTCACTATAGAAATCAACGGAAAACGGAAAATATTTTTAAAACATCTTCCCCCCCCCCCCCCCCCGTGAAACACAAATTCCTTTTTACAGGTAATATGGACTGTCATTTCACAAATTCATACCAAAACTTTTTGTGTTTCACGGGGGGGAACATATGTTTACAGACAAAAAACTACAAAAATGCTTATTTTTTCACCAATTTCAAAGGGGTTTACAACTAAAACATTGTATTTTATTAATAATATATGTTTAATTTTACATGAGTAAAAGATAAGAAAAGATTTAAGGAACATTTATTCATATCCAAGAATATTTTAAAATGTGGTGATGCTTTAAAGCCCGATTTCAATGAAAAATATCGTCTACCCCCTTATTTAAAGAGCTGGAATTAGGGTTAATTAACTGTTTAACACTGGAATTGAAATTATCAGTCAATTACCATTGAACTGTTTTTTGCATCCAACAAAAATTTTACGGCCAAATTGCCATTAGTATTGAATTAAATGGGTGTAAAATGTAGGCGGGGATCGAGAGTTAGCGTGCGTAGTTCTTAATGCCACTGGGTTCATGGTTCAGCTGTTGGGTAGGACTTATTGGTCACACATTGAAAATACATCTTTGAAATGTGATGTAGTAACTGAGGTATAAAAACCAGGCACCCGTTTTACAAATGAACTAAGACCAAAATTTAATTGTGCTTATTAATTTCTATTTTACATTAATTTGAATATATTTTTCATCTTTTTAAAAGTAATTTATAAAGGTGTTTTCATTCTAGCAATATTGATAAAAATAATTAATTTTGCAAATCAACTAAAGTTTGTGGTCTTAATCATAAGTTCTAGGAAAATCTTTACTCAAGGACTTAATTCTAGTAAGCAAAATTTTGCAAGATAATAAGTACTCAACCTTTTACCATAACTGTGAAATTAACGCCACTGGGTCTGTGGTTCAGCTGTAGGGTAGGACTTATTGGCCACATATTGAAAATACATTACATCTTTGAAATGTTATATAGCAATTGAGATATAAAAACCAGGCACCCGTTTTACAAAAGAACTTACGAATAAGACCAAAATTTAATTCTTCTTATTACTTTTTTAATCTATTTTACATTAATTTGAATATGAATTTCATCTTTTTAAAAGTAATTTAGAAGATATTTTCATTCTAGCACTTTTAATAGGAATAATTAATTTTGCAAATCAACTAAAGTTTTTTGTCTTGATCGTAAGTTCGTTTGTAAAACAGGCTCAAGGCTTCTAATTTTGTGACAAAAAACGTTTTCTCTACAAAATTCTTAATGTACAAGTCTCCATAACTTTTTAATAAATCTCACTTCATGCAGTTTTACAAATCATTTTCATGCATGCTTTTCAAAGGCAATTTTTAAATTAATTCTACTACAACTGCACAAAAACTATAACATATAAATCTTGTCTGTATAGATTTTAAATACATGTATATATGCAGCACAATCATAGTTCATGAGAACTGATCCCACATCTGTACTCTTGTACTTAAACTATGCAATCTGTTACCTTCATCATATCTTTGGTTTATAATCAATGATTCACTCTCTGGCTACAGCTTTTAATATGCAGTCTGCAGTACAATCTTGTAAGAGAGAGAGAAAGGGGGGGATATCTCCATCAAATGGGAGGCTGTACTTCACCATCTAAGCAAACGGCAGTAGCCAGAGAGTGAATCATGGATCACAAAATACTGAAGATCACTTTTTTTATTTGCTAAAACTTTATTTTTGTGTAATTGCAAAAAATTTATTCTTGCATATATTCTTGCATATATTTGATTTATCATGATACTGTACAGAAATAATCAAATTCTGAAGATTTTGTTTTGCTTATTATTACCATAAAACTATCTCAGAGTCTAAAAAATAAGGTGTCACCAAAAATTTGGTCATCTTCAGTATAGCTGCAGCCTAATACTGTCAGGAAATATTCGTACATGTATGTAAAAATCAGAGATCCAAAAAGCATATTCTAAGGAGGCACAGTCCTTTATACACATGGAATTCTGAAGTATTTCACATTTCATTGAAAAACATTTTAAAAATTAATACTTCTATGTGAATTATCACATAAAAAAAGTCAAGCTAATGAATCCTTTTGGGTTACATTTTCCTGTTAAAATTCTTGTATCATTGTCATACTAAACACTGTTGCAACACTGGGATTTTTTGATTTACTAATCTTTAGTATACATTATAATGGCTCCAGGTCTACATGTCTTAATTTTATGTGGTACTTTCCCTCAAACTCCGCCTGAAACACAAAGAAACAGTTTAACAAAGATAAATTATTTTATTCACTAAATCTTAATTACCATTTCACAATAGAAACTGGAAAACTGACAGAGTCAGAGAGATCCCTGATCACGTCACAAGTGTTGACAGACAGACAAAAGTCAGAAGGATTGACAATGTGATTCCTATAGGGCTACCAGATTTTCATGCGGGGTCCAAAGAAAATATCACTGTTTAAGACCAGAAGTCACTGACAAGACTGTAGCTCTACTGGTTTTTTTTGACTTAACAAAAGTAGAGAAAGTTAGCACTTGGACTTGAAACTATGGCAGCAGCAATTAAAAAAATAATAATCCTCAGTTTGGTCTCTTTCTAAGTTAATTGCAATTGGACAAAAACTGAAGAAGGATTAACATTCTAAAAGAATTTCACAGATATATCTATTTGTAGTAACCATGATAATACTTCAACAAAATCAAAAACAGATTAACAGAATTATGTCTTTTATGCCCCCGGATCGAAAGATCCCGGGAGTATATTGTTTTTGTCCTGTCTGTCTGTTTGTCTGTTTATCTGTTTGTCTGTCTGTCTGTTGTCAACTTTAACCTTGCCCATAACTTTTGATTGGTTGGAGCTATGACTTTCATATTTCACATGTGTATTCCTTGTGACAAGACCTTTCTTTGGGTACCATCATATTTGACCTTTTGACCTTGACCTTGGAGTTTGACCCACTTTTGCAAAATTTTATTAAACTTTAACCTTGGCCATAACTTCTGAACAGTTGGTGCTTTGGGTTTCAAACTTCACATGTGTATTCTTTGTGACAAGGCATTCCTTTGGATACCAACAAATTTGACCTTTTGACCTTGACCTTGGAGTTTGACCTACTTTTGAAAAACTTTAACCTTGGCCTTAACTTTTGAACGGTTAGAGCTAGGGCTTTCATACTTCACATATGTAATCCTTGTGACAAGACCTTCATTTGGATACCAACCACTTTGACCTTTTAACCTTGACCTAGGAGTTTGACCTACTTTCGAAAAACTTTAACCTTGGCCATAACTTTTGAATGGTTGGTGCTAGGGTTTTCATACTTTACATATGTAATCCTTGTGACAAGACCCTCCTTCGGATACCAACAACTTTGACCTTGACCTTGATGTTTTACTTACTCTTTAAAAAACTTTAACCTTCGCCATAACTTTTGAACAGTTGTACCTAGGGCTTTCAAATTAAACATTTTTAATCTTTTGGCCTGGATTTTGACTTGCATTTGAGAAACTTTAACCTTCGCCATAAGCTGTCATACGGGGGCATCAGTGTTTCACAAACACATCTTGTTTATGTAGTGTACTTGTGTACCAAGTTATATTTAAATCTGACTAAAACTGTAGGAGGAGTAGCATTCTAAAAGAATTTCACAAAAATGTATATTTTTAGTAATCATGGCAACACCGTTCATCGAAATCCAAAACCTACCGGTATACACAGAATTATGTATCTTAGTGTAGGCTGCTTGTGTACTAAGCAATATTGTAATCAGATTAAAACTGTAGAAGGAGTAGCATTCTGAAAGAATTTCACAGAAAATTCAGTAACCATGGTTACTCCTTTCAATATCTTAGTCTACTTGTATACTAAGTTATATTATAATCAGATTAATTAAAACTGTAGAAGGAGTAGCATTTTGAAAGAATTGCACAGAAAATTCTATTTTCAGTAACCATGGTTACTCCGTTCAATAAAATCTGAAACCATTATACAGAAATATGTATCTTAGTTTGGTCTAATTGTGTACTAAGATATGTTATAGTCACTAATCAGATGAAAACTGTAGGAGGAGTAGCATTTTGAAAGAATTTCACAGAAATTTCTAATTTTAGTTATTACGGCAACACCCTTCATGGAAATCTAAAACCTAAACAGAACTATGTATCTTGTGTAATATGAATATGTTGATGGTGTGACCGTTAGGGCGAGCACAGATTCAGTTAATCAGTTTCAATTCAGATCCGTCTCTTCAAACTGCACATGATATTTTGTATGTCTAGACTCTGTTGTCACATGACAACGTATCATATGTAAGTTGCATTGTCAATGCGGAGCCTAAACAGTGCTAATTTAATTTTTTTTAAAAAGTTAAATCTAGCTATTTAACATCAATATCCATCAAATTATGGTGACTTTGTTTTTGAAGTTTTATTGTTACCGCGAGATTCTAGTTTACAGCAAGATGCAATTTGCAAAGGATTGTGAGTCCATTGGTTACTGAGGAAAAAAATTTGTTTGGGTCAATGTGCAAAGTCCAAATTTTCTCTTCACCCGGGCGTTGCTTTAAGAGCTCACAGTGACAAGCGGCACTTTGTGCTGCTAGCCACTGAGTTATATTGAAATCAGACCAAAACTGTAGGAAGAGTAACATTTTGAAAAATAGTTTACAGACAGACAGACAATGGACACCTTACAATCCCATAAGCTCTTCTGGTCTCTGACCAGTAGAGCTAAAAATATGAAGTTTTTCATAAAAATATATCAAAATTATATCAAATTTTTCGCAAATAACTTAATTTATGCTTACTTTCATTTGTCTTTCTATCCTGTCCACTTCTCTTCCCTGAATATTCTGAAGTTCATCAGCAAATTTCTTCATGTACTCAACAGCATCCTCATCCTTGGTTACATTTTTAAAGCCCTGAAAAAAATAAATGAATTATTCCAAAATAACAGCTTCTAATTCCAAAGAAGATAAATATTTGAGGAATACAAATGTTATACTAATATAACTTACGTTTAAAATGTCCATGCCTTCTTTAGACTCAAACAGAAGCTGAGCCAATTCTTTACCATCAAAAGCTACCTCAGCCTTAAATCTAACTTCATGTCCTATCTCCACAGCTTTAACATCAGAGACATATCTGTAGGAAAGATCACAACATTCTTACTTCAGCCTAGAAAGCAGAGGGAGGCATTTTTACAATAAAAAAATAGTAATATCACAACTTGAGTCATCCAGTGTGAATTCTTTTATATTAAGCATTCCGTCATATACATGTAGCTTTACTTTCATTTCATAAAATATGACATCTGAGACAAAGCTATTAGTGTGGACCCAGGTTAATGAATTAATCATGCAATTTGATCAAGCTACAACCAAATCACACATCCACAAAATATAAGTCAGATGTTGTTTCTGATGCAAGTCCTATATCACTTATCAGTGTTGAAAAACTATTCTTAACAAGATGTGTTTGTGAAACACTATGCCCCCGTATGGCAGCTTATGTCGAAGGTTAAAGTTTCTCAAATGCAAGTCGAAATCCAGGCCAAAAGATAAAAAATGTTGATACCCAAAGAAAGATCTTGTCTCGAGGAAAACATCTGTGAAATTTGAAAGACCTTGATACAACTGTTCAAAAGATATGGTGAAGGTTAAAGTTTTTTAAATAAAAGTCAAACGTCAAGGTCAAGGTCAAAGTGGTTGGTATCCAAAGGAAGATCTCGTCAGAAGGATTACATATGTGAAGTATGAAAGCCCTAGCACCAACAATTCAAAAGTTATGGCCAAGGTTAAAGCTTTTTCAAAAGTAGGTCAAACTCCTAGGTCAAGGTCAAAGGGTCAAAGTGGTTGGTATCCAAATGAAGGTCTTGTCACAAGGATTACATATGTGAAGTATGAAAGCCCTAGCATCAACCATTCAAAAGTTATGGCCAAGGTTAAAGTTTTTCAAAAGTAGGTCAAACTCCTAGGTCAAGGTCAAAGGGTCAAAGTGGTTGGTATCCAAATGAAGGTCTTGTCACAAGGATTACATATGTGAAGTATGAAAGCCCTAGCATCAACCATTCAAAAGTTATGGCCAAGGTTAAAGTTTTTCAAAAGTAGGTCAAACTCCTAGGTCAAGGTCAAAAGGTCAAAGTCGTTGGTATTCAAAGGAAGGTCTTGTCACAAGGATTACATATGTGAAGTATGAAAGCCCTAGCATCAACCATTCAAAAGTTATGACCAAGGTTAAAGTTTTTCAAAAGTAGGTCAAACTCCTAGGTCAAGGTCAAAAGGTCAAAGTCGTTGGTATTCCAAGGAAGGTCTTGTCACAAGGATTACATATGTGAAGTATGAAAGCCCTAGCTCCAACTATTCAAAAGTTATGGCCAAGGTTAAAGTTTTTCAAAAGTAGGTCAAACTCCTAGGTCAAGGTCAAAAGGGTCAAAGTGGTTGATATCCAGAGGAAGGTCTTGTCACAAGGAATACACATGTGAAGCTTGAAACCCTAAGCACCAACTGTTCAAAAGTTATGGCCAAGGTTAAAGTTTTTCAAAAGTAGGTCAAAGTCCAAGGTCAAGGTCAAAAGGTCAAAGTGGTTGGTATCCAAAAGAAGGCCTTGTCACAAAGAATACTCATGTGAAGTTTGAAACCCCAAGCTCCAACTGTTCAGAAGTTATGGCCAAGGTTACAAAATTTTGTAAAAGTGGGTCAAACTCCAAGGTCAAGGTCAAAAGGTCAAATATGATGGTACCCAAAGAAAGGTCTTGTCACAAGGAATACACATGTGAAATATGACAGTCATAGCTCCAACCAATCATAAGTTATAGGCAAGGTTAAAGTTGACAACAGACAGACAGACAAACAGACAAACAAACAGACAAACAGACAGACAGGACAAAAACAATATACCCCCGGGATCTTTCGATCCGGGGGCATAATAAACTAAAAAGTATAAATTTCAGCATGTTATTCATAACTACAAAATTCTCTTACTTTACAATTCTGTCACTTTGCAGGAAATCTGCCATGTCCTTCCTTTCATCCTCTGGAATTGATCTGGGAAGAGAAAAAGGGCATGTTATAGAAAGGAAAAAAATATACGATTTTTATGGAACAAAAAAAAAATGTTAAGTGTTAAAAATAATTCTACACCACATAGAAATGCTTAAGTAAGACTCATTGTGGACCTGCTATTTTTAAGAAACAATATTTTTCCTGTACATGACTAAACATAACTATGACCCTCTTTTGTGCCATCAACCTAGATCATTCTACTTTACATGAAGATGCTCACACACTCACTTATCAAGATGATTAATTGTGGACCTTCTGTTCTGTATAGACTTTTTCCTATACATTCCCTTTACAAAGCTTAAACCTCATACTGCTACCTTGTCCCAACCTCATGAGCCATGATTTAAACAAACTTCATCCACAGAACAAGAAGACACTTGCATATAATCTGACTTATAAGAGCCCTTTGAGATCTTAGCCCTGTTGTCCTTCAGAAAAATATTTTAAAGGATTTTGTCTTAAATGTTCCTATGTTAAATGTTGACCTCCTGTGGCCCCACCCTAACCCAGAAAGTCTTATTTAAAAATACCTAATTATACAATTAATCTGGATACATGTGTATTAATCTATCAACAAATGTATTACTAATTGTGCTGCTCTGGAGATCTATAAAAAATTTTCCTTTTAAATGACTATAATTATATGACTATGATTTGAACACACAAGAATGTAAACTACATGAGGATGCTTGCATATCAATGTGACTTATAGCAGCCCACTGTTAAGGAGATTTTTTAAAGCTACTTCTTATCTAAATTCAAATAAAAAAGTTTGAAGCCCCATCTAATATCCAGGACCATTAATTGAGAAAGTATGTATTAAGAAAGCATTCTCATATAAAAGTTTTGTCTTTTCTGACCCAGTAGTTTTTGAGAAGATTTTTAGATGACCCCACCAAATTTCCACTTCGCACATTGTATTTTTCAAGCTCCAATTGAAAGAGGGGTGGCTCTACATCTGAGCAAACTTAAGTCTCCTTTACCCAAGGATTACTGTGCTAAATATAGTTGAAATTGGCCAAGTGGTTAAGAAAAATTTGAAAAAGTAAAAAGTTTACAAAGAACACATATACAGTCGAACCTCGTTATCTTGAACTCAATGGGACTGAGAAAAAACTTCGAGATATCCAAGTTCGAGATATCGAATTAAAGAATAAGGGGTTGGGACCTCCAAATCACTTTGAAATATCCATGGTATTCAAGATATCAGTGTTCGAGATATTGAAGTTCAACTGTATACAGGAGGATGCTAGCCACAGCTCAGGTAAGCTGTAAAACTCTTTTCTTGATAATCTAATGCACTTACTTTCCAACCAGAGCTGGAATGTTGGATCTGATCAGGTAGGCAGCCACCATTCCCATCAGACCAGCTACACAACCAGATGCTGCTGTATCCCAGAATGGCTGAGCATAGAGATGTGACAGGGTCATTCCAGCAGATGCTATCAGCACACCACACACTGCTGCCATATCCTCCATAAACACTACCACTACATTAGGGTCAAAGCCTCGTCTGACTGCCAAAAATACATATATTGTAATGACTCTGTGAAGTTGGAAGATGATGAATGTAATCCTTAACAGAAACATAGGTAATCAAAGATTACGAAGCTCACCTCGACGAATGTTATCTATAAGTAAGGCAAATTTCACATCATATTTTTTTTCTAGTTAGGGTACATCCCAAGATCAATATCCATGCAAGTTTGGTTTAAGTAGGACTTATAGTTACTTGGAAATAGACCTGCTCAAAAAACTGTTTACTAATCAAGAAAATTTTGGTCAGTTCCAACATCCAAAGCAAGTCTGGAAGTTTCATCCTTGAATGCACCATCTATGCAAGTTTAATCATAACAGGCCATAATTTTATATAGCTAATCCAAAAAAAAAATTATCCTGGTCACTCATCTAGAAAATGTAAGTCAGATTCAGAATCCAAAGAAAGTCTGGAAGTGTTCATCCCTAGATACAGCATCCATGCTAATTTAGTTAAAATATTGCTAAAATTCACTCATGTGGAAAATCTAGGTCTGATCCAGCATCCGAAGCAGGTTTGTTAGTGTACATCCCTAGATGCATCATCCATGAAAGTTTGGTCCAGGTAGGGCAGGCGTGGTAGTGTCCATCCCTAAACGCATCATTCATGCAAGTTTGGTCCAGATAGGGCTTATAGTTACTTGGGAAAGGACCTGCTCCAAAAACTTTAACCTGGTCACTCATCTGGAAAATCTAGGTCAGATCCAGCATCCGAAGCAAGTGTGGAAGTGTCCATCCCTAGATGCATCATCCATGCAAGTTTGGTCCAGGTAGGGCTTATAGTTACTTGGGAATGGACTTGCTCCTAAAACTTTAACCGGGACGCCGACGCTAACGCCGACACCGACACCAACGCCGACGCCGGGGGTATAGCATAAGCTCATCTCGACTTTGTCGAGGTGAGCTAAAAAGTGTCTTATTAACATTTAACATATGGGTACTTATATATCAAGTTTTAAGTTGAAGTTCAAGCCAGTAGGGGTATTTGTTTGAAAACAGCTCATCCTAAAGAATGAAGCTCAAAGATTACACAATAAATAGGTGACCTTCAACAAACCTACATGTGTAAGTAACAGATAAAAAACTGGTGACACTGATATAAAGACATCATCAAACCATAGATTGTTTTTGTGTTGCAATATGGCCAAAAGTTCTTTAATTAAAATGTAATACATAGAGCACTGAAGCAATCTTCAAATTATTTATGTCTTTAGATTAATACTGAATATTCAAATGATAAAATCATGTGCAAGAAAACTCAAAAATTTGATGCAACAGACCAAATTTAATACTGTATGCAAAGTTATGTTATACTGTACTTACTATAGGGAAATAACTTCATGTCCCTTTCTTTAGCTTTTCGTTTCAGTTCTCTTGTAGCAAAGAAAAGAGAAACTGCAAGGGAAAAAAAAAGTCAAAGTCAATTAACCACTTAATTTTCTACCATAAAAACTTCCAAAATCTTGGAAATGATGCCTAATTTTTATTATTATTTTTTTAACACTCCTTTAATTCCATTCAGCTTCACTGGCACACTTCATTATCTACCTACTGCTTATTCCCTAATCCCTATTCTGTATTTTCTTTATAAAGAATAATCATGCATTTACCTAATTTTTTATGGGAGAATATACTTTAATATTTGATATGCTTATAAATTCATCTCTTAAAAATATTATCTGACAATTTTCCCTATTAACTAATGATATACTACTGCACTTGTTCTTACTCACATCCCTCCATAATGAATGTTAGATACATGACTCCTAAATGAACCTGAAAGGAAAACAAACAGTGTCATTTTATACAAATGACTGAAGTAGCTCATAATTTAATAATATTCTTCTATTAACACTGTGCAAATACATGAAGTTAGCTAATTTATCTTCCTTACAGTCAAGTACGAACAAAATATACAACTTACAAGTGATAGTGAGGTTTCTGCTCCAAGGAAAAAATAGAAATTCATGATAGATGAGAGTAAAAATCCAAATACAAAGAAGGAGAATCCACTGCAGAGAGAGGTGATGTTCTGAAAACTGGCATAGCCATACCTAACAATAGAAAAACAAAACAATGTTTGATGTCCTATGTATTAGCAAGAATGCATGAGGAGTAAATTCACAGATTCTTATACATGCCTGTACAGTGTACATGTGATAATGAATAAGTAATGGCAACATTTAAAGGACATCTTCATATTTTAGTCCCAACTTAAATACTGCAGAGTGCTATATTGTTGGCAAAACTTGAACGTTAGATGAAAAAAAAAATAATTGTCACCAGAACAACTCTGGAGAAAACACTGACAGTATTACTCAGGTGTCTAATACATTCCACAATTTAAACAAGAAGCCCATAGACATTGACAATCAAGTTAGTATCAAACACTGGTGCTTTTCATTTGGGCAAATTATGATTTCATTTGGGCGAAATGTTTTTTTCCCCTTTGAGTGGAGAAAATGTTTCCATTTGGATGGAATAATTTTTTCAAAAGGGTGATAAGTGAGAATTATGCGTAAAAACTAAAGAGATAGAGTCAGTTCTATTTTATTGTTTATTATTAATAAAAAAAAAAATAACAAGCACATGTACATGAAATATGTAATAAAAGTTTTTATAATGATGAATCTTCATGAAATCAGTTATAGAATACTATTTGGTTGTCATTTCTATCCTCAAAATGTTAATATAAAATGATGATCGAAATACAGTCAAACCTTGTTATTTCAAACTCAATGGGACCAAGAAAAAACTTTGAGATATCCAGGGTAAAATACTTTAAGGGGTTGGGACTTCCAAATCATTTCGACATATCCATGGTTTTCGAGATATCAGTTCAACTGTACAAGACAAATTATAGATAAAAGAACTCAAGACAGCATATGTAGTGTAAGGTCTATTCTAAATATAAAATTATCCAAAATCAGGCATTTTTTAACCTTTACTCCATTCTCATGCAAGCAACTCAGAAATAACACTTATTTCCTAAAAGTAATTTTTGCTCTTATCTGTACTTCAGATTAGTCAATATGTTTTCAGTTGTATAGTAAAGAGAGAACATTACTCTATTTACTTAATAGATTTATATCATTTATTACTGCCAAAATGAAATATCATAATACCCCCTAATGAAATAACAAAATTCCTCCCAACCCAAGAAATGATATTTGAAAAATCTGGCCAAATGAAATGCACCGTCACAAATTATAGAGTACACACAATCACAAATTTTTCAATGAACAACTTAGCACTACCTTAAAGACTAAAATCTGAACAAAGACGACATGAATTTTCAAATTATAAAAGACTTCATTGGTCATCATCATAATATGCCAAGTTTTCTGCTAAATGTCAGGAGTACCAGATAAATGATATTTTTAAAGAAACTATGCATTTTCAATGTCACATTTAACCCTTGAGTCTGATGGGACATTAACTTCATAATATTGGTAAAGGACTCATTACTTTCTATCATGCAAATAATCTATCTTTCTTACAAATTCAGAAGAAAGTTAACAAATACTTCATCAATAAAGAAGTTTTTGTATCAACCTTCAGGTCTTGGAGATCATATGACATTCATTTTTTTTCCTGTTTACCTAAATATGTTGACACTGGTTTAGAAATTTCAGAGGAGATTTGAGAATACACAAAACTTTACAGATGCCCACCTGTCTGACAAGTATGGATCAGGTAGAAATAATGTACCTGTTACTCAGATCACAGAATACAGTGTACAACAAACTGTTTTCATTGCTTCCATTTCAAATGATATCTACTGGTAGGTTAAGCTTTTAATATCAAATTTGAATTTCTGAAACATCGAGTCCTTAATTACTTACGGGTGATGTTTATCTGGTGCCTTCTTCGAAACATACAGGCCCCAATATATCATTCCCTATTACAAAAAAAGAAGAGGAAATGTATACACACATACAATGGAGGTTTAAAATATACAAGGATTTTTTTTAATCTTAAAATCCAATTCTGTTTAGTGTAAATCAGCTGATGGTAATTCAGGTATTGCCATATTGCATTTGGTCACAAAATTACATGACACAGTACAAATACTAACTGTCTAATTCACACATCAAATGCATGATGTGACAACACAATATAAAGCCTACAGTATTGCTTACTTGATTAGCGGTGTCCAACATTGAGTGAAGAAACTCTGCCAGCATACTTGGAGACATGGAAAAGGCATAAACAACCATCTTCATCAAGCATACTGTTAAATTCCTACAATTACCAATATTTTACAAATAATACTATTACATGTACCAATTTCATAGTATAAATTTATGAGATGTAAATTATCTATTGAGAGAAGTGAGCTGAAAATATTTTTGTTGATACATTTGAACTTCGGTATCTCGAACACCAATATTTAGAATACCATGGATATGTCGAAATGATTTAGAAGTCCCAAGCACATATTCTTTTCATACACCTTAACTCTATCACTTTAGGTGGAAGTCTACCACTTTTTTTACTCCATCTCCCGTCTACCACTTTTATTCATAAATCTACTACTTTTCAATGAACAAAATCCTTCAGAATTTCGAATCCTTGGTTATCTTGGTAATTCTTGGTGTACCAGACACAGATTTACAGTGTGACTGACATTTAAGTGTTCGCCAACCCTTCTATACATCATTTCAGTTCTTACCATTCCAACAGCCTGCCAGCTTTCAGCATTGGATACATTGTAGTTTACAATGTGGCATGGTTGGGCCAAGAATAAAAAATTATTTGTTTGATGTACTCCAACCAACCCATTAAAATCAGCCCTACTCAATCACTTTTTGAGTACTTTTCTTTTTTTATATATATACAATGTATATAGGAAAATACAGATTGTCTGTATTCTTTTTAAAGTTAAGGTTCATCATTTCTCTAAGACACTTTTTAGGTTCTCAGTTTTTTCAGCAATAAATATATCAAGAGGCCCATGGGCTTCATCGCTCACCTGAGCACATTGGCTAGGCAAAAGCACAAATCAGTTCATGATACTTCCATGTCAATATAACAAATGGCTTTGTTGTACTTGAGAAGATTTAAAAAAAAATTCCCATATATTCCTTTGTAAAAATTTGATCTCCCATTGTGGCTCCTCCCTATCCCAGGGGTCATCATTTGAATGACTTGAATCTACACTACCTGAGGATGCTTATCAATATGACTAAACATAGCTTTTCTGTTCTTGAGAAGAATTTTTTTCCTATATGTTCTTATGTAAAACTTTTGATCCCCCATTGGGACCCACCCTACCCCTGGGGATCATCATTTGAACAAAACTGAATCTACACTACCTGAGAATGCTTCCATATCAAAATGACTAATCATGGCTTTACAGTTCTTCAAAAGAAGATACTTTCCTATATATTTCTATTTAAGACTTTGATCCTCCATTGTGGCCCCACCCTACCCCCGGGGTCATGATTTGAACAAAATAGAATCTGCACTTCTTCAGGATGCTTCCATATAAATATGACCAATCAGGGCTTTGCTGTTCCTGAGAAGAAGATTTTCAAAATTTTTCCTATATATTTCTTTGTAAAATTTTGATCCTCCATTGTGGCCCCACCCTACACCCAGGGGTCATGATTTGAACAAACTTGAATCTACACTACCTGACTGCTCATGGCTTTGCTGTTCTTGAGAAGAAGATTTTTAAAGATTTTTCCTATATAATTCTATGTAAAACTTTGATCCTCCGTTGTGGCACCGCCCTACCCCTGGGGGTCATGAGTTGAACAAACTTGAATCTACACTACCTGAGGATGCTTCCATATAAATATGACTCCTCATGGCTTTGCTGTTCCTGAGAAGAAGATTTTTAAAGATTTTTCCTATATAATTCTATGTAAAACTTTGATCCTCCGTTGTGGCACCGCCCTACCCCTGGGGGTCATGATTTGAACAAAATTGAATCTACACTACCTGAGGATGCTTCCACATAAATATGACTCCTCATGGCTTTGCTGTTCTTGAGAAGAAGATTTTTAAAGATTTTTCCTATATATTTCTAAGTAAAACTTTGATCCTCCGTTGTGGCCCCGCCCCACCCCCGGGGGTCATGATTTGAAAAACTTAAATCTACACTACCTGAGGATGTTACCACATGAGTTTCATCTTTCCTGGCCCTGTGGTTCTTGAGAAGAAGATTTTTAAAAGATGCTATTTATTTTTCACTAATTCCTAATTATCTCCCCTTGAAAGAGGGCGTCATTTGAAAAAACTTGAATCCCCTTCACCTAAGAATGCTTTGTGGCAAGTTTGGTTGAAATTGGCCCAGTGGTTCTGGAGAAGAAGTCGAAAATGTGAAAAGTTTACAGACAGACAGCCAGATGGACTTCAGACAAAATGTGACCAGAAAAGCTCACTTGAGCTTTCAGCTCAGGTGAGCTAAAAACTGTTTTGAACAGTGTATAATGGAAACATCAATAAATTTCTAAGTTTTGATTTTTATTATGCTTATCAATGTAGTGGATAATTTTTTAAAAAAAAACTACCTATACCTACCCACCTTGAAAAATGTGGGTCAGAGTAGATCTAACAATTTTTTTAATGATGGCCTTGCATAAAAACTTATAAAATTCTTTATCTATGAAGCTCATGTGAACATGGATGAGAATACAGTGAAAACAGCATTGTTCAAACATGCATTGGTGACCTTGAAGAAAGTATTTTACAAGTATTTGAATGGAAATATCTATGAACATAAAAACACATAATAATCAAATTTTTGATTGATTAGTACATCTGAAAATATTTAATAATTTTTTTTAATATTTTAATTTACATATCAAATTCGGTGGTCCTCAACTTTTGAGTAAGTGTATACATGTACATGTATATACCAGTTAATTGATTTTAAAGCTTATGTAAGCATAATACTTTGTACATAATTGTAATACTTACACAACCAGAGCAATAGAAATAACTCGACCTTGTCTGTCCCTGAATCCAAAGGTAAATATATCATAATTCTGAAATTTAAAGGATAAAAATACTAAAATTAAAATCATTAAAATGGGTTTAAACAATGCACAATTTAATACATGAAACAAAGTAGTGGTACATCAAATTCTGAATGGAATACTGAACTATCTAGATTTTCTTACAAGAAGTACAATAAGTCATTCTGGATCTTCCACTATTTGCATGTTGAAAAATTGTTACCTTTTGCTCATTTGCATATTCCTCTGCAAAAGAAATATTTTTTCATAAAAATTTCTTGTCATTTGTATTTACAGCCATGTGTCAATTTTTGCAGGAAATTTGACATGGGCCTCTACTTATTTGAAATCTTTATTTGCAATATTACAATATATTTTAAAAACTTGCAGACAAACCTTTTTTGTCCATTTCCCTTTTGATAATTAGTCTACGCAATTTTATGGCCTCTTCTGAACCCCATTTTTTTAATGCCCTGAAAAAAAAAACAACAACTGCAGGTTAACCATGTTGTCAAAGATTACAAATTAGCTCACATTGATAAATGTTATCTTGCAGCATTTCTAATAAACTAATACAAAGTGATCTTCCAAAAAATCTATTAATAAAATTTAATTCATCTCTAAGGTTTTTTATACAATATTTTAATGTGGGTCTCCTATGTATATAATTTAAGACTAATAACATAGTCAAAATGACCTACACAGCATGGACTAGATGTTTTCTGTATCCGTACTTTATGTCTTCTGTCTGGGATAAGGACCAGCCACTTCTCATTTTCTCTCTGGGTAAACCTTCCACGTCCCTACATCATATGTCAAAATATCAGTTATAAAACAAAAATAATTAGATATCTTGATGAAGTATGACATCAATAGTTTCTACTTTCAGTAATGAGGAATCAATTTACATACTTTGGTGTCAAACCATATTCCCTGTGTAGCTCTTCCTCGTATAAAATAGTATTTTCCATTTTTTCTGAAAAAAGATTTTGCTGGTTCAAGATGAAAGTTGTCAAAGTAAGGAATGTCCTTTATCACAGCTGACTTAAGAAGATAAAATCCTTGAAGATGAAATTAAACTTGTCTATTCCAGATGTTGTGTAATCTGAAATCCTGCTTATTACAATGTAAAATTTTGGTCCCTTTCAGTGAACTTAATTGTTTTAAATGCCTAATATGGGCAATTTCTATGGAACCAGTGATGGCAAGTTTTAGACAAGTCTTACTGAATATCCTTATAGAGGAAGCTTATACTTCTATGTAGTTTTCATAAAAAGGCTAGAGTCATGTCTGATTCAGCAGCACACTCACTGTCTCTGATGAGACTGTAGCTCTACTGGTTTGTATTTATAACAAAGGAAGAGGAATGTAGCGCTTGCACTTGAAACTATGCAACAGCAATAAATAGAATAATGGTCCTTGGTTTAGTTGCTTTGTGGCAAGATTTATTGTAATCAGATAAAACTGTTGGAGGAGTAGCCTTTTGGAAGTAATTCACAGAAATTTCTATTTTTAGTAACAATGGCATGACCTTTCGACAAAATCAAAAACTGATATAAAAATATGTATCTCAGTGTAGTCTACTTGTGTGCATTGTTATATTGAAATCAGATCAAAACTGCAGGAGAAGTAGCATTTTAAAAGTATTTCAAAGAAATTTATATTTTTAGTAACCATGGAAACAGTGCTCATAAAAAAACAAATATCGATAAAAAATATAATGTATCTCAGAGTATTCTACCTGCGTGTCAAGTTATACTGAAATCAGACCAAAACTGTAAGAGAAATAGCATTTTGAACATAGAAATTTTTATCTTTGGAAAGAATGGCAACATTCAATGCATTAAATTATGTACCTTATTGGAGTCTACTTGTGTGCTAAGTTATACTGAAATCAGACCAAGACAATAGGAGGAGTTGCATTTTGAAAAATTGTTTACAGACAGACAGACAGCTAGATGGATGGAGGCCGGACAACTTACTATCACATAATCTCTTCTGGTCTCTGACCAGTAGAGCTAAAAACACACATTCTATTTTTAAAAAGGACAATACATGTATTAGAAAGGAACACATTGGAAGATAAGCACTTACCATAATTGGGTTCTCTTTTGAATAAATACAAGCCCTCCTTAGGTTTAGGTGTTTTACTGTCATGTTGTAATCTCTTAATTACAAGCTGCCTGTATATAAAACAGTTAGAAGCTTAATTATTATTGCAAAATATACATGTATGTGCTTAAATCCAAAGCTTGGTTGTAAGATGGGGAGGTGACATTTTTGGGTGCATACAATAAACAGTCAAACCTTGTTATCTTGAACTCGAAGGTACTACATGTATTAAGAAAAAAAATTGAGATATTGGAGGATTCGAGATATTGAAGGTAAAATACTTAAAGAACAAGAGATGTTTGTGAAACACTTACAGTGTATGCCACCCTCCCCAAATAATTGGAATTTTTTTAAGTCCAAGGCGCATAACTCTGTCAAAAATTGCTTGATTGTACCCAAAACAAAAATTGACCTAGATATTCTTATGATAAATCTGTACACCAAATTTCATTTCAGTATGTGCAACCTCTGCAAAGAAAATGAAAGGAAACTGTTGGTGGACCGACAGACTGACAGACAGCGGCAAAGCAATATGCCCTCCCCTCTTAAAAGGGGGGCATAATAAGTAATAAGTGATAACCTCAATAATATCTCTACTTTTGAGGAAGTCATAACATAAAATGTTCAATGGAATGATATACTGCAGTGTGAATCACTTACCAGTCTACTTGATCCAGTAGTTCACAATCTGTAAATACAGAATGAAGTGAACAATTATCCCTCCTGAAGAAAATTGACTAGTCTTGGGTGTGCATATGCTTTTTCTTAAGTGGTTGATATGAGTTGAAAAAACAAAATTGATTGAACAGTTTTAATGAATAACTATCAGAAATTTGCTACAGAAAGTTTGACTATGCACCATTTCATTGGCATATTTCTATGATCTTCATTTTAAACCAACTTTTATGATGCAATAATGACATAAATTCTTTAGTATACATGCCAGTTTTTTGAATTTGAGTATTATCACAGTTTTTATTGTGGCTAAATAGGAGTCTTTCACCAGTGACACATGGTTTGACTAGATCCAAAAACTTCCGACTAGGAAAGAGTGAGGAAGAATGCCATTTCCTATAACCTGTAACAATTACAATGTACAAATCAAATCTAAACTAAATAATTACAATGAGGTATAGTTTTGATATCTTATGCTTAAATTACCTACATAGCTTTATTTACCTACCTGAAGTAGCTTTATTTAGCTACTAAATCAAGCTTATTTCTTAATTAATTCTTAAAAGGAACATTTTTCTCAGGTTGTGCATAAAATTGCACTTTGATGCAATGATAATTTTTACCTTTGAATTGAATTGAAACAATTCATGAAAAAATCATATATGAGGAGTGTTTTTTCTTCTGTGCAATTAAAATTGCAATCAAAGTTCTAAAAGTTTTGGGGCTATATATACAACAGTTCATTTATAACCAAACAGTTACCTCTTGAATGAAATAACAAAGAGGACCAGTTCTGGTTAACATGATAATTGATTGGTAATTATTTGGCACAGTGTAAAGTAATCATACTTATACATGCCTCAACACACACAAGGTGGTGTACAGTTACTCAAATAATGGAAAAACATCTTTTGCTTAGAATTGTACAAAAGCAGCAATGTATAAACTTTCGCTGCTATGGATTGCTTTTCTAAAAATTCCTACTATAAATAAATGTATAATTTGTTATATACTTGCGATTTTTAGGTCTATCTTAAATAAAAGGCAAAATTGTTATAAGTGGCATTAAAATAGCTAAATAAATTAAGTTACCTGAAGTAGCTAAATAAACCTACGGTAGATAATTCAAGCTATGTAACTAATTGTGCTGATTGTACTAGACCTGCTCATAGTTTATGAATTAAATCAAGATGTATGTATATTTAACAGAATTCTTACCTGCATTGGTTAATGTGGTGTTGACTTTTTGATGCTGAAATACTTGTAGGAAAGCTTGATGACAATGTAGAAATCTTTTATGGAGTACATACTTTCCATCATGAAGGACTAATTTTAATAACATGACCTGGGAATAAGAAATTTGTATAATAAAAAAATTAAGGCTATTATGAATGAAATGCATTAATCCAAAGATATTATTTTCAGCTATTCCCAACATTTGATACAACTGAACTTTACAATCTACTTAAGGAATCACTGTCTAGTTTGTTGGGTATGCCAGGGCATCAACGATAGTTGGAAATGTGGGATAATTTGCATAATGGGTGAATTTCAATACTATAGTCCCCACCCACTGACATTAGACACAAAGACAGCCGCAAGAGATTGACATGCATGTTAGGCTCCTGACCTTGACAAAATTTACATTCAAGTTTAACTATCAAGAAATCAACTCACCTAACTTTTAGAAGTTATCACAGAGAAAGCAATTTATCCTGCAACCACCCCTTGTATTGACTGAATAAAGGTAACCTAATAAACCAAAGCTTTATTCGGTCAATGCCCTAATAAAGCCTCTTGCATTTATTCCGACATTCTAAAAGCATTGTGAAGTCATATATTGCAATATTTGTGCCATGGCATCATAGCTTCAACTGCAGAGATGTGACTAAATCTGTTGAAAATAGCTAGTTTTTGGACTTCAAATGTAAAAATATGTTGCAGGATAAACAAAATACATGATAACTGTCTTGAAATATAAGCGATAACAAAGACAGCCGCAACAGATTGACATGCAAGTTAGGCTCCTGTCCTTGACAAAAATTAATATTCATGTTTAATTATCAAGGAATCAACTCATCTAATTTTTAAAAGTTAATTTATAGGAATGCAATGTAAATATATATAATAGTATCATATTATTCATATATATTGTATATATCATATTGGATCATTTCTTGTACACTGGACAAATTAAAAAAAGAACAGAATCCCTATCACATTGGATATTATTCAAAAACAAAAATATTCTGTTCTGATTCATTGCTGCCAGCTGTTTAAGAGGTGTGTTTCATATCGGCGTTTTCATTGGCTGTGGTGTAACGAGGATGTCAAACATAAAAAAAACTATGAAATAACATAATATTTTTCATCAAATAATATTTCTACCACTCACGAAGACGCAATTATTAGCTCCAGGCAAAGCTTAAACCTTGAAAAGATTTACCAGATCGTAAGTTTAACTGTTTAATGAGCAGAAGATAGACTGCATCTGTCTGTATCGATACACACATTGTATAGACCATTAACAGCGAATAAATGTTTAAAAACTTGCCTCTAAGATTTATCCATGAAAACTACCTAGAAAGAATTTTGCTTTTATCGTTCTTGTATATAAAAATTGCTTTTGAATGACAGTTTCATTGCTATTTTTTGTTCAGTGGACATTTCTGCACTATTTTTGCGTCCATTTTTAATTTTGAGTAACTTGACCAAAACCTAATTCGAGATATGTAACACTTAAATATAATACAACTGAAAAATATTAATAGCAAAAAACTACCTATGTGCTTAAATGACTTTTTTTATATCATTCAAATGAATTTTTAGATATCATATATCCTAGTCCTAAATATATTTTTGAGCGGACAAATTTACGTACGATTTATTTAGTTTTCTGATGGTAAACAAAAACACCTGGATATGTTTATGTTTTTAAACCAGGTATATCTGCACAAAGCTACTGTGTCATACTATTACAGCATTATACATGATCATAACCATAGTTTGCATTTGTTTTTAAAATACATTAGTTTTTAAAGCATGCAGCTTGATGAAAGTCAAGTCTTCACTGTAAATTTAACATTGGTTAAAGCCTGAACATTGCAGTGGTCAGGCAGGGTTATATATACTATATATTATACTTTCGTTTTAGATTTACTAGCCCGACGGGCTAATGCAGTATAGATTTATGATAGCCTGACCTCTAAAATTGGTAGCCCCGGGCGTCGGGCGATGGTAATTGCACACTCTTGAAGCTAGAATAAGCAGTGTCTCAGGACAAGCCCTCGATCACCACAGTGTTAGATGTGCAACAGTTTAATGTCAGCAGTTGATCAGTTAATGGATTTTTTTTTCAGTTTGGGGAGGGGGTAATACGATATTCTTCTGACTCTTATCCCCACTTTTATATTTTTGATATGTGCATGGTACATGTTAGTTGCAGAACTGTAGCTCGATCTCTGCTTGAGAAAATTCGTACTAGAGAGCTACATCTCCAAGCATTGTAAAAACCTTCAATTTACAGCAAAGCTTTTTTATTCTCTCTTTGGGTATTATTTCTTGTATTAATGTATAGTATATGCATTCTCCAGCTTAAAGTATGGTATCTGTTAATTAACCATATATTTAACTCTTATTCCTGATACTCTATTTACCTTTAGGTCACGTTAATTTAGGATGACCCCACCATATGGACGTAGGAATGTGAATTTAAAAGCTGACATTCCAACCCGGCCACATAGCTGTTTGTAACAGTTGAAAGGTAAATAAAGTATCAGGATTACTAATAAAATATGGTTAATTAAGTAATATCATCCTTTAAATGGGGAAACACATATAATGCAAGAAATAATACCCGAAGCCAGCGACAAAATAAGTGTTCCTGTAAATTGAAGATTTTTACAATGCATGAATCTGTCGCTCTGGTTTGGTAATCTATACTGCTGATTGTGCTGGGTCTGACTAATGCAGAAAAAAAGGAGAGACAGGGTCTTCCTCACAAAGTTTGTTGCCTTGCATGATTTCTACAGTTTACACCCTGGTAAGACGCATACCGTCCACAACTTTCATTGATGGTGCATCTAAGGATGTCCATTTCCCAGCCTGCATCGGATGCTGGATCTGACCTTTATTTTCCAGATGAGTGAATTTTAGCAATACTTTAACCAAATTAGCATGGATGATGAATTTAGATATGGCCACTTCCAGACCAGCCTTGGATCCTGAATCTGACCTACATTTTCCAGATGAGTGACCATGAGGATAATGTTTCTGGAGTAGCAGTATAGCTATGTGGCCTGTTATGGTTATACATAGATGATGCATCGAGGGATGGACACTTCCAGACTTGCTTCGGATGTTTGAACTGACAGACATTTTCTTGATTAGTGAAAGGTTAAAGTTTTTGGAGCAGGTCCATTTCCAAGTAACTATAAGTCCTACTTAAATCAAACTTGCTTAGATATTGATTTTGGGATGCAAATTAACTAGAAAAAAAATATGATGCGAGATTTGTTGTCTGTACAATTTTTTTCAACCAGAGAGATACAGTTCTGCAGCTAGGTACATATAATCATTATTTTGAAAAGAAGACATAAAAAATACCTGACTGGCCAGAAAGAAAAAGCGACGAACCTAACCAGGATTTGAACCCAAGAAACTCTGAATAACTAGTCAGGTGCTCTACCAATGGAGAGCTATCTGGCAACAAGCACTCAAAGATGTCTGACCACCACACTACTCCCTCCTTAAAGGTCCTCAACCCCAAAGGCACTAACACAGGCTCTTCCCTAACAGGTCTCTCACCTGTCACTTCCAGGGCATGGTCATGGCACCAATGTACATGTAACCAGCAAGGAGGAAAATGCAATGGACCAGACAGGATTTGATCCCGAGCCCACTGGGGCTCTACCAACTGAACTATCTGGCTATGTTAATTAACTATTTTTATTGTTTCCATCATTTTCATTAATCTGCTTTGAAGTCTAACATTACCCTCCTTTTATTGTGTTACTGAAAATACATTATTTCATATAATCTGATAATAGAAAATATTCCAATAATTTATCTTTAAAAATACCAGTACTTTAGCACACGCAGAAAGTATTTTTCCCCTTATAGATATTCTTTGAGGTAAGCTTAGTAATCTTTGAATACCTATGATTTTCTAAATGCATGCAGATATTGATCTGATTTTTGGTTTGTGAGTGTACCTTGAAGAGATGCTGATAAAGTTTGCATCTTATTCCGCCTCGATGATTTTTGGCAGAATGTTGGCCTTTTTAATTTTTAAGGGACCCTAGATTACACTTATCAGTAGGGGACTAGTGTTACTTATGCAATACTCTCAGAATGCTTGTTATTTAATTGATTAATATTTACAGAAAATTTTGGCTGATGGGAGGAAGTGATGAAGATGAGGAATGTAATATCTGTGTCAGATATAAGGAAATTGAATTGCTGCAGAAAAATGAAATTCAAGTCATCTGATCAAAAGAGGTCATGTTCACTTGATTTAAGCAAAAAGCACTCAAACAGTAGGGATATTCTTGAAAAGGTAAGACAGTATAGCACTAATAATTTACATTCAGAAAACTTAGCATTGTTATATTTATGTCCCCCTTTGAAGAAGGGAGGGCATATTGCTTTGATGCTGTCTGTAGGTCGGTAGGTTTTCTTTGCAGGGGTTACACATACTGAAATGAAATTTGGTATACAGATTTATCATAAGAATATTTAAGTCAATTTCTGTTTTAGGTATGATCGATCAATTTTTGACAGAGTTATGCCCCTTGGACTTAAGAAAAATTCCAATTATTTGCAGTTTCCGTTCTTTTTCTTCGCAGAGGTTGCACATACTGAAATGAAATTTGGTATACAGGTTTATTATAAAAATATCTAACTCAAGTTCTGTTTTGGGTACAATTGAGCAATTTTTGTCAGAGTTATCCCCCTTGGACTTAGAAAAATTCCATTATTGGGAGGGGGCATAAATGTTTCACAAACATCTCTTGTTGCAGAAGGTTATTCTTCTATTTTAAAAGTCATTACAATTAACATGATAACCCCTGAAAGCAGAATGTTATCCATTACCAGGTATTTAAACAGTTACACTTTATCATAAAAAATTTTTACAGATTGCTTGGAATTATACAGGTTAAATTTTGTCTAGATATTGTTCAATTTTTATAACATGATATAAATTGTTTTGTAATTTGGATTGAGTCTATTTAATAAGTAAAATCTCCTTCCCAAGGAATACCTCATTATATCTGTTTTGTGATGAATTCTCCTAAGTAATATAGTACATGCAGTATCTCAGCGATGAATTCTTAAGTTTCAAGGGTTTTCTCGGGGATGGTAGACTTTTCAGATTTTGATATAAGAAGATAGACACTATAGAGACATATTCCCTATAAAAATATTTTATTTTTTCAAATCTTTCAGGTCAAAAGGCTGGAAATACATGGTCTTCCCATTGTACATCATGATGGATACGTGTGTGAATTTCCCTTTAAACATAGATTTGCGATGAGAAAATTCCATGGAGTTTTACGATATCTCAGAACTGATAATGTGATATCAATGAAACAGATCTTTAAACCAACTGCTATAGACCCAGATTTGCTAAAACTTGTGCATACTCCCAACTATGTTGACCGATTCCTTACTGGGAAAACAACAGTTGAAGAGCAGAGACTCACTGGATTTAAATGGAGTCTGGGAATTGTATCAAGATGCAGATTAGAAACAGGTGTGCATACCTTAGTTTCATTACAATCTTTTCTTATTTTTAGGTTGTATTATGTCTAATAAAATTACTTAATAGTTGCATGATTCTAGGAATTTATAATTATATTGCCTCTGAAAAGTCACATTATTCTCCCAAAGCAGTTAGACCAAAGTACCTTATACTCCAGAAAGACTAGAATAGCACCATGAGAATTAAATGAATCAATCTCTGATTTATCAATGTCTAATGAACTGTAAAACCAGCTAGATCGTTGTTTTGTTTTTGAAAAAAAAAAAATCATTCATTGCGATGTTGAAAGATGAATTATGATACATTTTCAGGAGTTGCAACTTTGAGAGTCTAATATTGATCATTGCTAGGCAATATTCATTGTCGGATACCCATGGGTGATCTCGACTTTTACTTATCAGGATGATATTACATGTATGATAAGTAATAGACGAGATCACCCGTGGGTATCGGACAATGGGCAATATTATCTAGTAAACATTTCTTTCAAAGGCTCTGATCTAGCTGCTGTAAAATATGTTCTGTTTTTAAAAAAAATTCTATTTTTATACCAGCTGCCAGGAAATGGCCAGGGCATATAGTGTTATCAATTTCTGTCCATCATTTTGTCACTCTGCTGTTGTCATTCCATCATAGTTAGTCTTCCAGACATTTTTAGCTCACCTGAGCCAAAGAATTCAGTGGGCTTTTCTGATAGAAATTTATCCAGAAAAGATGAAATTTATGTGAAAGCTGTATTACCTTGTATAGATGTAAGTTTAATTAAATCATGACCACTAGGGTTGGATGGGGCTACAATGAGCGATCAAAGATTTACATATTAGAAATTCAGAGAAAAAATCTTCTCAAAAACCACTGGGCCAGAAGAATTGAAACTTATGTGAAAGCTTTGTTAAATAGATTCAAATTTATTCAAATCATAACCTCTGGGGGTAGTGCGGGGCCACAATGGATGATCAAAGTTTTGCACAGGAATATATAGGAAACAATCTTTAAAAATCTTCTTCTCAAGAACAGCAAAGGCAAAATTAGTATGTCATATTTATTTGGAAGCATCCTTGGGTAGTGTAGAGTCAAAGAACAAGATAGGCTAAGACCCCTTTTTGGCCCCTGGTTTGGAGTGGCTTTTAGAATGATGTAACAGTTTATCAATAAAATCCTGTTGTCACCCCTGTCACAAAATGATTATTGTTCTAAGTTCTGGGATACACAGAGGCCACAGGAAGGTCAGAAAATATAAGAAGTTCCGAAATTTCTCATTTTTATGTAAATTTTCATCGATTTTACAGCAATTTTGTTTCAGAAAACATAGAGCACAAGCTTGCAAATATATATTTCATACACTAGTATCAGACGCATCTTGTGTATAAAAATCTCATATAGGCAAGCTTGTGCTCCATGTTCCTCAAAGTGAAAAGCTTAGTCTTGTATTCCACCTTCCAAGTTGAAGAGTACTCCCTTGTTTTCCTACAGATATTCCCCAACTGTTGCATCCAAAATTTTCTAAAAACAAACTCCACAGTGTGGACAGTGAACGTCTAAAACAAAATCCTCTTATGTAACTGTGCTTGTTCTTTCTCTCCTTTCAACTATAGTCAGATCATTATAGCCTTTGTTTGTAAGACTCATTATTACAACTGCATTTTAGAATAATTTTAGAAGTTTTAATTCCACATCTGGTAATCCAACCTATACTGACAGTTCCCTTGCAAGGAATGAAATTCTTCAAAAATCACCTTTCAGTTTTAAATACGTTTTAAAACAATTCTAGTCAATGGAAATGAGTTTGATTTACCGTACCCTTTCGGAAACTTCATAAAAGACTTACATGTATATTGCAGGGTCAAGTAAACCCTAATGCTTATTCCTCATCAAAATGTTAATGCTGTAAAGGAGTTACCTCAGACAAATTGTTATACATCATATTCAAGAAGTGGTGTAAAGCAAATGTGGATTCTAGAAAATAAAAAAGCAACGAAATTTTGCATATTGTATGATAATAATAAAATATTGTGTATGACAGTGAGTATTATTACGTGTGTTTTAGATATTATTCAGTGGTGTATATTCCTTTCTGCTAATGTGTGGGCTAATGTGAAGTCACAGATTTCACCTGAAACGCGAATTGCGGGTAGGCAAGGAGGGAGCCCCTCACCCTCGATGGAGGGTGGGGGTCGGAGAAGTGAACTACGTAAAAGTTGGATAGGCATAAAAGTGTGGATTGCTAAAAATACTTTTATTGCATTTGATGATTCTAGTAAACTGGTAAATAAATAAGATTTATGATCAACTTTCCCCCATTTTCAACCAAATACATGTATAAATATAATATTTTTACTTCAAGAAAATGATGTGTAGGCTACAACCTTTTTGCCTATATGGAATATACGCCATTGTTATTCCTAATATACTATTATAGATCTTAGCACTATACTTCACGCTACGATATCTTAATTTGATTCTAAAGAAATGTCAATATTGTGAAAAAGGTACAGCCCCTTTTTCTGAGTATAGTATTTTGCTGCAGTACATTTTCATTTAGATGCTGCCCCCCCCCCCCCCCCATTTTTTGCTGCTCTAAGCTCGAGCACTGACAGATTCCAGATTTGGACTGTTAAGGATTTTTTAATTATTATTTTGCTTGTCAGAGGTCACTCCCCGCACTTTTGAAACAGTTGCTGCGGGCCTGAGGTGTGTTAAAAACAATTACTAGCTGTAAATTACACCCCTCCTTTTAATCATGTAGTTTAAAAACAATGACCAGCTGAAAATTATTTACTTCCTATTATCGTTTATTGATGTTCAATCTAAAGTTGAAAATGACTTCATAAAGTAATTTTGAATTTTTGGATTGAAAACTAATAAACAACACTAATAATCATACATTGTTAAGAACAATCTCCAACTGTGAGTTACATACATTCTTCTAATTTTAAAATAGTTTATTGTCTCTACTTCCTATTTTGTTAAGAGAAACATCGCAAACTGTAAATTATGTTCATATACTTCCTATTAATCATATATTGTAAACTGAAATGAAATATGGGATATACTAATAAATGCTGTTGTTTTTAGTAACCAACCTAATTAGAATCGGCAGCATTTTTGCATTTTTAGATTTTTTCACAGTGAAGCAGACCCGTAGTACGCCGGGGTGGGAGGGTGGGGGGTTGGGGTTGGTCTTGTCATATTTTCCTGTATTTGTCGTGTTAAATTGTAATTCTAATTGCCGTGTAAAAAAAAATCTGTAAAAGAGAAAAAAAAAATGAATGAAAGAATGAACTAAGGAATAAAACGAGTACTACAGCTTAAATTGAATCGGACGTTTTTGCACTTAAAATAAAAGAAAAATAAGTCACTATATGTATATTGCATTTGGCAATATACGCAAAACATAACAAATATCAGTTTTATTTGCAATAGATTTTAGCAGTTTTTAAAATTACTAATGATTTGATCTGAACATATTTTATTGCAAGAAATGATTGGGCACAAGTTCTAAAAACTTAATTCTCCTTCTCGCTACATGTAATATCACAAAAGATTGAATTAGACGTGAAATTACTAATACCTTTTTTTTCAAAGAATATACATAAAATATCTAGATATCAAGATATCCTTGAATGTGATATTGTATACTGAATAATGTCTTCTTCAAAGATTGCAGAGAAAATATGGGATAAGTTTAGAGATCCGTAGCTTTACAGTTCCCTTTCAAGGAATGAATTATACCGAAAATAAAAAAAAAATACATCATGCAGTTTTATTTGCATCATAATTTAGCATTTTTATGCCCCGGGATCGAAAGATCCCGGGGGTATATTGTTTTTATCCTGTCTGTCTGTTTGTTTGTCTGTCTGTTGTCAACTTTAACCTAGCCCATAACTACTGCGCTGTCAAGGGTAAGGCTTTAATATTTGACATGAGTGTTCATTATGACAAGACCTTTCCATTGGTACAGAAATTTTTGATCATGTGACCTCAACTGTGACCTTTGACCTACATTTGAAAAACTTTTAACATTGGCCATAACTATTGCACTGTAGTCTACGTCCCACTCCAGAATTGTGTTACCATCGGGGGCATAGTGTTTCACAAACACATCTTGTTTTTTTATGTAATACCTTTTTTTTAAAATATTTTTTATGTTCACATAACGTTTTCACTGGGATATAATTTCGTTGATTTATGTTATCCATAAATTAAACGTTTAATACACTGTGCTTTTACAACTGAAGTTGGGGAACATTAATAAAAAAAAAAAAATTAAATGCATTGCGGGAAAAAATTTAATGTTTTTGTTCAATGTTTAACTACGTGTTGTGTTCGTACTCTCAGTTCTGTTAAATGCTTTAAAATAGGAGGAACACTTTTGGCGGGTCGAATTGCTATGGAGCATGGGATAGCATGCAGCACAGGAGGTGGTACTCACCACGCCTTTCCTAGCCACGGGGCTGGGTATTGCCTTTTGAATGATATGGCGGTCACTGCTGCTGTTTTGTTTAAAGAGTGCCAAGTCCAAAAAGTCCTGATTGTGGACCTGGATGTTCATCAGGTTGGTTTTGAATAACTGTGCTGGGATATAGATAGGTTTAGTTCATTTCCGATGTATTATGGAAGCAGATACCATCATGCAGTGCAGGGACGTAGCATCGTTTTTGAAAGTGGGGGGGGGGGCAGCCAGAGAAAAAAAAATCAACTTACCTGGGAAAAACTTGACAAGCCAAAAAAAAAAAGGGGGGGGGGGATTGTCCGAACTCGAAAATCCTATTTCGGGGGGGGGGGGGGGGGGGTAGGTAGGTTCCAACTTCTTTCAGTACCAAATTTTTATTCATTTATTCATACACTACTACAAAACCCTTATTTGACTATTCTACAACAAAAAGTGGGGAGGCCAACCGGCCTTTCAAATAACATTTCAAATAGTAAAAAAAAGTCTTCGGAAAAAAGGGGGCAGCCCCCCCTCCTGTTACTACGCGCCTGCAGTGTGTCACAGTTACGCTCTATTGAAAAGTTGATAGTTCGTTTTTAATGCTCGTACGAAAGTACGGAAGCCCATTAAGGACCTATCAAAAAAAAATTTGAATTCGATATAACGTTGAATTTGTTTGAACGAATTTAATTCGTTATAACAATTTTTATACCCCGCCATGAATATGGCCGGGGCATATAGTGTTTGTCATGTCCGTCTTCCGTCCTTCTGTCTGTCCTTCCGTCACACTGTGCGTTTAGCTCTGTTCAAAGCTCAGTTTCAAAGAAACTATTCAAGTTATTTTTATCAAACTTCATATGCTGGTAGATATTGATGAGAGCTATGCAACTGCATCAACATTTTTTGACCTTGACCTTTCCTTTGACCTTGACCTCACTTTTCTCAATTAGTGTTTAAATGTTGCATTACTAATATACCCTTGGCGGGGCATTCATGTCCTATGGACATATTTCTAGTTTGAATTCGTCAAAACGAATTAAATTTGTTATAACATATCTGTTGAATTTGATATAACGAATTCAGCAAATTTTTTTTTATAACAGATTAAAGTTGTTTAAATGAATTCTAAAATTTGTAATATTTAATTAAATTCGTTTAAACAAATTCTTAAATTTATTATAACAAATTAAAGTCGTTTATTCAAAATCTACGGAAGCCCATTTAGGACCTTTCAAAAAATATTTTTGAATTCGATATAAAGAATACTTGTAATCGAATTTGTTATAACGAATTTAATTCGTTATAACAATCTCTCTGAATTCATTATAATGAATTAAATCTATTATAACAAATTCGTTGAATTCATTAAAACCAATTCAAAAATTTGTCATAACAAAATAAATTCGTTTTAACGAATTCTAAAATTTGTTATAACAGATTAAATTTGTTTAAACAGATTCTTTAATTTGTTAAAACGAATTCAACAAATCGGTATATCGAATGCATATATATTTTTCTACAGGCCCTTATTGTTGAATTTGATTCAACGAATTTAATTCGTTATAACAAATCTAAGAATCTGTTTAAACAAATTTGATTTGATATAATAACAAATTTTAGAAATCGTTAAAACGAATTTATATTGGTATTCCAATGTTTTGAATTCGTTATAACGAATTTGACAAACTTGTTACGACAAATTGAAATCGTTATAATTCAAAGAAATTGTTATAAAGGATTAAATTCGTTATAACAAATTTGACAATTCGAAATATTGAATTCAAAAATATTTTTTGATAGGTCCTAAATATAAATGGGCTTCCGTAAAAATTGACAATTAGGACCTATAGAAAAGTATTTGTGAATTCGTTATAACAAATACAAAAATTTGTTATAACAAATTAATTCGTTATAACGAATTCAAAAATTGTTATAACGAATTTAATTTGTTATAACAAATTTTAGAATCCGTTTAAACGAGTTTAATTTGTTATAATTTTTTTTTATTCGTTATAACGAATTCAAGAAATCTGTTTTAACAGATTTAATTCATCATAACATATTCAAAAAAATATTATAACGAATTAAATAAAAATTTGTTTTAACAAATTTGACAATTCTTTATATCGAATTCAAAAATATTTTTTGATAGGTTTTAAATGGGCTTCCGTGCGGAAACCCATAAGGACCTATCAAAAAAAAAAATTGAATTTGATATAACGAACTGTCAAATTTGTTTAAATTAATTTAATTTTCGTTACAGCATTTTTTTTAATTCGTTATACCGTATTTAATTTGTTAAAGCAGATTTGTTAAATTCGTTATAACGCATTCAAAAAGTTGTTATAATAGATTAAATTTGTTCAAACGAGTTCCAAAATTTGATATAACGAATAAAAATTTTTGGAACGAATTCTTAAATTTGTTATAATTCGTTTAATCAAATTAAACTTTTATGGCCTACAGAAAAATATTATGAAATCCATATAACGAATTGTCGAATTCCTTTAAACAAATACATGTATAATTCGTTATAACAAAGTTGATTTCGTTTAAACGAATTTTATTCCTATAAAAAAAGAATTCATTCCGACCCTCCGTGCGAATATTGAATGTGTGAACAACGTAAACTTATTTTCAGCATTTTCTCGGAAATTTCTGAACCAATATCAGAATAAATTTGTTATCAAAACGGAATAAAAATTTTGATTTTTCTGCCCGTCTAGACTCTTAAGACGAAGGATGGAGTTAATCATGAAAATTAATCTAAAAAACTGTAGTTTTGGAGTCATACATCGACGTACATGTACCAAAGACCATGCTTCTGGTTCATTTTAAGTCAAAATTAAAATTTAAATAAATCAACTGATTGAAATAAAAATTTATATATATTGATTTATTGTACAGGGTGACGGCACAGCTTACATCTTCAGCGACAGTTGTGCAATTTTTACTTTCTCAATGCACTGTGAAAAAAACTATCCTTTAAAGAAACAGGCAAGCGACATGGATATAGGGCTTATAACGGGAATTTCCGTAAGTATTCTGCAAGTGATACTACTAAACTCAGACCACCTAAACTAGAAACTAACTTTGGGAGAGCTCTTAATAAGGGCATCAGATGAACTCTTCTAATCAAATTTTTTTCTCTTAGTTTTTTTTAAAAATTATAACAGTTTAACTTGAGTATTTTGACTTCTTTTGAACCACCAATTTCAAGTAGACTTCCTGAATTTTTTCCATTAATTAAGAATTTAAATAAGGCTTTGTCACCCATCAAAAGTACAAATAACTCGACAAAGTGGACTTGCCTTTTAAAAAATATTACGGACCCAGATGCATGTCTAGAAAAGAAATTTTTTAAACCAGTATAAGTGTGAGGCTCTCTGTCATTTCTTTTTGATGCATTTCATCTCTGGCATAGACTCGTCTTATTATTTGTATGTATTTGTGTTGATAACGGGGAAAAAGTAATAAGAATAATTAAATCTGAAAGAGATTAACTTTCCCTCCTGTGACGCAATTTGAATCATTTTTAGAGGATTCCAATTGATGCTTCTGTACTCTTGGATGACTGTTAATGCGATTGTGTTGTGACCTTTCACTTTCTGTCCAAAGGCTATTGGTAGACAATTTTGGCCAGAAGCATGCATATTATTTGCATTCTTTGTTGTGAGTTCGATTTGGTCATACCAACAGAGAGTCTTGTAAATTATGATGCCCAATTTTTTTTTTCTTCTCTACCCTGTCAAACTGGCAATGGTCACTGTTCATTTAGTTCGATTGAGGTCTTTACCAAGAATGTAAAAAATCGGAAACTTCTGTGAATGGACTACATAACACGTCCTTCTTTCTATTGTTAAGCTTAACATCCAAATCTTGTATCCATTTACGGTCATCTGATGAATTAATTTTCATGTAGATGATGTTGGAAAAGAATATGGGTGACATTTCTAAACACTGATGAAGGATAAGTTGAAGACTTAACAATTGGCATTAGAGGCTGGAATCCTTTGTTTTGTTCAGACATCATGGAGCACTCACCGTGCTCATTCCTGAACCATTTGTACTGTTTTTACCAAAGTGTTGTGTCTTGAGCAGAATTCCCTTACTGACACCCTATCAGAAGCCTTAACAACGCATAAGAGATAACTTCTCTCTGACCCTTTTTATTTTCATTCCGGACTAGGCCCTGAAAAGTTATATGTGACTCACAATCGAAAGACATTTTGAGTATTCAAATAGAAGGATCTGACGCTGTTCTTCTTGTCTTATGATATTGCTGCGTTCAACGTATCGATTCCTCTGATTAAAAAAACGCGCAAATTACTAGCTGAGCAATTTTAATTTCTAAATGATGGATGGCTGCAACAGACTAGTATGTGGAAGTTAAAAGCTCGCTCCGTGATCGGAAGGTCGTGACTTCGCATCTCGGCCGCGGCTGACCTAAGTCGATAAAAAATAGGTAGTAACTGTTCCTTCGCCAAGCGCTCGGCACTTTGAAGTGAAAGTTGCGGGTCCTTCGGATGAGACCTTAAAAACCGAGGCCCCGTGTCACGACAGACGTTGGCACGATAAAGATCCTTCACTGCTCAATGGTCCTGAGAGCCGAGTAAAGGTCTAAATTTGAAGCCCTTCACCGGTACATGGTGACGTCTCTATATGAGTGAAAAGTTCTCGAATGAGACGTAAAACAAAACGCAATCAATCAATCAATCAATCCTAAATTTAATATGGAGAAAGTGTCGACAATACTCCAGCGAGTTCTGACGATCATTCTTTCCCTATTCCAGTTAAACTTCACCCAGTCCAGTGATAGAAGGTCCTTTCACTCAACTGTTCAAAGAGATTTTTCATCTTACTTGAAAATATTGAAAATACATGCGTTCCACATTTTATATAATGTAAAGTCTAAATCAACATATCAAAGACCAACTACTTATGTTAATATTTGTAAACTATTCCAAATACATCACGACCTTGACTAAAGACTGTATCTCGCAAGTCAAGATCGTTGGGCAATAGTAGCGAAATGGTGTCGGGACCAGTACTCCTCAAATCTTTAAAATTGCATTGAAAGATATTGCCTCTACGTCAAATTAAAGGGCATGGTCATCGTCCAACTAGTTTGGGGAATATTAAATTTTAAGGTGTCAGGTCCAGAACTTTAGAGATCTTGATTGCAATAATTTCAAATTTTAGACTATTGCTGCTCCTATGTATCAAGGCTGTATAACTTTAAGTTTTCGGCAGAAAATTCATACTTCAGTATACTTATGTTATTGCCCATGAAATTAACTTTGAGGTTCAAGCTTTTGTTAATAATTTCCTTATCAAGATTAGAGTTCAGAAAAGGGAGACAGCTGTTTTCATTATAAGAATACATCTTAAGTGAAGTTTTATTAGGATTTTAATTTTTTCCCTCTCCCCCCCCCCCCCCTTTGGACAAAGTTGTGAAAATGGTATAGTGTTAATTAACACCCCCCCCCCCCCCCGCTTGAAAAGAAGGGAATGTATAGTGATGTGGCGTACCTCCGCTCATCCTTCTGTCTGCACGTCCATCTGTTACGCTTTAGGGTACAAATCTCTTATCTGCAACTCCTCTTATACCACTGAACAAGATTTAATTTAATTAGACTTTTTCAGAATCTTTGTTTCATAGTGCCATTGTGCACTTCCTATTTTTACTTTTTGATCGGACACATATTTCGGGTTTCCAATAGAAAAACAATTTCTGTAATATTGAGGGGTACCCATCTCTTATCTGCAACTTCTTCTATACCACTGCAGGGCTCAACATTAACTTTAAAATAAACTAGACCAGTCGGACTAGTACATGAAAATTTCACTAGACCTGACCTCAATTTCACTAGACCTGACCTAATATCCATGGTTCACTGAACCAATCAATATTACATAGGCGTCGGAACCAGGGGAGGAGGCTGGGGGGGGGGTAGCCTCCCTACTTTTTTTTTTTAGCAAAGATAGACATAATATAGGCATTGAAAATTGGGGCTAAGTCCCCATACGTTTTTTTTTGTTGGTTTAGTCCCCACTTTTAATTAACCCCCCACTTTCAATTTGCTTCTGACGCCTATGTTACAACGTGAATATGATCATGAAGAGAAAACCCCAGAGTTGAAAAACATTATCAGTGTAAGCAAATCGATGCTTACCTTAAGTTGGTTTTGGTGCAAAGAAAATTATATAATATAACTCTTTTTACTAAATTCAAGAAAATATCAGAAAGGGGGATGTATTATATTTCAACTCGATTAAGTTCTATCACTGGTTAAATTAAACACACAGTGCAACATCTATCATAAATGACCTAGCAGGAAGAAAACATCTTGGTAGAGTTAGCTTTAAAAAGCAAGTCAAATGGTAGCATGATTAATGAAATATTGATATGTATACTAAGGCCAAAAAAATATGTTTCCTGTTACATTCAACAGAAGCAAGTGTTGGTCGATAGGGATTTTTTTCGGCTAATATAAACTACCTCACATACTGACTTATAATATAGGGTCAAACATTCACGGACTGAACTAACCAGGTGTGATATTTACAGTGGGCACCCATCATGGCTGTCTTGCGGTTGAGAACGAAGTTCAAAAAGTTGTGGGGGAAATGCTAGATGATATAATAATGATCATTACTCTTCGTAATTAAGTTGAATGTTGACTAGGTTGACACATTTTATATCTCAAATAAAGCTACAATTAACATTCTTGGTAATAACTGCATCAGCTGATTGATCAAACACAGATTTGGCAGGGGAAAAATCATGGTTCATCGGTTATTTTATTTTACATTGGGATCAAAAATGAAAGTGGAACCTGATCTAACACATCGATAAACAAGAAAAATTTGTAAATTTGTTGAAGTTTTGCTTCATTTAAACTTCGGTCGAAATATATTTACACGACCAGTCAGGCTACCAAGAAGCAAAATAAACAAGACCGGACCTAACGTTTACTTGTCTGAGTCGGTCGGACGTGCCTAAATGTTTAGCCCTGCCACTGAACAAAATTTAATGATACTTTCACAGAATCTTTATTTTATAGTGCCATTGGGCACCTTCTATTTTAGTTTTTGATCGGACTTTTATTTTGGGTCTCCCAGACATGGACTTTGTCATTATAAACATATGAGAGGCGGAGGGTATCATTTTGTGAGCTCAGTGCTCAGTGTACCTCTAGTTTATTATTAAAATCAATCATGATTATATATAAATATTTACAATTAGCGTTGGCTGGAAATCATATGCTTTACATGTAGGATACAGACTACTTAAACCACGTACAGTCCTATCTCCCTTGGCTGCTGGACAGTTTTAGACCTGATCTTGTTCTGTATGATGCTGGTGTTGACCCACATGAAAAGGATGAATTAGGGAAGCTTAGTCTAACAGATGAAGGTAAGACCTAGGTAATTATATCTTGTAAACATTCCTTAATGAACATTTTGTATTATTGTTTTCATTCACTTAAGTATTTATATTTATTTTTCAATTACAGTCATTCATTGTAAATTGTAAAAAGTCGAAAATACACTTATAGTCATACACACAATAACAAAGATGTATCTTTTTGTACCTGAAATACTACAATTATACACGTACAGTAATTGTACTTTATCCTGCAAATTAACTTGTCAGGACAATGTACTTCAAAGGTACATCACATATTTTACATCGGTTTTGTTTTGGCTGTAGATATTAAAGTTATTAATTCAATACAAATTAATTTTCGGCCTACTAACGTCAGGCTTTCGCAGAATTGCAGCGCTTTAATCATAAAGAGGTTTAGCAAATGACTGTATCTTCTTGAACTTGAATGCTAGCAGTCAGATGCACATATACTCATTGTACTCTGACAACTATTATATCTAACAGCACAAACATGTAGGAGTACGGAAGCCCATTTAGGACCTATCAAAAAATATTTTCGAATTCGATATAACGAATTGTAGAATTTGTTATAACGAATTTAATTCGTTATAACAATTTCTTTGAATTCGTTATATCGAATTTAATCTGTTATACCAAATTTGTTGAATTCATTATAACGAATTCAAAAATTTGTTATAACTAATAAGATTCGTTTAAACGAAATCTAAAATTTGTTTAAACAAATTTAATTCGTTATAACAAATTCAAAAATTTGTTATAACGAATTAAATTCGTTAAATCAAATTCAACAATCAGGGCCTTTAGAAAGATATGTATGAATTTGATATAATGATTTGGCGAATTCGTTTTAACGAATTTAAATCCTTATAACAAATTTTTGAATTCGTTTAAACGAATTTAATTTGTTATAACAAATTTTTGAATTCGTTATAACAAATTCAACGAATTTGTTATAACAGATTAAATTCGTTATAACGAATTCAAAGAAATTGTTATAACGAATTAAATTCGTTATAACAAATTTTACAATTCGTTATATCGAATTCAAAAATATTTTTGATAGGTCCTAAATGGGCTTCCGTATAGGAGAGTATGTTTTTAAAACACTTTTATTCATTTAAATGCAGCTATGAAACGAATCCCACCCCTCTGTATCATATGAATACATTTCTGATGCTAGATTAATTCTGAATTTATTTATTTATTTCATGGCCGTAGGGGGGGGGGGGGGGGGCACGCCCCCCAATAATTTTGCCGATATATAGATTACTATAGTAAACAGAGATACTTTATGCTTTTGTCCCTCAATAAGAACGTCTGATTCATGTCCCCAGGGTCAGGGGTTCTGGTGCTAGGGCTGGGCTATATAGATCATATAGTAAAAGTGCATTATTTCTTTGAAAATCTTCTTCTTTACTCCTGGGTATTATTGAAACAAATTGAATACATGGTTATGATGAGCAAGAGTGACTCTACCAAAATTGTGAAATTCATGACCCCAGGGTCATGGGTTGTGGTGCTGGGGGGGGGGGGGGTATAGATCATATAGTGAAAGTGCATTATTTCTTTGAAAATCTTCTTCTCTACCCCTGGGTATTATTTAAACAAATTAAATACATAGTTATGATAAGCAAGAAAGACTCTACCAAAATTATGAAATTCATAGCCTCAGGGTCAGGGGTTCTGGTGCCTAAGGGGGAGGGGGGCTATATAGATCATATAGTGAAAGTGCATTATTTCTTTGAAAATCTTCTTTTCTACTCCTGGGTATTATTTAAACAAATTAAATACAAAGTTATGATATGCAAGAGTGACTCTACCAACATTGTGAAATTCATAGCCCCAGGGTCAGGGGTTCTGGTGCTTATGGGGGGGGGGGGGCTATATAGATCATATAGTGAAAGTGCATTATTTCTTTGAAAATCTTCTTTTCTACTCCTGGGTATTATTTAAACAAATTAAATACAAAGTTATGATATGCAAGAGTGACTCTACCAAAATTGTGAAATTCATAGCCCCAGGGTTAGGGGTTCTGGTGCTAGGGCAGGGCTATATAGATCATATAGTGAAAGTGCATTATTTCTTTGAAAATCTTATTTTCTTCTCCTGGGTATTATTTAAACAAATTAAATAAATAGTTATGATAAGCAAGAGTGACTCTACCACAATTGTGAATTTCATGGCCCCTGGATCAGGAGTTCTGATTTTAGGGCGGGGCTCTATTTATTATATAGTGAAAATGCATTAGTGCTTTAAAAATCTTCTTCTCTGCTCCTGGATATTATTTAAACGAACTAAATACATTGTTATTATAAGCAAGGATGCCTCTTCCAAAATTGTGAAATTCATGGCCCCAGGGTCAAGGGTTCTGGTGAAAAGGTGGGTGGGGGGCTCTATTGATTATATAGTGAAAAAGCAAAATTTCTCTGAAAATATTCTTTTCTGCTTCTGGTTAAAAAGCAAAGAAGCTAAGTATATAGTTATGATGAGCAAGAGTGCTTCTTCCAGAGTAGTGTATTTCATGACCCCTGGGTCAGATGTGCTGGTGTAAATGTGGGGCTCTGGATAATATAGTGAAAATGCATTAATTCTATTAAATAATCCTGTCTGCTCCTTAATGTTAAGCAGATAAACAAAGTGATTACTTATGATGAGCAAACTTCTGGTTCCAGGGTGAGAGGCTATGGTGTTTCTCGGTGGTGAAAGGGGGGGGGGGGTCTATTGATAATATTGTGAATCTGTAGTAAAAATGCATTATTTCTTTAAAAGTCTTCTCTGCACTTGGGCATATCAGAGGCAAAAAGAGTAAAAGTTGTAATAAGGAAGGGTTATTTTTACCAGATTTTTGAACATCTGGACCATTTGGTCAAGTGTTCTGGTCCTAGCCAGGGCTCTATTAATTTGTATTCTACTGAGAGGAGTTATTCCCCTTTGCCATTTACTTTTGATAATTAACCACTGTAAATAATGTACTTGAAAGATTAATAGAATAAGAGAATTATGCAAGAATTTTTATTGAATAATACAAAAAGTATTTTCATAGTTTTAATGATCAGGTGGACTTGTAAGTAATAGATAAATAAAAATGAGACAAAAATAACTTGTCTTATTAAATTTTCAACAAAGAGAGGCCAATGTAAGAGATTTCCACAAGGAATTAAAATAGTACAGAAGCACTGATAGTTTGTTAATATATTGTATGGTGATAGTGATAAATGGGGAACAGATTAGAACCTAATTTCTGAACTGTTAATGAATACTAGACTAATTATTTTGTTGATCCTCATCACCCTATTTTTCTTGCTTTTGGGCAACAAAGCTTCACCTTTCATTTCATTTTATACTCTATGGATCCTCTAAATTGTTGTATTGTATTCAGGTGACCGTTAAGGCCCTTGGGCCTCTTGTTTATTGTTGAAAATTATTTGGTATCACTACATCATGCATTTCTTTAATTAAACGTATCATTGTGTGCACAAAAGTATATAGAGCAAATTTTAAAATACAGCATTTTTGTAAGACACTGCAGGCGTGCTTATACACATGTAGGTGTACATTGCTTCCCATATGATGTGTAAATCAAAGATATAATGGACCTGCACATAGAACTTAGGAATTGCTGTCTATGGTTAAACTATTTTGCAATTCTCAAAAAATGATAATTTACTCGTAATAAGCATTTATTTTGTTGAATTTCATGTAATACTGACAAATCATCATTTTTCTAGGGTCATCCTTATCCGCGAATTTACAGGGGCATTTTCGCCCCTTTTTAATTTCGCCCCTTTCACCCTCGTCGCATGTGGGCGAATTTAAAACGGGACAAAATTGTTTGAAAGTGTGAAATGGCGAAAGTAACACTGGGGCGAAAATAACCCAGTCTACAGTATTTTGTGAATTACTTTCGTATTTTGTGTATAACATCAAACTGAATGCTAGTCTGCTTATCTTTTTTCATTTAAATTTATTTCAAAAGGGCTATTCTTGAGAGACTGGTTTGTAATTGACTCTTGTGTGTCACGTGGTATTCCAGTTGCTACTGTGATTGGAGGAGGCTATGACAGAGATATCAATAGATTGGCGTTACGTCATACACTCGTGCACAGAGCCGCCACTAAAGTAAGAGTCACGGGTTAATTTACACGAACGATTGAAGAGATATTTTACCAAAGAAAGTACTTCAATTTTGAACAAGCAAACTTTTTAAAAAATATATTGATTGACTACCTCATATCAATTTTAAAAGGAGAGGAAAAACGGAGCGATATTTTGTTTTTCCTCATTTGTGCTAAGAAAAAAGAAGTGAAGAGAAAATTTTGACTATAAATATATTTTATATATAGATATATTCGTACTAAAAATGGACAGTTCTTACTTGTAATAAGTTAGTGCTCTGAAAATAATATCGCAGTTTGGAGAAAATAGAATTGGGAAAAGAAACAAGTTTATCTGGCCATGCAAGTGAATAATATATGAATATTTTGACCCTTTTTATCTATCGAAATTTGTACATTTAATAAATTAGTTCATCTGACAACATTTGTGCCTACCAGATAGAAAAAAAATCGACTTGTTCATAATTTTGTATATTTTGTGATTTCAGTGAAAAGGTAGGTATAGGTCATATGATAGTGGTATAATACCACAAAAACTGGTTATAATCATTAGTGGTTTTGTCATCTCTGAGGCTAGAAATCAGGAAATGAGGAGCACTGGATCCCAAAATTTGCCATTTTTGCTTCTTTTTTTTTTTGCTGTATAATACTGGTATTTAACTTGAAACGAACGAAGTCCCTTTTCCTCCGTTCAAGTACAGAAACACTCTGGGATTGACCCCAAAATGTACAAATATAGAAGATGATTTTAAGGGAAGATTGAAAGCCATTCTTATAAGACCGCAGAACATTTACTGGCAAAATTGGAAATATGCAGCCTACGTCATTTCCATCTGTTACAGTCAAAATGTTTAATGATAGACAATAAAATGGGCGGATACAATTCGACACGGACGTCAAAGAAAACATTGGATTGAAATTCTATTTTCAAATTCATTTTCAATCCACCTGAACTGTTTTCAAACCTAAAGTGTGAATGTATGATCCAAAAGACAAATGATTACCATGATTACAATTCCCAAATACATGTTGTTTGAAATTCATATTTATATGAGTACTTTAGGCTATAATTTTAAGGACACGTAAAAGTAATAGAAGACATAGATTATTTTTTTCAGGGGATGGTCATTTGATTCTAAAGGGGGGGGGGGCTGTCAAAAATTGTCGAGTCAGATCATGCCTTCACATGACAGATTATATTTATTTCTAGGATGACAAAAGCTTATTCTTTTTAGTTTTGTCTTCACTGAAAAATGTTTGACAAACAAGAGCAGGGGGGGGGTTGTCCAAACTAAAAGAAAACTTTCATATTTATTCTAAGATCGTTCAACCCCTTCCCCCCACCCTCCCAGCAAACACATACCAATCAGAAATCAAATATTTGTTCCTTTATATTTCTTTAAAAACACTGGACAGGAAATTCTGATTTATATAAATTTCAAACTATTCCAAAATTGAAATTATTTGTCTTCTGGGTCAATCAGTAACACCGTGTGTTCTAGTGTAGCTGAGGTGTGTTGAAAAATGAATTTCAAACTAGAATTTCTATCCAATGCTTTCTCGGACGTCCGTGTCGAATTGTCACCAGCCCATTTCATTGTCTATCATTAAATGTTTTGACTGTAAAAGATGGAAATGACGTAAGCTGCATATTTCCAATTTTGCCAGTTAATGTTCCGTGGTCTTATATCCGTTTTAACAGCACTGTGAATATGAGAACTCGTATTCAGGAAACTGAAGGTGTTTTTGTAGCTTATATATACAGAGAACAGGAATTGTGATGTTCCTAAAATTCATTTTCTCTTTTATTTCAAGGTATGGCATGATCGGATATCAAAAAGGTGATTTTCATCGATTCAGGGATCTGTAAGGAAATAAAACTTTTCAATCACATGAAATATATCTTTAAACGTTTTAAGTGTGATGTAAAACATTTTGATCCCCTGGAACTACCTGTTGGACTTGAGGAAATGTTTTACTTTCAAATCCATGTGGGAACTAGCTGCAGTTTTAAGGATTTGCAGATTCGGCCAAAACGTTGCCTTCCCAAAGCAAAATATTAATTTTGATTTAATTATTTTTGTTTTACTATTTCTTATTGATTGCTTGATCGCAAAACAACGTTGACAAACTTCAACGTTATACCCAGGTGTATGTATGTGAAAGTGTGTAGTTTTTGAGAATCGAAGATCATTAAAGTCTAGATATAGTTTTGTTCCATGTACGTTTTTAGGTCACCTGAGTCACTCAGGTGACCTTCTTCCGTCGTCGTACGTCGTTCGTCGTCAATCGGTCGTAAACTTTTGAACATTTTTAGCTTCTTCTCTGGAACCACTGAACCAATTTCAACCAAATTGGGCATATAGTATCTATGGGTGAAGGGGAGTAAAAATTTTGAAATTCATGGCCCCTGCCCCCCTGGGGTCTGAGGGGTGGGGCTAAAACCATCAAAATTAATGCAATCTTAAAAAATCTTCTTCTTTACTCCTGGACATCAAGCAGTCAAACTGTTGGCATGATTGTAATAAGCATTAAGCGCTCTACCAAAATTGCGAAATTCATGGCCCAGGATCAGGGCTTCTGGCGCTAGGGTGGGGCTCTAATGATTATATAGTGAAAATGCATTAATTCTTTAAAAATCTTCTCTGCTCCTGGGTATTTAGCCGACGAAGTAAGTACATAGTTATGATGAGCAAGAGTGCCTCTTCCAATATTGTGAATTTCTTGGCCCATGGGTCAGGGGTTCTGGTGTTAGAGCGGGGCTCTAATGATTATATAGTGAAAATGCATTAATTCTTTAAAAATCTTCTCCTCTGCTCCTGGCTATTTAGCCGATAACCTAAGTACACAGTTATGATGAGGTAGAGTGCCTCTTCCAAAATTGTGAATTTCATGGCCCCAGGGTCAGGGGTTCAGGTGTAAGGGCGGGGCTCTATTGATTATATATAGTGAAAATGCATTAATTCTTTGAAAATCTTCTCTGCTCCTGGGTATTAAATAAAGTAACTAAGTACATAGTTATGATGAGCAAGAATGCCTCTTCCAAAATTGCGAATTTCATGGCCCCAGATTCAGGGGTTCTGGTGTTAGGGCAGGGCTTTATTGATTATATAGTGAAAATGCATTAACTCTTTGAAAATCTTCTCTTCTTTTAAATAAAGTAACTAAGTATACAGTTATGATGAGCAAGAGAGCCTATTCTAAAATTCTGAATTTCATGGCTACTGGGTCAGGGGTTCAGGTGTTAGGGCGGGGCTCTAATAATTATATAGTGAAAATGCATTAATTCTTTAAAAAACTTCTCTGCTCCTGGGTATTTAGAGGATATCTTAAGTACACAGTTATGATGAGGAAGAGTGCCTCTTCCAAAATTGTGAATTTCATGGCCCCAGGGTCAGGGGTTCTGGTTTTAGGGCGGGGCTCTATTGATTATATAGTGAAAATGCATTAATTCTTTGAAAATCTTCTCTGCTCCTGGGTATTAAATAAAGTAACTAAGTACATAGTTATGATGAGCAAGAGTGCCTCTTCCAAAATTGTGAATTTCATGGCCCCAGGGTCAGGGGTTCTGGTGTTAGGGCAGGGCTTTATTGATTAATTCTTTGAAAATCTTCTTCTCTCCTGGATATTAAATTGCCTAAGTACATAGTTATGATGAGCATGGCTGCCTCCTCAAAATTGTGAATTTTGTGGCCCCTGTGTGAAGGGTTTTTGTGATAGGGCGGGGCTCTATTGATTATATATGGAAAATGCATAAATTCTTTCAAAATATTCTTCTTTTCTCCAGGGTATTATTCAAACAAAGGAAGTGCATGGTTATGATAAGAAAGAATGCCTCTTCCAAAATTGTGAAATTCATGGTTCCTGGGTCAGAGGTTCAGGTGAAAAGGGGGGGGGGGCTCTTTTGACTATATAGTGAAAATGCATAATTTCTTTCAATTTTTTTTTCTACTGCTGGTAATAAAGCAAAGAAACAAGTGTATAGTTATGATGAGCAAGGTGCTTCTTCCAGAATTGTGATTTAATGACCCCTGAGTAAGATGTTCTGGTGTAGGGGGGGGGGGCTTTATTTATTTAATAATATAGTGAAAATGCATTTCTTTGAAAATCTTCTATGCTTCTGGGCATATTCGAGGCAAACAGAGTAAAATTTGAATATGCAAGGGTATTTTTACCAGAATTTTGAACACCTGGATTATTTAGTCAAGTGTTCTGGTCCTGGCCAGGGCTCTATGAACTTGTATTCCGCTAAGCAAAGTTTTTCCCCTTTGCCATTTACCTTTGATAATTAATCACTGTAAAAAATGTATTTTAAAGGTTAATAGAATAAGAGAATTATGCAAGAATATTTTTTGTATAATACAAAAAGTACTTTCATACTTTTAATGATCAGGTAGACTTGGAAATAATAGATGAATAAAGGAGAGGCAAAAATAACTTATCTTTTTAATGTTCTTCAAAGGCCAAGAGAGACCAATGTGAGAAGTAATAATATGGAGGTTAAAAATAGACATTTTGTTAATAGTCTGCATGGTAATTGTGATAAATGGGGGACAGATAGATTCTATACCAATTATTTTGTTGATGCTTATCATACTATTTTTCTTGCTTTTGGGCAACAAAGCTTCATTTATCAGTTTATGGATCGTCTAAATTGTTGTATCGTACTCAGGTGACCGTTAAGGCCCTTCGGCCTCTTGTTATTTTGACATGATACCATATTTTTCAGTGTAATTGTGTTTAGGGATGTCAAAATAGTCAATAATTAATATTCGAATATTCGATAACAGTATTCGAATATATTCGAATATTCGATAAAAATTGATATCATTTAACAATAAATAAGTTCTGATATACGCATTGCCCTGCCCATAGTACACACTTTGCTTCAGTGTTTGAAAGTTAAATCTAGACTTGTTTAATTAGGGAGACACTGTACAATATATATATTTAATATTTGATGTTAATATGTTGACTGTTAAAACAGTCAAAGCACAAAAAATGGAAGTTTAATTGAAGCTCCAATACACTTGATGAATCGATCGTCTAAGCAAGCAACAAGAAAGATAACTATTAGAGACGTAACACCTGTTTGAAACGGCGTATTGATCATAATTAGGCCTAGGCCATTCTCTTAACTAGCTTTCCAATCTAATGACTATAATTATATTAGATTGCAAACGACAATTACGAGATAAACAAATAAACTATAGATCTATTATGAAATTGAACCCTTTAATCACAACAATACGGACTTGCTATATATGCAACCCTTCTCCAGATACTATACTTGGTGGCAAATATATTGGAAATCGCAGCTGTAATTTTTTCCGATTGTCCTGGACCCATTTTCTTCGGCGAGCACATGAAAGTTCCCATGGTAGGCTGAGAAAATGAGCTGGAAGAGCTGTTATGTAATTCCTGATTTTGACAACTTGGGTGTTTATTTTTTAGATGATTCAACATGTTCGAAGTAGTTCCACAATAATTCAAAGTTGTTTCGCACAACGAACACTGAACTGAATCTCCATTATTTTCCTTCTTGAAAAACCGCCAGAAATTTGACTTGGGAGGCATGACTGATCTTATAAAACACCGAACTCAAAATGAAAAGATTCACTATACTAAGAACGTAGTGAATAATACTCATGAAACAATTTAAACCGGAGGATCTAAATTAATAGCAAGTAAATAAGATAGATAACCCCTGTACCTTTACCTTGAAATTCTCCAGAGTTACCTCTCTTTTTTATTCATATTGTGATATAGCCGAATATTCGAATCTTAATTTCATATTCGAATATCAACTCATCGAATGAATATTCGAATATTCGTTGACATCCCTAATTGTGTTATTTCTCCTACATTCTTTAAATAAAAGTATTTTATTTTCAAGGTTAAAGATTTTGTGTAGCAGAGCTTGCATCCTTGGGTTTTTGATTTTAAAACACAATAATTTTTTTTTACCGTTTTCATCTTTATGTAAAATGACGGACGAAAGTAGACCCTTGTCATATATTGAGATTCTCTAACTCTGTGCTGTTAGATTTGCAAGTTTATACATTTTCTCATATATATTTTTTCAGCATAAACCAAAAAAGTTTATTTATAAAATATAAGATAAATAACAGTAATCAAGCTCAAAAATGCCATTGATACAACACAAATTGTGAGAAAAGCAAGCACGGGCCTCCAAAAACATCAGAGGTGGACTCCGGCGCCATGTAGAAGCGAACACCTCCTGTCAAACGGACACACCTGCTGTATGCTCCTTATCATGATCGGGTAAACGGAAAAATCTCGCAACAAATTCTGCTATTCTCCAACAAGTATCTAAGCTGCAGTAGATCGCAGAAATCTTACATTTCCGTTAAATAAAGTTACATTGCAATAGATACTGTAGAAAAGAAATAAATATCTTTAATAAGCAAAAAAAAAAGAAAAAACTATAAAAAACTATAGAGTGTTTTATTTTTGTTTAAATTAGTCCTCAGATTTTATTGTGAAAAAGGTCACTGATTGATTCCTCTTTCTCATCTTGTAGTCCTTTCAGTTGTCGCAAACACGCTGTTGGTTTGAATAAATGTGCTTTTTTATATAACTGAGGAAAAACGTTAACCAATCTGTTTGCTAAACTGTTTACAGCTGAAAATCTATACATGTATACACTAGATGTCAGTTGAATAGAACGGAATACATACTTTTCAACAGGTTGGACCCACTTTTGTGCTATAATATCCCAAAAGGGATATAAAGTTATAGTATAACAACATAAAATGAGAAAAAGATATCTGCATTGAAATACAGGAAAAACTTTTTGTAAACACGTTTTTCTGTATCCCAACTTTTGAAGACATTGATCCCACAGAAAGACCAAAACTTCTTTGGGATCAATCTCAAGAACTGTTGAGTCATAGAAAAACTTGCTTGCTTAAAGCTGTTGCATTCAATGTACATGTATATTCATGCTGAGTCAGCTTTTCGTAAATTCTACGGTCATTATATAATGAACTTGTTTGTAAATACAACGTATCGTTGAGTCGTATTTTGTCTGACATCTTTGATACCATTTGTAAGTGGTTTTTCTACTAAATTTGACTACGGAGTACTCCGTATACCTGATCAATACATAGTCTCACGGCTGGTATGACCTGTCAACAGAGGATGCTTATTCCTCCTAGGCACCTGATCCCTGGTGTTTCCAGCGGTCTGGTTGTTTCCCTGTTTACGAATCGTTTTAATTACTGGATTTATGAGATTGGTCACTGTTGGGCATCTACATAATTTACATTAAAAAGTTTGTACATATTTTTGCACTATAGATATACACATGTATCTTGTTAATATTTGGGAAATATTAACCTTAACGGGCTATCACAGTGTATATCCTAACCTGTTCAATGCAATTTTAAGACAAATCACACAAACACATATACCATTTAACAAAGAACATCAAACAACCTGGATATATTTGGGATGCATAAAAATCACAGAGAGAAGTGAAAGGTGTTCACTCTGTTCACATAATGTGAATCTGAAGTAATCAGTTCAATTAAACTGCAGACACATGCGTACCGAAATTACTTGATAAAACAGTTAGTATTTAATGATAGCAATAACATTTATTCATGTGCACATTACATTACATTGAATACTAAGAAAAAAAAACATTGAACCAAAAATAGCTTATAGTAATAGGATCGGCACATAAATATTTAGGCGTACCTGACGATTTAGAAGTGTCTGACTAATAAAAGTTACTTTCAAGAAGCTGCAGTATCTTTACATATATTGTGATTGCCTTCCCCATAGGATCTTTCTGACACAATAAATATTTAGAATGTTTGGCCAGAAGTATCTGTCCAAAACATATCAATAGTATTCAGAAGTATCTGTTCTACACAATGCCTTTATCTCCCATTAGAGCTACATTTCATTACTCCCATTAGCTGACTTTTTCTTTTGATTTCTTCAAAATGTACTATCCCTAGCGAGCATTTGACTGGTTACTGAGATCCATGACGCATTTGATTGCCGTGATCTGCAAAGTAATCACGTACAAAAACTTTGAAGAAATTCAGTTTTGCAAAGGGGAAAAAAGTTCCATAATGTGCTTGTTAGTCATTTTTTACTCCTTATTTTTTTCCAGCGGTCATTACGTTGGTACAGTGAATAAAGACACGTTGATGCATAAAAATGCCACGTGCAAGTATTTTTTGAATTCGCAGTTATTTCACTAACACAAGTTTTTGGAACCTTTATGTATTCAATATTTAGTTGTTATATTGTTCATTTTTGATGCTGAATCATTAGTCATGTTGTAAGAGGCAAATTTCAAATTGTACTCTCGTGTCAGCTTGTCGCAGTATGCCTTATTCCAAAACATGAATAGTAGTTTCAGATGATAACGGGGTTCCATCATCCTCCAAATATAAAACACTGGATTCATTGCACTATTCAGGCATAATAACATTCCGCATAATGAGTGGGCAGTTTTCCCAAATGTTGTACTGTAATCCAGGATGGGAAATGTCAGGGTTACATAGAAAGGTGTAGCAATGACCAAAAAACTAACCGTTATGACTGAAACTTTCTTGGCGACTCGAGATTGTTCGTTTGTGATTCCAAAGGTGGCGGATGATATTTCCCCAGTCTTTCGCGTGATTTTACGTATACGATGTAACAAGAAAATGTACATGACAATATTGGAGAATATGGTGATCAAAAGAAGATTCTTGGTGCTTTGGCTGACAATGTTCTTCTTCATATCGTACATAAATGTCCATCCAATTTTATACGGGTCATCTTCGCTGTAAAACATAAAGTATGAAGTGATTAGTCCGATAAACCAAAAAATCACGCAAAGCCAGACCAACCGTGTTTTCGTTACGTACTTATAATACTTCATACCTAATACGAAGACAAAACAGCGGTCAAGGTTGTACGTTGTTACAGTTAATAAAGACACGTTTATGAATAAAAATGCCAGGTATTTTTTGAATTCGCAGTTATTTCCATATTGGTAGACGGAAAGAGGAAAACACAAAATAGCGCCCGTGGAGATATCTGAAATCCCCAAATTCATCGACAGAACCTTGACTTGAAAGTTTAGTCTTTTACACCGATATAAAATTACCATTGCCACCAGGTTTTCAAAAACAATTGTTGCTCCAACGGAGATAAGCATGCCGTCCGTAAGTATTGGCTGTGACACATTTACTTTCTCTAGGGTTGAATTTTCATTCTGCTCCATTGCTCTAAATTGTCTCTAGAAGAGATTTTTTAATTTCTTATATCGTTTGTTACATATTACTTAATTTCTTCGATTACAATTTCCCTGATTACGAGCTGTGTTTTCTTTACAGTATTAACCTTTATATTTCAACAGCATTATTTATCACATGATTTTAATTGACAAATGGGGAGCCGTGGAAGACGGAAAACTGAAGCTATTGTGATCAATTTCTTCTCAAATTGAACATTTAGTTCATCCTACAATTCCAAATGCATATTGCAATTGAACACGATATTAATTTTCTTATTGGCATTGTGAATATTAATTTAAATTTCCAAAAAGTTGCTTGTGTACCTAAATACTTCGTTTGGATGAAAAATAAAATCTTTGTTTGATAAACATAGCTAAAGTGATTAAATTATGACTTGAAGAGAACATGTTCGATTGTTTAACATCCCTTCCAAAATTTTTCACTCAAATTGAGACAAACACCACTTGCCGGTGGAGGACTGCAAATTTGGACTTGTACTCGGTTCTTACAGCCTTTGAGCAGTGAGGAGTCTGCCAGCATCTACTGCAACACTATATATATATATATATATATATATATATATATATATATATATATATATGACATCACCACAGTACACCAGACTGATCATGACCGGACGTGCCTCGCCGTGGCCCGGATTCATTTCATATCTATAAGTTTTCAACATCAAGATTCAAAACGTAAAAATGTTAATAAATAGGGTTTCGTAGCGTAGTTGTAGTGCATGGTGTTTTAGTTTTTGTTTGTTTTGCTCTTTCATGACTTTTTAAACTTTTAAAACCTTTTCTATGTCCTGAAGAAGAAACGGGAAGACCCGAAAATTTGACAATTTTCAATTGTTCGTGTCGTTGGTCATTTTTAGTGCTCTCGCTCTCTCTCTCTCTCTCTCTCTCTCTCTATATATATATATATATATATATATCATTGGTGAAAGTAACACCAATGACAATGATATAAAATGATCTGGTATCTTTAATTGACCCTGGATAATGTAAAAGTCCTGTCCACAATGTAATAAATTCACCCAAAGAACACCTTTCGTAAAAGAGTTTAATGAACATCTAAAATTGTTTTGAAATAACAATGAAAACACCACTGACAAAAAAAAAGTTTGTACTAGTCACCTTTCTTTGCTTCAGAAGTCCATCAATATCTTGTGACCATGAATATCAAGGAACAGTTTCTGTTGTTTTTAGTGAGAAGTGATGTAATATGACTCAGGACTGCTTATATTCTCTTATCAGGATTGATAACTCTTTTGTAGCAAAAACAAAAATACGAGGGTTGTCCGGCAAAATCGTGGACAAAGCGATTTTCTCGAAAAATAATATGCGCACTAAGCTGAAATTTTCAGCAAATGTTTATTCATCATATTAGGAGCATCTTAATTTTTTTGATAAAATATAGACAAAAATAAGGATTTTATTATGCTTGAATGTACACAGGGTACGGTCCTACGGCGCACGATCAAAAAAACCAGAGTTTTATTAGCGAATACACGAATATTATTTTGAAATAAAAGTATTAAAAAGATAAGGTTGGGGTAAAAATTATCCTATTTTTATTCCAGTAGCTCTTATTTCGTCTTTTGTAAAATATCAAGGCATTTGCTTAATTTTCGGCAGTTTCCCTAGCATTTGAAATGGGAAAGTGGTAAACTCAACACACGAAAAATGGCGACGTTTGGTGACGTTACGGCGCACAGGAGAGCAGTTCAGTTAGATTTAGATGTAGTAATGACGTCCTAAGAAACTTTAAATGACTACAGACGAAAAAAAATATAAAAATATCTCTAGGTCTTTAGTATACAAGTGAAATGGGAGTTTTCTAAGAGGAAGCTTTAAGATCGGGTCCCCGGGTAGAACAAAACATACGGACAAATAGCTACTGGCAATATAGCAAAAGACGATGTCACTGTAGACCGTCGATATAAGATAGCCTATTTAGTTGAATGATAGTGAGAGTACTGTCCATAACTTACTAATAATCTTCAGAGAGTCCTATGTGTGGGCGAGATTGGTTCCTCGACTGTTATGGAGGAATAAAGGGAAATTAATGAAATCCCCGAATTTGAGTGGGGCTTATCCAACTTTTATTTAGCAAAGAGGAAAAGTGACGCTGCTTTAGACACTTTGACGTTATCATCTGTGCGCCGTAAGGCGATACCACACATAACAGAAAGTCTCATATTTTGTTTATTTGAGCAGATATCTATTTGAAATTTGCTATGTATATTGATGAAAAATGTACTAAAAAGTAGTGAAAGTTTTAGAACGCAGTGATGATTATTTTTCAATCTTAGACAACTTGTCCACGATTTTACCGGACAACCCTCGTAGTAACACCAATGACACAGCTTTCTTGTACAGTCATATTTCATGCTGTCTCTGTTTAATGGAACATGGGGCTCATATTTTTTATTCGTAGACATGTTCTTTTTAACATATATTTTATGCATACATGTTTTTTAGACTAAAAATCAAACCATTTTTGGCATATTTATCCTTATTTGAAGAGAAAAATTCCATTGACAGTATAAAGTTGGCCGATTGGTGTGATAAAAATCATCCATTGACTTGAAAGAAATTAATTATTTGGAAATTTCTGTTAGTCATAGAAGGTATAGTAAAGTAATGTAAAGTAACAATCTAAAATGGAGAGAAAATAAAAAAAAAAATAGGATTTTACAAGGAAGTGACACTTAGCTGCTTTTTTTATAATGACCCATAGATGTATTTTTATGTGGTTGTAAATTAATATTGTATATTACAGCATTGAGAAAGTAATATATAAATGCGATCTTGTAACGAACGCACCTAACCTAACATATTTGTTATTGTTATTCAAATTAGTCACGAAAAGATTTATTTTCGGAGGAGTTTACGAGGGAGAATATAATTAGTCTCACATACGGTGATAGACAGCGATAGACAAGTGTTACTTTCATTAGCATTACTTCCTAAAGCTTAACACTAATGATAGGTATGGTTACACCATTGACAAAACAAGTACTTTGGAGGCAAAATGTATTCTTCTTATGTAGAAAATTTATTTAATTTGTATTCTACTATGCCACCCAACTCATGGTGTTTGAAAGCAAGTTGAATTATTTTTCAATTGATCATTTTTCCACTTAGAGACTATTTTCAGTACATGGTTACGCCAATGACAATCATTTTTTTTATGCTCATAAAATATATCTTCCCTTTTGATTAATGCACAGAACATGAATGAATGTCAGAGTTTATCACATGAGTAAAGTAAAATTAGTCAAGTTTAACTTCGTTTTCTTTAATCTCTCTACGAATATTTACCTTTTAATAGTAACACCAATGAATAGTGAAGTAACACCGGTGACAAGAGATTTTGATTATAATACATTTTATCTACTATTTCTTTAATGAAGACTATGGAATTTAAAACATTACATCAGACACAATTGAGACCCTTTTACCCTATCGACATTTTTTTTCTTCAAACCAATGATAAACTAACACTGCATTTCTTTCAGCTTTCACCACGCATTTGTATACATTATATGTATGGGGTTTAATTAAAGAAAAGTATAAGAGAAAGGGTTAAAGTTTGAAATAGGGGGTTTCTGCTTTATATTTATTTAAGGTAATCTACATAACTCACTTATTCTTTAAATGTTTAAATGACAGTACACCTCTTGCAGCTATGCATTATTCTATGGTAACAATAGGGTAAGTCAAGTCAGTGGTGTTACCAGTTTTCTTTTTGTTATAAGAACATTTAAAGTACGAAATCTCAGGAAATGATTTTATTTTTTTTTTGTATAATAGTCATACAGTGTATTCTACTTTTCACGTTAAGTTTTATATTATGATATGTTTAAATGCTATTGGTTAAGTGTTAAGTCATCGGTACTACTAATTTCGGTCATTGGTCAATGGTGTTACAGTGTATTCTACTTTTCACGTTAAGTTTTATATTATAATATATTTAAATTCTAACTGTTAAGTGTTAACTCACAGGTATTACTAATTTCGGTCATTGGTGTTACAGCTGAGTCAGTGGAGTTACCAACCAAAAAATGGTTATTTATGACTTTTAATAGGTTTAAATGTAAGACATAACCTTGCATTGCCTAGTTTTACTTCTTAAAAAAATCATAAAATATGTTATTTTGAGTTTTACACACATGACACCATATTTACAGCATAGTTTAGCCTGCGTCTAATAATTTATGTCTAATGAATGTCCAAAGCTGACTGAAAACTTAATTTTCACCACTGGATAATAATACTTTTGGACTTGTCATTCAAAACGTAAAAATGTTAATAAATAGGGTTTAGTAGCGTAGTTGAAGTGCTAGGTGTTTTTGTTTTTGAAAGTTTTGCTCTTTCATGACTTCTTAAACTTTCCTATGTCCGGAGAAAGAGACGGGGCGTCCCGAAAATTTGACAATTTCTATTGTTCGTGTCGTTGGTCATTTTCAGTGTTATATATATATATATATATATATATATATATATATATATATATATATATATATATATATATATATATATATATATAATATTTAAATTCAACGTTTTATTTGCATTGCGCGAGGTATCATGGTTACGTCTTACTTCGGAGCGATCGAGAAATTGGAGAGAACAAGCAAATTCAAAGAATTATGATTCTCCGCTTTCGGTGTCTTAGTGGGTGAGTTGCCATTATTTATAGCATATTGTGTCAAATATGATAACCCTATCACATGTCATTCAAAAGTAATCACTAAAGGTAACTTTTTTGAAAATTAGGTCAAACATAGAGGTCAAGGTCAAGGGGTCATAAATCATAGAATGTTCCGAAACATCTTGTCACAGGTAATGCACATATCAAATAGGAAAGCCTTATCTTTTCTCACTCAAAAGTTATAAGCAAAGATAATTTTTTGGAAAAGTAGGTCAAACTTCATGGTCAAGGTCATAGTATATTTATAAAGGTCTTGTCACAGGTAGTATACATGTGCAGTATGAAAGCTCTATCTTTTCTCTTTCAAAAGTTATGACCAATTTAAAGTGATGTTAATTTTTTTGAAAAGTAGGTCAAATTTCAAGGTCACGGGGTCAAACATCATAGCATATTTGGAAAGGTCTTGTCACAGGTAATATACATGTGAAATATGAAAGCCCTATCTTTTCTCATTCAAAAGTTATGACTAAGGTTAAAGTTTTTGTGACAGATGGAAAGCCGGACAGACGAATGAGATTTAATGTTCCCTCGCTTTCGCGAAAGCAAGGGACAACAATGAGGCAAACAAGCAAAAGATAAGATGCATTAATATCTAAAGTTATTATACCTTAGGTTAGGTTTTCAATACTTTCCTTTCATTGTCCTCGAGCTTTTAAAAATTAGCTCTCAGAAGAAGTCATATTCCAGATAAAAGAGTAATTTCTTAAAGATATTTCTTTCAATCAATCTTGAATCTTTGATTCACTCCGAAATTCTAATACATGTAGTCTCTAATAAAGCCACGAGTACTGTCAGAATGTCGATGCAGATCAAAGATCGGATTCTAAAGGGAATGATTTTCAATGCGCTGTGAAAAAAAACCCTCTGAAGTCCCTTTCAAATGCTCAAGTTAAATGAGCTGTTTTGATTAAATTATGTCCATTGTCTATTTTTTTTTTAAATTTATTTACCTTTTTTAAGTTTTATACAATCGAATTCTCAAGACCCTCTTAGCCATGCAAATTTTGAAAGAAAGCTTCTTTTAGTACATAATTCAAATGTATTTCAACGAAGGCCTTTCCATTCTTAGAAATTACACAAAAAAGACAAACAGGGATGCCATTTAAAATTCTTGAGGTATGAACATTTGGTCTGGAAGTCAAGACAATGTAAAGCCTTACTTATATCGTGTCGTATCGTATTGATAAGCCAATGACTTAATGTGCCATCAATAATCATTAATTTTATTGTCCACAGAGTCTGAAACATCTGTTTCATATTTGGACGTTAATGGTAATCGAACAACCGAGCTTTATGATAAACGTGATGACTTTAACTTTGCAATCGTCGACTTCCTTACTTATGCAGCAATATACCTTCATCACCTGCATACGAGGTTTATATCACTCAGTTGATTCGATACATTAGAGCTTGGTCTACGTATGAACAATTTCTAAAACAAGGTAAATTACTGACAAACAAGTTGATGAAATAAGAATATCAGCAGTTTCGTTTAAAGTCGTCATTTCGTAAGTTCTATGGTCGATACATTGACATTGTCAGCAAATACAATTTGTCATTTAGTCACTTGCTGACTGACGTTTTTCATGCTAATTGTTAGGCCATTATTTACACACTGAATTGCCGACGGATTTTCCGTTATTTCCCGATCATGACAAGGAGCACACGGCGGATGTCACCGGTCGGCATGGATGCTCACTCCTCCATGGCACCTGATCCCACCTCTGATGTTTAAGAGGTCCGTGTTTGCTCTTCTCCAAAATTTGTATTGTTTAATGGATTTTTTGAGCTTGAATACTGTTCGTTATCCCCATATATTTCATTTTACTTGAATATAAGTATTCTAACGTGGATGCAGGTTACAGAAGTATTACTTCACGTTGATTTCAGATAAATGAATGAATTTTCGTCTATTTAAGTCTACGAAAAACAATAATGCTTATTACTGATATTTACATGCCCATGTATTATTAATCCCCCCCCCCAAAAAAAAAAAAGAAAAGAAAAAAGAAACTCGATCTGGGGGAATCAATCTCGCTATTCAATTCGTATTGGTATTAAATGTACGTGAATCTCTTGTCATGTTACATTTAATTTATTAGTACACTTAATGCCAGTGACGAAGTTGTCAATATCGTAGGTGTTAGTATATGACAGTTTGGTAGATGTTTTTCCTTCTATTGGTCACACTATACACATGTGTGAACTTACTGATTTCATTTCACAAAATAAACAATTGTATAAATATCCAGGCAGGAAGCATTTTCAAATGTGTTTGGGAGGGGGGGGGGTACATAATATTCTTGACAAGCCCCCAAAAAGTTAAGCAGGGAGTATTTATAATAATTCTTATGTATGTTATCAGTATAAAACAGTTCAGACTCACCCCGACCTCCCTTCGTTCCTTTCAGAAAAAAAACAAACTTAAAAAAAATACTCCTACACAAGACAATATATTACAAATTATCATTCTTATGTACAATAAACATAATAAATTTATAATTAATTTTTTTTGCGACACCTACTTGTATATCAGGCCTGTAGAACGCGGGGGGGGGGGGGGTAATTTGTAAGGTTATTGTTTTTATACTAAATTTGACTACGGAGTACTCCGTATACCTGATCAATACATAGTCTCACGACGGATGTGAACAGTCAACAGTGCATGCTATCTTCTCCTAGGTACCTGATCCCACCTGTGATGTTTCCAGTGTTCGGTTTTTTCCTGTTTACGATTCGTTTTGTTTACTGGATTTATGACATTGATCACTGTTCGTTATCTTCATAATTTACATTACAAAATTTATAGCTAAATATATTTTTGCACTAGAGATTTACACATGTATCTTTTTAATATTTGGGAAATATTAACCATATTGGGCTTTTACATTGAATATCCCAACATGTTCAATTCAATTCTAAAACAACCCTCGGAATGAATATCACTCAAACACATACACCATTTAAAGATATACAAGCTATAACTTGCGTCAGTAAAAAATAAAGTTGGAAATTTATTTATTTTGTTTACATAATAAAGTTACGAAAATATTGTAAATTACACAATTGAAAATGAACGCGTTATAAAGATCTCAAATTATAATTATTTATTTTCCTCCTAGGAAAGTAATGCCTCTATTTAAATTCATGCGTCATGTGACACCGTCGCTACTTTTAGATTGATAAACAAAAACGTCGTCAAGAAAACGAGGTAGGCCGTTTGGTATACAAATAACTTTTGACATTGATGGCACACATCTAATGCTTAAAGACACTTATCTTTTAAAACAACCAGTATTAACCATCTACTCTGTAATGACAGATATTAACCTTTTAAATCGTAGTCAAAATGCAAAGTACCTCATCGTCTATGATTGCCCGCGGACATGCGTGTCTATATACTGTTTACGCACTTCCTTCATCAATATTCATGAAAAGGCTGAATTCTTAATTGCAGATCTTGCTTAACTGTTATGTAATTACAACGACTTATTTAGTAAAACTTTGCGGATAGTAATTATTTTTATTACACGTCATGTTTCTCAAATCATTTTATCATTTTGTTTCACATCGCGTTTATATAGCGTCTACATCTTTAACACAGAACATCCAAACATCTGGATAATTATATTTGGGATGCATAAAATTGCAAAAGAAAAAAAGAAGAAAATCACAGAGAGATGAAAGGTGTTCACTCTGCTCACTGAAACGTGACGCCCCCCATGATGGAACTTACAAGTCACCCCTACTACTGTTATTATGATTTAAATTCAAGACACGTGGTGTGGGTTAACCCATTCAAAGGTTATAGGGTAGAACCTGTTTTATAAATAAAAGTGGCAGTAAACAGGAAATTGCTTTAAAAACATATCCTATGAAAATGTGTTTCTTTTAAAAACATGTCCTATGAAAAATGTGTTTCCGAACCTTAATTTCTGAAAGATTTTCATGATATTAAACAGAAAAGAATTGGTAGATTAAAAATCACAATCTACTTAATCTTCGCTTATGTGATAATTTACGTGGAAAATTGGAGATTATTAGTGACAATTTATCCAAAATCGCTGGTAGAAAAAAAAATGTGTAATATGTCTTCTACACTGACAAACCTTTGTTTACCTTATATGGTATTGTTATTAATGCACATAGAGGATCTTACCACAAACAATTGACCAATCGTTGAATGAATAGCAACGTTTACTGGACAACTACATGTTTATATTTAACTTCCAACACGTGGTTCAGGTCAATCAGTGGACTGCAAAAAACCAATTCGAAAAAAACTGTTTTATGAAAAAAAATACAAAGATTAGAAACTATAAAGATCCCACGGGATTTATAATTTTTTGTAACGTTGTTTTAGATAGAAAATGTATATAATAAATTTAGGCTGTGCCACGTTAAGAACACAAGCGCTTCAAGGATAAGGAAAACGAGCGGCATCCTTTAGGCATTTAAATGGACAACATTTTATTTTTACATTAAAATACCCGTGATCATATTTGTGTTTGGCCAGGGAATCCACCTGACAATTGTATTCACTGATAGTACAACAAAGGAATACAGACGCAAATCGCCTTACAGTATGGCTTTGAGAAACCTAGAATTCCATGTTTATTTAACAATAGAATTGTTTGTAATTGTGAGCATGGAAATAAAAATGGATAGATTGCTTTTCATCTATGAAATACACGGGAAAAAAATCTTTGTGCATTTCCGATCGCTTGTATATTTGTTTGTTTGTTTGTTTGTTTTTTGTTGTTGTTTTTTTCAAGCGTAACATTCTTGTAGTATCCGTAGTGACCCACAACGCAGTTCAATTCATTCAGCTGAAATTGTCAGTTCAAGCCATGCTGGTACCTCATTTGCTAATCTGACGCAATAAAATATAGTCCCAGTTCCCATGCAAGTATGTTTGTCCAAAAAGAATAACTGCAGAGTATACTGACATAAAGAATACTAATCTAAGTTTGAATTAATTCAAGAGAGATTGAAGTACATTTCTACAGATATTATACAGTGGTGAAAACTGAAACACAACATAACTTTTCTGTTTTACTATGTCTCCACGTGCTAGTCACTTCCTAGCCACATTTCCGTGAATAATTTACCTTATCTCGCTTTAGTCTCGCTAAATCTCACCAGAGCTACTGCGAACTCCTCGGGTTTTATAATTTGCAAAACATCGAAAAATAAAAGGTTCCGAACACATTAGTAGGGGTGCAAGTAATCATTAAGAATACTCTGTCGACGAAATCTGAGGTCATAAGTTCAATTAAACTGCAGACACATGCGTACTGAAATTACTTGACAAAACAATTGGCATTTTATGATAGCAATAACATTTATTCATGTACACATTACATTTACATTGAATGCTAAGGAAAAAAAACATTGCTCCAAAAATAGTTTATAGATATATGCTCAACACATGAATATTTAGAAGAACCTGACCATTTAGTTGTGTCTGACCAATAAAAGTTACTTTCAAGAAGCTGCAATATCTTTACATATATTGTTATTGCCTTCCCTAAAGAATCTTTCCGACACAATAAATATTTAGAATGTTCGGTCTGAAGTATCTGTCCAAAACATATCAGTAATAATCAGAAGTATCTCACTTACACAAAAGCCTTTACCTGAAAGTATTCCGCACATATACATACCAATGGTATAAGAAATTATCGGTTTGGATGCCGATTTCCAGACTTTTGATCTCGAGAACACTTTATTCCTACACACGTGTATATATATCTCTGTATAATTATTTGCACACAACATTTAGAAGTAACTGACTAGGAAAATCAGTATTTCTTTCTTTCTTTATAAATTGTTACTTGCTTTACAGTTTATCATGCAGTATACACAATATGATACAATCAGATACAGTACAGAGATGGATAATTTACAGGAGAACAATATGTACATACATAAATAATAGTGAAACAAAAAGAAGGAAAAATTACAATTATTGGATTACAAGATCACCTCTTCGCCTCATGCTATAACACTGTATAATAAATATATTTACCGAGGTTACACATATCCTTAAAGTTCTCAGTACTGAACAATTGCAATAATTTATACATGGATGGTTTTTAAAGAAATTTGCTTCGATAATCTGCATAAACAGGACATGCTATAGAAATTTATATTCATTCTCAACACAAGTATGCCACGAAAAAACATTTCATGTGGGCTTTAATAGCTACATTGTAATAGGTGTGAGGATAATCTTAACTTTGATATACATTTTTGAAACTTAGCCGGAATTGATTTTCTTAAATAATACTGTAGGTAAAACCCATCAAGTAGATATTTATAGAAAGAACATTTCTGCTAAATTTCAATTTTAGCAAATATTTCTTGTTTAACCTGATATGATCCAAGATCCTTTGTTTAATAAATTTTAAGGAAGCTGTATTAATTTGTTGTACACACGTGCACCAAACTTCACTACAACCAAGACCATTTAAGCATTTCTTCACCTGAAAAGCCCAGGTTTTTTTTTTTTTTTTTTTTTTTTTTTTTTTTTTTTTTTTTTTTGCATGAGATTCACTGTTAATGTAATTGTCTGGGTTCTTAATGTCACCTTTTTTGAAAATAGGCTCGATTACAGACGATGACCAACTGTATGTAATATACAGTTAAAAAGCAAGTGGAATGCTTTGACCTCCAGAAGTTCTAGGGTGATGATCAATATTTAAACGAAAAAAATTACCAACATCAACATTAAGCTTATCAGTAATTTTTGCAATACAATTATCCAGATCACTTTGAGTTGAAATTTCATTAAAGTTTACATGACTACAAATGTTGTCCAATGAATTAAAAAAAATCTTTACATAATTCACTATAGGTAGGATCCCATTTGAAAATACTACGTGTTTTATAAACATGCGCATCAGTGTTTTCAAACAATTTCAAAGCTAAAGAACATATGAGTTCAGTATGTAAAATTGCATTGTCTGAAAATGTATTGAAATTGCAAACAATTCAATAAATTTACTAATAAAATCAAACATATCAGTTGTGGTCAATATATAATCTATTGTGCGAAGTCCACGAGCACCATCAAAAGTAAAGTCATTGGAATGTCCACCATTATGCCGACTGTTCACAATACGCACAGCTGTGGCTTTACACAATGTCAATGATTTTTTTTGTTTCTTCAACATGTAAGAGAATCCGTAGCGAGCATTGACTGGGTAATGAGATTTGATTGGTTGCCATGATCTGCAAAGTAATCATGTACACAAACTTTGAAGAAATTCAGTTCTGCAAAGGCAGAAAAGAGGTTCCATAACGTGCTTTTTAGTAACCTTTTTTTTTCGCGAACTTTCGAATCTCCTTTATTTTTTTGTCAAGAGATTGGAAAGCTTCGGGACTTTTGATGATAAAAATGAAGGAACTCGAGTTGGAGGAAAACTGTTAACTCACTAACATGAGTTTTGGAACCTTTATGTATTCAATATTTAGTTGTTATATTGTTCGTTGAAGAATTAGTCATATTGTAAGAGGCAAATTTCAAATTGTACTCTCGTGTCAGTTTGTCGCAGTAGGCCTTATTCCAAAACATGAATAGTAGTTTCAGATGATAACGAGGTTCCGTCATCCTCCAGATATAAAACACTGGATTCATTGCACTGTTCAGGCATAATAACATTCCGCATAATGAGTGGGCAGTTTTCCCAAATGTTGTACTGTAATCCAGGATGGGAAATGTCAGGGTTACATAGAAAGGTGTAGCAATGACCAAAAAAGTAACCGTTATGACTAAAATTTTCTTGGCGATTCGAGATTGTTCGTTTGTGATTCCAGCGGTGGTGGATGATATTTCCCCAGTCTTTCGCGTGATTTTACGAATATGATGTAACAAGAAAATGTACATGACAATATTGGAGAATATGGTGACCAAAAGAAGATATTTGGTGCTTTGGCTGACAATGTTCTTCTTCATATCATACGTAAATGTACATCCAATTTTATACGGGTCATCTTCGCTGTAAAACATAAAGTATGAAGTGATTAGTCCTATAACCCAAAAAATCACGCAAAGCCAGACCAATCGTGTTCTCGTTACGTACTTATAATACTTCATGCCTAATACAAAGACAAAACAGCGGTCAAGGTTGTACGTTGTTACAGTTAATAAAGACACGTTGATGCATAAAAATGCCAAGTATTTTTTGAATTCGCAATTATTTCCATATTGGTAAACGGAAAGAGGAAAACACAAAATAGCGCCCGTGGAGATATCTGATATCCCCAAATTCATCGACAGAACCTTGACTTGAAAGTTAAGTCTTTTACATCGGTATAAAATCACTATTGCCACCAAGTTTTCAAAAACAATTGTTGCTCCGATGGAGATGAGCATGCCATCAGTAAGTATTGGCTGTGACATATTAGATTTCGCTACGGTTAAATTATCATTCAGCTCCATTGCACTAAATTGTCTTTAGTAGAATTTTTTAAAATTTGTTATAGTGTTTATTATATATTAATTGCCAATAAATCTTTGTTCGGTTACAATTCCCCTGATTACAAGTTGCCTTGTCTTCACAGAAACAACCTTTATATTCCAATAGCATTATCACATGATTCTAATGGACTAATGGGGAGCCGTAGAAGATGGAAAACTGAAACTATTGTGATCAATTTCTTCACACAGTGAACATGTAGTACATCCTACTATTCCAAATGTATATTGAAAATGAACACGATATTAATTTTCTTACTGGCATTGTGAATAATAATTTATGCCTAAGGAATTTCCACAAAGTTGCTCGTGTAATAAAATGCATCATTTTGGCGAAAATTAAAATCTTTTCGACAAACATAGCTAAAGTGATTATATTATGATTTGAAGAGAACATGTTAGTTTGTTTAATGCCCCTTAAAATAATTCTTCACTCATATTGAGACTCCACCAGTTGCCGGTGGAGGGCTGTAAATTGAGACCTGTACTCGGCACTTGCGGTCTTTGAGCAGTGGGAGATCTTTTTCGTGCCAGTACCTACTCCGACACGGGACCTCGTTTTATAGGTCTCATCCGAAGGTCCGGTCTCCACGTCACACAGTGGATATGAACCTGCGACGTAAGGATTAACTCCTTACTCCGCTATAGAGCAAACGCTCTAACCTCTTTGCAACGCGGGCGACGAAGAGAACTCCTTTTCATTCATAAAGGCAGTGATCAAAAGTCACTGCTTTTGACATTTTATTTCTATCATATTTAGAAGTAACTCAATTTATAAAATAATTATATGCCTTGTATATACTATGCCAAACTAGTGGCCACAGTTTTGACATACCCGAAAAGTGGGTGTGTGAAGTATATGTGTCTATACTAAAATTTAATTTCAATTTCGGCATAATATTAAACGGACGTCCATTTAGGACCTATCAAAAATGTTTTTAAATTCTATATAACGATTGCCGAATTTATTTAAACAAATTAAATTCGTGGAAACAAATTGTTTTATTCGTTGTAACGAATCTAATCTGTTATAACAAATTTGTTGAATTCGTTATAACCAATAGAAATACAAGTTGAATGTTACTAGACCTTCGAGACATAGTGACAACAGAAATCAAGTTAATTAAAATATCAGATTTCAAGAATTGATCATCAGGCATATGACGAGGGCTGCAATTACATGAAAAGTTGCATAAGAGTTTTTTCCCTTATCATTTATAACCGTAGTACGGAAGCCCATTAAGGACCTATCAAAAATATTTTTGAATTCGATATAACGAATTGTCGAATTTGTTATATCGAATTTAATTCGTTATATCAATTTTTTTTTAGAATTCGTTAAAACGAATTTAATCTGTTATAACAAATTTGTTGAATTTGTTAAAGTTCAAAAATTTGTTATAACGAATTAAACTCGTTTTAACGAATTCTAAAATTTGCTATAACTTATTATATTCGTTAAAACGAATTCTTAAATTTGATATAACGAATTACATGTATATTTGTTTATTTTATTTGTTTATATTACAATTCGTTATATCGAAGTCACATATATTTTTCAATAGACCCTAATTGTCGAATTTGATTAAACGAATTTAATTCGTTATAACAAATTTTAGAATTTGTTTAAACGAACAAAATTCGTTATAACAAATTTTAGCATTCGTTTAAGCGAATTAAATGCGTCATAACAAATTTTAGAATTCGTTATAACGAATTCAACAAATCTATTATAACAGATTTAATTTGTTATTACGAATTCAAAAAATTGTTATAATAAATTAAATTCGTTATATCAAATTCGACAATTCGTTATCTCGAATTCAAAAATATTTTTGACAGGTCCTAATTGGGCTTCCCTACCGTAGAGTTAGGCGTCTTGTAGGCGTGAATTTTATATATATATATATATATATATATATATATATATATATATATATATATATATATATATATATATATATATATATATATATATATATATATATATATGTTGTTTTTTTCTGTTTTCACGTTTTTATATTAATATAACGTTTTCTTACACCCAAGTGTCAATGAATTTTTTTATCACTGTCTATCACCGTATGGCAGACAAATGTATCATTGTGCCAGACTAGAGAGGATTAATGGTAATTATCCAAACAAAAAAAAAAACATCGAGAAATTTGTCTTTTGGTTTTTTCTAATGTTTTAATTTCTCACAGGTTACATACGTCTGACTTGGAGCGATAGTAAAAAAAATGGAAAGAATAATTGGCAAACAAGCAAAATATTTGATACATTAAACCGTTCATTTATAACTGGTTGCTATGGCATTAAGGCTCTATCACAAGACGGTCTTTGATGCTGTTGATACGGTTTGTAACGTAGGCGTAGAAGAAATAATATTTTATATAATAGTGTTGTTCTTTGCATTCACTATGCCTAAATAGTAGTCAGGGTTTGACACATGGTGCAAGAGCCACCAACCATCAAAAATTGCCCTGTCTCAAAAAGTAACGGGGTTTTGTCAATTGACAGTGAAGACCTTAAGCTTTGCTTTGCCGTTTTTCTTTTTTCGATATCGATTATATTTTTTGAAAAAGAGAGTTTGCAGTATGATGGTGTTTTTATTTTAAAAAAATGCTAGTTGAACGTCATTTTCTGTAACGTAACGTCGTAGGGCGGAAAAATTACCTTGATCGATTTTACGTGTATGAATATGTGACTTTGAATTAAAACTAGAATTAATAATATAATAAACATCATAATTAATCTAATACTATTAAAAACATCTGAAGCTTGATTTTACATTGCCGTCTTTATGGTAACCTCGTGTTTAACTGATTGAATTTTATAGACACATGTAGTAAAAACTAGAGCTAAGAGACGCAAAGATATCCTCTATCTTTGGTAATGGATATTGTTCGATTTTCATAGAGGATTAACTGTCACCTTGTATTCACCGCAAATTCTCACTTTGCCGTTTGCCTTGAGTAACGGTACTCGGTTTCCCGATTCCAGTTTCAAACACTTTCTTATGTTTCTCCAGAATTTCCTGGACAGTCATTTTCCAGAAATGTTATGTTTGTCATTCGATAGTCTGATTGATTTGATTTCCTTTAAGATTATTTTTTATGACCGGTTTTCGAACGTTTTGGGGTTTTCTAGCTTCCCCCATTGAGCCTACTCTTTTTCGAAAAGCAGAGAAACGTTTTTTTGCGTGTGAAGGAGGTTAAAACATTTCTTAAGACCCTTTTTCTGCATGATCTGGTCCGTCGCATTTTCTTCCTTCCAGTTACAGTATATTCGATATACATGTGTTTTGGAGTTTAATTTTTCTATTTTCCAGTTCTATAAGATCAATATCCTGTTTCAAAATCATCATTGTATATATGAAATTTAACTAATTTGCTGTTTACTTAAAAATCACACTTTTTATTTCTTTTGTTTAGTAACAGGCCAATTTTGAAGGATATCAGTACTGAGACAGTCTGATATTACGATTAATATCAGACTGCTCACTAATATCGAACTGCCAGAGGTATATTTTTAGACTGCAAGAACAAAGGAATGTTTTAAGGCTAGGATACATTTAAAGCCAGGAATGACTATTTCTTCCCTGTAATGCATGGAAAACTTGAAAATATTTTTTATTAGTCGTTTTTTGTTCGCCACTGTATTCCGAGTTTAGGATGAAAATTTGATAGACCGGATATCTCTGGAGCATAGGAACCTATAGCACAGGAAGTGATACCTTTACCCGGCACGCAGAAATTTTAGAATACAAATGGAAAAATATAGAATATAGATAATAATATTAAAAAAATATAATAAAAATCAGAATTATACAATAGAAATGGAAAATTATACAATACAAATGGAAAAGATCGAATATTGCAACGATTGACATGCCATAGTATCACCAAACATTTTGTATCGTGATATATCACGATTTTTCCCAAAAGTATCACGATAAAATCATGATATTTTTTCACATAATTTTTACTATGATTTTAAATGAATTTCCATGATTTTTCTAATAAATATAGTCTGAAAACATAACTTCACTTTTTTTCATTTTTATTTATATATTAATATATTTATATATTAATATATTTATATTAAACATGTTTTGATGCTAGGATGCCGTTGTGTTACTATTTTACAACATTTTTTACAATTCTGTTAATTGTAGTTTAATCAAGAGTTTGAACAAAAAAATTAATTATTTCCGGAATTTATAATTACATACTAAATACTGGTATTTAATCTCCGTATCACGATACGTATCGCGCAATAAAAAATCACGTTATACCGATATATCGATAAAATCACACATCCCTAATTTCGGGTAAACTTGATACCATCAAGCGATATTATATAAATACTGATGTAGTTGAGGGTAACATTGAAAATTTTCACCCCAAAAATCCATTGTTAACCTCGGCTGCGCCTCGGTTGACAATGGTTTTCTTGGGGTGAAAATGTTCAATGTTACCCTCAACTACATGCTGTATTTATTATATTATACTGAATGTTTTATGCAGATGCATGCAACACTGAACCGTGTGTGCATAAATTCTGCGCAGTCAATATATTTTGGAATATCACCCGTCGTCAAGCAATGTTGACTGTTGCTACGCTGGAGGGCGTGGTGTCATTATTCAGAGGGTAATAGTGTTTTTTAAAACATGTTTCTCGACGAATCAGATTCAAATAATTTACATGAAAGTATAATATTTATTGATGGTGAAAATCTGCTTGTCCGTTTACAAATGTTTTTTTTATTTACAGGTAATCTTGGTCATACCCCGACCATCTGATTTATAAGTGATAGATATTTGATGTAAAGTATGCTTACTCTGCTAAGAAAGTCCTTAATGAAGATTCACTGAACTTTTATGTAACAGTTCTCTAGGCATAAATGAAACTCTAAAATATGACAAACTTCACGATGTGATGTCTCATTTAATGTTTTCACAACTTGTTAGAACTACTCTTGTTGCATAACTTGTACTCTTCAGCTTCTGAAAAGTCTGGCACCAGAAAAAAAACTTCTTTTTTATTTAAGATATCCCAGCTGAGTAAGTGATTTTCTATATCAATTTGCACAGGCTATCACTGTCTATTTTAGTCAACTGATCATGACTTTTAACGAGGATTATTACTGTATGAACTTCAGATCTGTTAAAGTGAATATTTGTTTTAATTTCATACAAGGTTTTTTTTGTCTTCAAAACTCTTTTAAATGAGATTACAAGATGATTCAAATTTTTTACTCCGGGTACTCTTAGTATTAATGTTATCTTATAATTCGACACAATAGTACTCCGTGTTATTATACTTTAGTTTATAGGTTTTCACTACTTTCCTTTCATTGTCCTCTAGCTTTTGAAAAAATCAGTTGCCAGAAGAAAGCTTTTTTGTTCAGCATATTCCAGACAACAGAGTAATTTTTTTAAAGTTTTTTTATATTTTCAATCAATCTTTATAGTCTCTAATAAAGCCACTAGTACTGTCAGAATATCGATGCAGAACAAAGATCGGATTCTAAGCAGAATGATTTTCAATGCACTGTGAAAAAACACTCTCAGATGTCTTTTTCAAATGCTCAAATGAGCTGTTCTGATTAAATTATGTCCATTGTCTATTCGTTTTTATTCATCATTTTTACGTTTTATAATTTCGACTTCTCATGACCCTCTTAGTCAATTTCAATCAAAAAAAGCTCATTTCAGTACATGATTCAAATGTATTTCATCGAAGGCCTTGCCTTTCTTAAAAATTACATAAAATGAAATGTATGGAGATAACGAACAGTATTCAAGTCAAAAGTCCATTAAACAATACAAATTTTGGAGCAGGGCAAACACGGACCTCTAAAACATCAGAGGTGGAATCAGGTGCCATGGAGGAGTGAGCACCCCCCCCCCCCCCCCCCCCGCCGACCGGTCACACCCGCTGTGTGCTCCTTGTCATGATCGGAATATAACGGAAAAATCCGTCGACAATTCAGTGTGTAAATAATGGCCTAACAATTAGTATGAAAAACGTCAGTCAGTATTTGACTTAATGATAAATTGTATTTGCTGACAAGGTCATTGTATCGATCATAGAACTTACAAAATGACGACTTTAAACGAGACTGCTGATTTTCTTGTTTCATCAGCTTGTCTGTCAATAACTTATCTCGTTTTAGAAATTGTTCATACGTAGAACGTGCTCTTGCGTATCGAATCAACTGAGAGATATAAACCCCATATGCAGGTGACGAAGGTATATTGCTGCATAAGTAAGGGAAGTTGACGATTGAAAAGTTAAAAGTCATCATGTTTATTATAAAGCTTGGTTGTTAGATTACCATTAACGTCTTTTCAAGTAAAATATCCAAATATGAAGCAGATGTGTCAGACTCTGTGGTATCTTTTATTTCAAGCTCACCGGGATATATCGTATCGGCATAAGAATGGAAATAAGCATTGTTAATTGACAATATATACGTCGTCGATATATCTAAATGTCGAGTTGAAGGCCACAGCAAGTGTTTTCTTCTTTTCACGTATAAGATTTTGAACAAATTCTGCTTCATATGAATACAAAAATAAGTCTGTTAATAACGGGGCGCAATTGGTACCCATGTGAATTCCAATAGATTGTTGGAAGACCTGGTCTCCAAAAACCATAAAGATATTGTCAATTAGAAACTCAAGCATCTTTTTAATATCAACTTCAGAGTACTTGTGTGTAGAATCAGAATGTTTTTTAAAAGAAGACAAACAGGGAGGCCATTTAAAATTCTTGAGGATCGATCATTTGGTCCAGAAGCCAAGACATGTTAAGCCTTTCTTTTATCGTGCAGCATTTACCAGCCAATGATGGAACATCTCAGTGACTCTGCTTTTGGATACATTTCATCTCGGGTCATAGATTCAGTTCAGTTCAGTTTATTTTCTCAAATCCATTGGAAATGGCACATGAGGTACAAAAAACATATATACATGTAATACATATAATACAATGGATCAAGCAAGAAGTGTGATTCAAAATATCATGTTTTTGTGCTAGTGACTAAAAACATGGGTTTAATGAAGAATAATTATATAATTATATTAATGCGCTATCAATAATCATTAATTTTATTGTAATTGAATGTAAGATGCAGGTGATAAACGCATTCTTTTGCTTGGAATGATTAACATTATTATTTTGGATAATTGAATGAATTTTCATATGTTTAAGTCTACGATAAACAAATCAAGTTTATAACTGATATTTACATGCCCATGTATTATTAATCTCGAAAAAAAGATCGTCGATCTGGGTGAATCAATCTCGGTATTCAATTCGTATCGGAATTAAATGTACCTGAATCTCTTATCATGTTACATTTAATTTATTAGTACACATAATGCCAGTGACGACGTTGTCAACATCGTAGGGGTTAGTATATGACAGTTTGGTAGATATTTTTCCTTCTATTGTTCACACTATACATGATTTCATTTCACAAAATAAATAATTGTATAAATAACCAGACAGGGAGCATTTTCAAATGTGTGTGGGAGGGGGTGTACATGATATTCTTGCCAAGCCCCCAAAAAGTTAATCAGGGAGTATTATTGATATAATAATTGTTATGTATGTTATCAATATAAAACAGTTTAGACTCACATCACCTTTCTTCGTTCCTTTCAGAAAGAAAAAACAAACTTAAAAAAATACTCTTACACAAGACAATATATTGCAAATTACCAATCTTATGTACAATACACATAATACAATTATACTCAAAATTTTTGTTTTTGCGACACTTACTCGTATATCAGGCCCGTAGAACGCGGGGGGGGGGGGGGGGCAGGGGGGCCCGGCCCCTCACTTTTTTCTGAGTGTAGTATTTTGCTATAGTAAATTTTCTTTTAGATGTTGGTCCCCCCCCCCCCCGCCGCTTTTTGTTGTAAGATCGAGCACTGGCAAATACCAGGATTTGGACAGTAAATTAGTTTTTTGTTTTTGTTTTTGTTTTTTTTGCTTGTAAGATTTTTCTTGGGAAATTGGTCCCCCACTTTTGAAACCGTTGCTACGGGCCTGTTTATTATCATATGACTCCATATATGTATACATTATATATCGGGATGCCCTGTCCCTTATTAAGGGACAATGAATGATTATTGATTGATTTTATGTTGTTTTACGCCCCGTTCGAGAATTTTTCACTTACTTAGAGACGTCATCATATACCGGTGAATCGCTTGAAATTTTGACCTTTACTCAGCACTCAGGGCCATTGAGCAATGAGAGTTCTTTATCGTGCCAACGCCTACCGTGACTAGGGGCCTCGGTTTTTTAACGTCACATCCGAAGGACCCGCGACTTTCACTTCAAAGTACCGAGCGCTTGGCGAAGGAACAGTTGCTCCATGTACCTATTTATTACCGACTTAGGTAAGTCGTGGCCGTGATTCAAACACACGACCTTCCAATCACGGAGCAAGCGCTCTACCGACTGAGCTACCCTGACGGTAAAATAAGGCCTTTCCAATTTTTTTGTCCATTTAGCGTCCATCCATCTTTCAAAAACCTACCTACCCATTCGCAAAAAACACACAAACCAAAAAATAAAACACAGACTTTACAGTCTATTGTAAATCACCCATCTATTCCTCGAAAATTATTTCTATACATATTAAGAATCTAGACGGAATACAAGTTAGGGTTGTAGTCTACGATAGAACCAGAGACCTCAGAATGGAAAACTCGAAAGGCTCTGGTTTTATCCTACATTTATAACCCCAGCTGGAAGTTCTTGTATCCCTGTATAATAACAATATCATCGTCACCTTAGTACAAGTAGAGCTTTTTCAAAAAGCTTACCGTCTTTAGCAACAACCTTAAACAGTAAACTGACATCCTATCAGGCCGTATTATTCTTAAGCATTTCTTCATCAACATTTTACTGACATTGGCCCTACCTTGTGAAAGTTCAACCAGACGCTCGGTTTTTTCCGTAGTCTTCGACTCTGCTAATCGGAGTTTACGGAGAAAGCCGAGGGATTAGAAAGACAGTGCAAAACAAAGAAAAAGAATAAAGCTGACGAGCAATAAAGAACATTTCTGTTTACAATGAAAATATAGAAACGCCTTTTAGTAATTATTGTGATAAAATATCAAAGTGTTATTTAGATTTATTTTATTGCCATTTTCAACTGTTCGTTTGTCAATTTTTTTGAAGATTGAAAATCTTAAGTTGTACGAAAATTAGATCAACAGAAAATTTTCTCCCTTGCGTTGAACAGCGTTTTAACCAATGATATAATTGGAATTTTCACATCATGTAATTTCTACTAATCACATAAGAGAGGAAGTGCATATAGTCCGAAGACTGTAAAATACTTCAACTCTGTATACCGTCTTCCAAGGAAGACGGTAATAAATATGCAAGCTTTTTTCGGAGACACTTTATGTGCCGATTTTTTTTTAAATCTACTCCTTTCTAAATTTCTCTACTTGATCCAAAATACAATGATTTTGATATGGCTGGAGTATACCAATTTTAATTCCTTCTAAAATCACATGGACATTTGATATTCGGACCACTGCCTATATTTTATATCAGTGTAGTATCCATTACATTTCTTCATATCATGTATTCCATGCATTTCGTTTTAATTAAAAAAATAAAATGAAATCCAAAACAAATAAAGTATGAGGAAGATACATCAGTAATATAATGTATTTAAATTTGGGCTCACTTAAGTTAAACAATGCATCAAGCTTAAATACAAGTGTAAGTATTATAATTTTATTTTTTCTCCAATGAGAGGACACATACAGAAAACGAACAGTTGAACAGTAAAGTAAAAAACCTATCAAAATTTTCATAAAATTCTGGACACAACTCCCCCCCCCCCCCCCCCCAAAAAAAAATATAAAAGAAAAAAGAAAATTTTGTAAAAGCTTTTAAATTAATCAATAACATTTTTACCCTACATCTGTAAATAAAAAAAAATTGCAAAAGTACATGCTTAATATATGTAGGTGCAATTTCAATGATTCATCGATTGAAAACCAAAACAATAGGCCTATTGGCCACAACGCTCACCTGAGTATATATTTGGCCCTCCTTGTTCATCAGCAGATTTCTTTTCCTATATATTCTCATGTAAAATTTGACCACCATTTGTGTCCCCATCCCCGGGGTCATAATTTGAACAAATTTGAATCTACACTATCTGAGGATTTTTTTAAAAATAAATATGACAAATCATGACTTTGATGTTTCAAGGAAAAAGATTTTCTTCTATGTATGCTTTTGTAAAACTTTGATCGCCCATTGTGGCCATACCCTACCCATGGGATCATGATTTGAGCTAACTTGAATCTACACAACCTGTGGATAAAACCATATGAATATGACTGATCATGCCTTTGATGTTCTTGAGAAGAGGATTGCTATAGAATTTTTCTATGTAATTCTACAAACTAGTATTAAAACTTCGATTGCTCATTGTGGCCCACCTTCCATCCGGGGATCGAATTTGAACATACACTACCTAAGATGATTTTTAAAGATTTTTCCTATTTTTCTATTTATATCCTTGCAAAACTTTGATCACCCTAGCAGCCACACCTACCCCCCCCCCCCCCCGACGGCGAGGGTATGAATTGAACAAATTTGAATCTACAAAACCTGAGGGTGGTTCCATATAAATATGATTAGTTACACCTTTTCTATTCTTGAGAAGATTTTAAAGATTTTTCCTATTTATACCAATGTAAAACTTTGATCGCCCCTAGTGGCCACAACCCATAGGCACTTGTTGCGTATACGGTGCACCTCAACTTATTTTTACCACATGGTACTTAACTCAATTTCAGGCACCCCCGCTTCAAGCTCATATTTTGTAAACCACTCATTTCTTCCTCGAAAATTACCTCGATACAAAAGAAGACTTTGAATGGGATACAAAAGCTTCTGGTTGGGGTTATAAATGAAGGATAAAACCAGAGAACTCGGAATGGATTACTCGGAAGTCTCTGGTTTTATCCTACATTTATAACCCCAACCGGAAGCTTTTGTATCCCATTCAAAGTCTTATTATGAATCGAGGTAATTTTTGAGGAATAAATGAGTGGTTTACAATAGAGAGCCTCGGCCAGAGACGTCTGAAACGATTAATTTGACAAGAAAAAAGTCTTTCGGTGCGAACGATGTCAATTTAAAGTAGGTTAATGATTGATATATTAACAAAATAAGAGCTTGAACAGGGGTTGCCCCTGAAATTGAGTTAGGTACATGTACCTTGTGGTAAAAATAAGTAGCGGTTGCCCTGTATACGAAACAAGTGCCTGTGCCACAACCTACCCCCGGGGGTCAGGATTTGAACTAACTTAAATCTACACTACCTATGGGTATTTCAATATAAATATGACTGATCATGGCTTTGCTATTCTTGAGAGGAAGATTTTTAAAGAGTTTTCCTAAATATATATACATACCCACTTTGATCGGCCATACTGCTCCCGCCCTCGCCCCAGGGGTTATGATTTGTTCAAACTTGAATTTACAGTATATCAGGAAGCTTTCACACAAGTTTCATCTTTTCTGGCCCAGTTTTTCTTAAGAAGATTTTTAAATGACCCAATGTCTACTTTCTCTTAATTATCTCACCTTGGAAGACAGAACGACTCTTCAATTGAACAAACTTGAGTCTTTCTTATCAAAAGATACTCTTTGTCAAGTTTAGTTGAAATTGGCCCAGTGGTTCTGGAGAAGAAGATGGAATTGTAAATAGAACAATGACGGCAACGACTAACAACGGAAAAATTGTGATCCGAAAAGCTCTCTTAAGGAGGTTGGATCCTGCCATCAAAAGTAATGAGAATTTTTTATCAAGTATATTTTTAGAATTTATACACATAACTTTATTAAAAATCAAAACATAAAATGGGGGTCAATGCGCTTCTTTTGGCGCTACAGAGCATTTAGTTTGACCTTTTTGCACTGTAAATACGTCTTACACATAAATCAATTTTTAAAGTTTTTCCTTCAATATTTTTTGTTCAAATAAATTATGGTGAACAAACACAGTCTTATTTCATCTTAAATAGACACATTAAAATTTGTAACAACGAAGAAATTTTCGAATTACTCCGCATGTTCAATTATTTGACCTTTTTGCACTCAAACATTTTCATTTTTCTGGCATTAAAATTTTACAAGCAAAAAAATCATTTGAAAGTAATGACATTTTACTGAATTTAAGAAGAATGGTTAAAAGTATCGTATATATTCAGAACAGAAAATTAAAAGTGGGGGTCTGTGATGTTAATTTTTAGATATTACTAAAATAGAGCTAATTTCAAGCTTAAAGTAAGGCTATTTTTTTCTTCATTTCCACAATATATTTGCTATATTTATCAAATATGATGTATTTATCAAATATGATGATATAGAATTCATGACAGTTTATTTAGTAAATAATTTAGGACCAGTATAAAACAGTCCACTGCACAAAATAACTATGTGTGCAGACTGCATGTAAAAATAGGAATCCAAACTTAACATACTTTAAATACTTCGAAATAGAAAAATTGATCATTTTCTTCTAAAAAAAACCTTCCGCCACAAAATATAGTTCCTAACTTAATGCTTTTGGTATGGAATTTACTCGTAAATTCCATACCTCGTTAAGTCTTCGGCTCAGATGTTTGGAAGAATATTTATTTGGAGTTCCTATAAATTTTGAAATATTATTTTTAAAATATTTTATCGGATGATAATGATAATGATAATGATAATAGAAGTATAATCAATAAATACAAATGAAGGTAAAAATTATACAATTAGGGTTATTTAAAATTATGATGTGGATTAATTAACTGTAAAGCTCACACTATTTAGAGAGAACAGTCTAAGACTTCTTTATCAAAATAAGGACAGGTTTTGGTTACGTTTATCCCGGTGAAGTCATTTCGTTTGTTAAGACTATTGAGACGGTATGACTTCAGCCTTTTCACCCAGAACTTTCTTTGCCTTTTTTCTAAGCATCTTGGGCTATGTCAATAACCACTACTGTCGTGTCCTTCACTTTGTGACCTCCAAGGTTGAAATGTTTCCCAAATGGTTCATTGACTTTCTTGGTTTTAATGGTCGAGAGGTGATTTCCTCGGGCTCCTATAGGCAGCCAATGGATGTTCCTTTAGGACCTCTCCTATTCTTTTGTTGGAATAAAGAATTGGCGGGTTCCTCTTAAGAATATATTCCTTAAGCAGTTATTCCCAACTAGCAATTTCATTTGTAGAGTAGAAATTCTTGCAAAATGTCCTTAGATGCGTCCCAAAATATTAAGAAAAAGAGTTCCCTTGTTCAAAATACATTTGCATTGAATCTTGATTTTTTTTCTTTTGTTCTAAAAATCTATTGAAACGAAAACTCATATTTTGATGTCCGAATTTCTATTCTAAGCAACGATATAAATTCATAATAATATATAACATGTGCAAAGGAACAAAATTACAAAAACTGGCTTAAGTTAGCATGTTTGACAGAGAACATTGGATTTTGTGAGTATGTGATTTTCTGGAAGAATCGCCGGTCCTAAGTTAATGACGTATGATGCATTTTCTTCGTTGTGCCTTAACTGGAGTTTTTCAACGTAACTTTGATTCCAGAAGCATAACGATCGTCTCAACTGATACCTAGCCTCGCGAAACCTCCATACATACAGCACCGGATTTATAGCACTGTTGGAAAGAATAGTCAAGGCTGTAATGGTATGAACTTTTTTCCCAAATGGAGTGCTGTAATCGAGGACGGGAAAAGTTGTGATAATGTATGGGGTGGCACATAAAATGAAGCATCCGGTTATGGCCAAAAGCTTCTTGATCACAATGCCTTGTTCTGTGTACCTGCCTGTTGATCGAGTAAGGACATTTTTGTCTTTGATGTAGAGGTACCTTTTACGAATTTTACGTACTAGGTAGATGAACATGATCACATTTGACAGAATCGACAGCAATAGAAAGGAGCTTGCACAAATGGTAATGGAGTTTTTAGGGGTACTGAATATCGGTTCACAATGAACTCCATAATATCCAGTGAAATCAAAATACACCATGTAGGTGATCAGGAAACTAATGAACCAACAAACTGTACACACCGAAATTAGAAATCTTTTGCTTATGTAGATGTAGTATTTTATTCCAAAGTGGATCGCCAAACATCTATCAATGTCCATCACTGTTACGGTTAGCAAGGAAATGGTCACAAAAAATGAATTGACATACTTTTTGAATCCACAACTCTCACTGAAGTGGTAAAATTTCAGTGGAAAACATAGCGACAGACCAGTTAGTAAATCAGAAATGCACAGATTGATGGATAGAATCCGAATTTGGTAATTAAGACGGGTACACCGGTAAAGAACCAGGAAAGAAAATATGTTCTCAATGGTGATGATAAACCCTACTGGGATCACGGTGTGGTCCATTAAAATTGGCGATGCTATTGAAGCATTCTTGGCCATTTTTCCAGAAAATATGTTCAATATGAAAATAACTGGCAGACTCCTTTGCTTATGTCGATCTGCTGTGACTTTTTTCTGTAAACTTAATTAAAACATCTGATCAAGAAAGAAGAGATAATTACGAAGCTGACGTCCAAACACTCTGCGTCAGAGACAGTCAGAAGAAATCCGTGTAGAAAACGATACCATATAAAAATTGATGTACTCAAAAACCATTATTCAGCGCGTGAAATATCAATATTTCTCGATACAAAATTCAATTTCTACAGTGATATTTTTAGAATAACAGTTAAATATAGGTCGGATTCAATCGGGAGTACTACCCGAGTACAAGCATTTGATGTTTGATTGTGTCTTTTGAACAGAAAGTGGTTCCATATGTTTCACACACTTCTTACAACTGTTGCCTTCATATCAGGGTAGAATTCGAAATCTAAATTCACTATTAATATATCTCAATATGGATTTCTTTCCTTGCACGTCATACTTGCATGACATATAATGATGCTTTACCCCTGATTTATCTGTGTAAAGAAGCTTAAGCAATCATTGTTTTTCCGTGCAACAATATATTTTGATAATTCTTTAAGATTGGAATTATCTAACGGAGGCGCTTTAACATGTTTCTGATTGAGTTGTAGATTTAGTTAGTGGTTTTTGGAAATTTCTTCTACATTTCTGCGAGTTCTGCATCATTGATCATTGTTAAACACAGAATGCAGAATGGGTCTTGTTGTACCGTCATTCATTTCTCTCATGCAGTGTTGTGGATTGATACCATTATTTAAAGCAAGCAAAGTTTGACATATCTGTCTGACGACAATATTTACTCGCCTTTTAATTGCTTGAGATATTATTTGACTGTCAGCAATATACATGAATGCTAAATTGAAAGTTTATACAACTAAACAACGTAGGTATATTAATTATTAAAAAGCAGTGGTTGGTTAATTATTTTTAGAAATTTCAAAAGATTGAAATTAATTGTACATCTTTATGCTAACTACGGATTTTGCTGTTGTCCGATAGGAATAGTAAATACAAAATTCCTGTAAAATATAAATTTCATTATACTGTAATGGAGCTACTGATAAAAAATGATATCCAATAAAAGCTTTATAACAAACTTATTGCTCATTGCAGACACATGTATTATTTACCTATTTTCATGAACAGCATTTCTTAAAATTTCTGGTGTTTCGATTTTCTGTTGTGTAGAATAGATTATGACATTTTGATTAGAAATATTTATCGATGACATTTGTTGACGAGTTGTTTTCTGACAAGAATTCCGGAATCAACAAAAACAACTACCTAGGGAATTTCGTTAATGCAGGTATACTCGAGTTCCCCTTTGTCCCTCCATAAACAGGCGATGGAGCTATTTCTCACACAGATGGGGCCTTTTATCGAATTTTTATCACTAATTATGGACAGTAATCTCACTACATTTTACTAAATACGCACACTTCTTAGCTCTCACCTGAGCCGAAGGCTCAAGTGAACTTTTCTGATCAAAGTGTGTCCGGCGTCCGTCTGTCGTCCGTCGTCTGTAAACTTTTCACATTTTTGACTTCTTCTCAAGAACCATTGGGCCAGTTTCAACCAAACTAGCCACAAAAATTCCTTGGGTGAAGGGGAATGGACTAGCTAAACCAAAGGGGATATAAGGCAGTGCTTTGAGGAAGTCAGGCATTTAGAATCTAGCTGAAGAAGTTGGATGTTGAATCAGCAATAAAGAAGTTAAGGTATTCCATCCCTAATAGTAACAGATTCAATGAAATTGAATACATATCAGGTGTATTGATGTTGAATACTTAGTATATTTAGACATAATTCCCATTTATAACTATTAGCATGTAAGGGTGGGATTTATCTTAATTTATGACCTTGAACTTTGGTAAGAGTTATATCCCTCTGTTTTTAATTAATAAAAAAAATCAAGTTTAAAAAACTTATCTGGTAAAAAAAATGTTTTCAATTGTCATTTTATTTCTAATGTTTTTATGCATCTTTCCACCATAGTATTTATTGATATTATTTGAATTTTTATTTTTGAAAAAATACTTGTCCCCATAGTCTTTTATCTTTGTTAATTAATTACTACTTAGTTAATTACATTTTTGAACGTTTTCTTGGTAAATCCTTTTCTACTGTAAAATGCTTTAAATTAATATCAGAGTTTTATGCCTGTAATGGACATTTTAGGATAGAGAATTTGGTCCTTTCAGTGATGGAAAACCTTAAGGGTAAGAGCAAAATAAAATTAACAAACACTACTGGCAAGTATCCTACGGAATTGATGTTAGGTTCTGGGTGTAGTAAATCTGAAGAAGATTGAGACACCCAGTTCTTATCTATCAGTGGGAACCTAGAGGAGAAACACGGTGCAAGTAGTACCTTACCCAGTCCCCGTCTCCAAGGCCCTAACTAGGCTCAATTTTTTAGTGAGGCAAAGGAATCTGGGGCCACCCGAGTTTCAAGCGGGTCTAGGGTAGTGTCCTGATGGGTGTTCTCTCCGAGGGAGGGGGAAATTCCCGAAACCTGGGTTTTAGTAAATTGACTTAAAGATCTTTGAAAGTTTTCACGTTTTGAATTATTTTTTTTACATGCGTTTTAAACGATAATGAAGCACCCGGTGAAATGATCGATTTACAGAAATTGAAATAAAAGTTGAAAATATTAATAAAGTACAAAGACACATGTAATTAATTAAAGTTCAAGGTAAAACTTTTTTTTTCATTTTTCAAAAAATTCTAAAATTTTAGCGAGGCATTTGCCTCGCTTGCCTCAATGGTAGATACGACCTTGGTCTCTAGATAAGAGAAAATTCAAGAACGGTGTGATATATACCCTCAGACAGAGATGTCTTAATAATCATTCCAATCATTAATTCACACAGAGTAAAAGGAAAACCTATATACCCCTTGTAAGAACCTGATCATGCATGTTACATAGGAAATATGAGTGATCATAGTTTTACATAGGAATACATAAGACATTAATCTCTTTGTGATGCATCTTCAGAGACATTTTTCATTTTATGTATTGTCTCGCACGTTTCCCGTTTACTCTTACTTTATATTTTGATTTGGATGTTTGTTTGATGTTTATGAATATTTGGAGCACAAGGGCGGTAACTCTGTTGTCTGGCGGTCAAGTCAATTTAATTGACAGATCTTCAAAGTAAAACTATACAAGAGATCATTACATGTATATAACTATATATTAAGGCACATAGAAGTGAATTATCAAAAAAAAAAAGACCGAGGAAAAGGGTAACTTACTAAAAAGTAATAAAATTATGAATGAATCCCCACCATTTCCGGTGGCCAATAATTATATTTGTTAATGAAATCAAGTATATGGAAATTATCATTTCGATACTTGTTTCTCAGTAATTATTAAAGTAGAACAATCCCCAGCAGTGTTCTCTGCAATATCTTTTAGAAAATTTTAAAGCAAATTATAATACCATATTTAGTGTACAATATGATAATTTGAATTATCATAAAAATCAACAACAATTCTTATCTTATGGTTGAAAAATTATGCACAAAATATTTTATTTTTTATTAAAAATATCACAGCAATTCTAATAAAACTTAATTCTCAAACAATCGTTAGTTTTATTGAAGTAAAAAATATATAAAGCAATTTTAAAAAAAAATCAGATCTCACAACGACGTGAATTTTCAAGATGTGACGAAGAAAAATCTGATCACTCGTGACCATCGTTTTAAAACTCTAAAGAAAAAAATTGTCTACATGAAGATTCGCTGAAAAGATAAATTTACATACATGTATGTAACCACTTCAAAATATAAAAACGTATATCCTACTTATATCGGATGGGTACTCAAATTTCATAATCTACTCAATAATTGGAAAAGTATGTACAGATGAATTCAAAATGGAGAAAAAAGTCTTCAATGCGACTATAGCTTACAGGCTTGAAATAAAGGATATTTGGGAGGAAACAACATTTATTTTTTAAAACATTTATAGATTGGTTTCCTCGTGTTAAAGGCAACGCATTCTACATGAAAAATCTATAGCTATAAACAGAACCATTTACTTAAGTATAGGTATATGTACATATGAACTTTACCAGCAGTGGAGTGAAGTATTTTGAATAGTGTTACAGACTTTTATATAATTATAAAAATATTAACAGCAAAAACACTGTTGATAAAAAAATGTCCTCTATTGCATTCTATATTTGTACTAGCAAGCAGGATCTATTAATGTCAGAGAAAACTTTTGGAGGAGTAACACATTATGATAACATTATAAACATAACGATGACAGCCCGCCACGCAAAAAGAAATAAGTAAAAAAATAAAACAACTGAAAGAAAGAGATTAACAGTAACAAAAAATATAATTTAAACTAATTTACTGCTCCTGAACTGTTTGTACAAAAGACTTTGGCATTTTCGGATATTTAGCATTATTCGTTACTTAACGATCGAATTAGCCACAACTTAAATTCGGCCTTAATCCCACCTCTAGTATTCAGCAGGTTGGGGGTGAAAAGAAACAACACAAGTTGCTTCCATTCACATGTACATGTAGATACTAGATTTTTTTTTTTTAGATAAATATACCAGTTATTTTAGAGAAGCCATACTTTGTAAGTACAAAGGGTGCCTTACAAAGTGTGGATAGCGATGTCATATGAGTGAATCAGGTGATTTTGTTAAGCAAATATGAGCTGCATTTTGTGAGAATTTTATTTTGCTATTAAAATATGTTATTATGCTACATTTGTATGTATTTTTTGTATGATCAATTACACTAAAATAAAGTATTAAATTGTTTCAGAAGAAAGACTTCTGTACAATTGAAAATATAGTATTATATAAGATATCAAAATTGTACAAGACGACAATAATGTAGTTTTGCTTCAATCAAAGCTTATAAATAGTTCTTTCATTGCAAATATGATCAACAAAAGTTTATAATCGGTCTTTTTTCTATCCTTGAAGTAGTTAATAACAATTATTTTGCAACAGAAATTTCCGACATCACAGTTGCAGCTCATATTGCTTTAAGCAATATATCTTATTTTTTACGTAAGCATACACACCTTTGAAATAAAAAAAAATATAATTAATTTTTTATTGTAAAATAATATTCCAGCTTTCAAAAATTATTTTTACCCAAAGCAGAACAGCAAATGACAATGTTTATTGATAACATTCAGTTTTAAAAAAAATTCAACAGTTTGTGTTCCTCTCTGTCAAATCATGGCTGAGAATCATCCTCCTTCGCGGTCTTCTTGATGAAGGAGTTTTGCAGCTGAATAGGAGGGGCGGACGGTACAACAACTACCCATTGTTCAGGAAGTGGGGTCTTTTCAGAACCAGTAACAGGTTCAATAAAGTCGATTGGTTCCACCTTATCGTTTGCCTTTGGATTCTTCCGTCTAGTTAAATGTACAAATAAAATTTGGTTTTTAAAATATAAATTAATTTAGATTTCACACCATCAATAATTCAGGAGTTTTAATAATCATATATTGTGAAACTAGAGATACTGTTAACGAATTCATAGAATGATTTCACCTATCACGATTTATTCCGTTCTTCAATTGACACTAACCTTAGATGAAGTTTTTAGACACATTTGCAACATGACAACCGTAACTATTCAGCCATTTAAATCAAGCAAGTAAACATCATATGCCATGATGAAAAAGTTAATCTTTCTATTTTACATTTTTCTGGTAAAATTTTCAAGAGATCTTGGGTAGAAATTAAGATCATAAATCTCTCATACAGTAGATCACAAGCAATTGTATAACAAGTATGCGTGTGAGCTTCCGATGTTTTTTCGCTCCAAACTCATGACCATATGCATACGCGTAGGGACAGAAAAACAGGATGATCCATATGCATGCATCAAATTTTGTTTGCAGGGTTATGTAACTATGACGTATTTTTCAATAAGTTTTTCTGGCATAACAACTTACTTGTAAAGTTTGTAGATGCACATTGATAGCAGTATAAGAAATACCACGAAAGCAAGACCAGCGGATGCCATCATCGCATGTTTCTTGTAGCGTCTACCATGCTTGTGTTCTAAAAAGTAAACACATAAAATATACTACATGTATGTCGAACACAGGTAAAGAATAAAAAGGCTAGTCATTACAATGTAATATTTTTACAAATAAATTAGCTTATTAAATCAAAATTACAACTACACTTTTGAAATACCATTTCAGATTTTTTTCAAAAGCTTGCAGTAATAAAAAAAACACCAATCTTTTAGTGAAGCATTATTGTGTAAATATCAACAGTTACTTTTTTCATTTCTCTCGTCGTCGTCTCTGTCATCTTTGTCACATTCAGTTGTCGTAGACGGACCTCCTGTTGTCGGAGGAGCGGTTGTGGTCGTGGTTGTTGTTGTTGTCGTCGTTGTTGCATTTACATACAGTGTACCTAAAGACGGGCAAATATTCAAAATTATAAGCTATAAACTCTGTATCCAAAATACACCAAAAGTAATTGTAAAATTTATTATAAATACATAAATTTATATATATATATACTGTATATGTGATTGAAATAAAAATGGTGCAAAATACGCCTCTTTAAAGTTATTCTTGCAGTAGATACGAACCGAAACAATATGAAATTGGACATCCAAAAGGCTTTTTCAGAAAGTACACATAGTATGTCCCACAATTCTTGACTTTGATAGTCAGCGAAGATTCGCAACATCCGCTTATTCCACTTTGACACACTGTCCTGTCCACTTCACCGTCAGATATCAACGGAAGGTTGCCTGCGAAAATACACATGAGACAGATCAATTTTTAATCCACGGAATCTGAAATATTGTGAATGATTTAAAAATGTCAGATTTAAAGAGGTATATTGTGGTTGAGAATAATAAAGAAGATGAGCGTACTTGGCGCGTGATCTGCAGGAATCGTACATGTATGTACGAATTATAGCTTAAACAGATGATTTGGTCGGCTCCCCACAGCTGGACATACAAAGTAACGCACGTAGAAAAAAAAATCACATTAATGCATTTAAATACCTTTGTCAAATTGTAATATTTAAGTCTGTTTTATCTTAATATTTACAATAAAATAGTAACAATTCACAGTGGCGGATCCAGGATTCTTGAAAAGGGGGGGGGGGGGAGGGCGAACTAGCTGGGGTAGGGTGGGGGCACAGAGGGCAAAGCCCCTGAAAGCTCTCGGGTTTTAGAATTTTTTTTGTACGGTCTTTTGACTTACTTTAGCTGTATTTTAGGAATAAGTAATGCAAATGCAATATCCCAAACCCTAAAGAATTGATTTATTAATAAGTTTTCTTATGTATGTTTTTGGACACAAAGGGAGGAGGCGGGCCCCCTGCCCCCTCTACAACCGCCAGCGTTTCACATATATAATAAACACCTATAAGATAATTGGGAATAGTTAGATGTAAACGCATAATAGTTTCAGTACGTTGGAAGAATTTCTTTCGCTTTTGGTGCAAAAAAAATAAAATTGAATTATATTGAAATTTTTTATTAAATTAGTAAATAAAATTAAACTATAAACGACTTAATTGTTTGTTTAAAAAAAAAAATACGCTCCATGCGAGGTTCGAACCAAAAACATCGATTCATTGATAATCACTGCAATGGACAGGATATGCATACCCCTGGGAATTCGTCGCCACATTATAGGTTTTAAAAATAGTCGCGAATTAATACAATGGATTTATTTTTTTGTAAAAAGTTCATTTTTTTTTTAAGATTTCCGGGTCTTCTCTCCATTTTTACAAGCCTTTTTTTTCTTCATTTTTTTAAGTTAAAGTGCACACATATAACGTTTTAAAATCGAGGAGAGAGCAACATTTACATACCATTCATCCACATCGGATACATTGTTCCACACTGCGTCATAGAAGGGCAGGAGCGGACAATCTCGTTCCCGGCTGGACTGTCTATCCGATACCATTGCTCTGTCAGGAAGTTGTCACAGATGGCAGTGTCGGAAGGCGTCAAGGTATAGGCTGTAGATCGGCGAATCTCTCCCGACAATACACTGTACGTAGAACACGGATCTCCTTCTAAAAGGGAAAGAATCTGGGGGGATAAGACGAGCCATGTGCCCATGCCCATTTTTCGGCTATGCAAGAACATTTATTGGAAAAAATCTCTCAATTGTTCGAATTTACTTAAGCATTTTAATGTTTACCGTAGTTTTCAAAATGATATTTATATTCTAAACAAGCTAAACAGTTGACTTTCATTTAATGTCACAAATGTCTAACATGGGTAAGGACTTCTATTAATTAATCTGCATATTGAGTGTTTACACTTATTGTGGGGATATTATAAAAATGTTAACATCGTATATAATGATAATGGTGATCTAGAAGCGCTTTTATTTAAAATAAATAAAACGGGAATAAAAGTAGTCAAATATCTATTATAATTTTTATCCGGCATTTTAAATAATTTACTGTAAATAAGTTCATTACTACATGTATATATTTTATTTCCAGTGAAAAATATGTTATTCCTATAGACATTTTTTATAAAGTAAAACAAAATTAAAACCAAAAAAATCAACAACAACAACAACAAAAAAAAAAAAAAAAAAATCGGAGCATGACTCGAACACTTTCCTCAATAAACGTCCCTTTAAAGAGCTCATCGCTAACTACTAGACCACGGAGTCACACTTACATTTCCATTTAAATAGCATACAGTTCTCTATATTTAGCAAGCGTTTTTGGACTTAGATTTTTTTAAGACCACGGTGAAAATTTAAGTAAGTTAACTTAATTTTTTATGTAGAGTGGGTCTTCATACCAAATTTTTGCAAGTGTAAAAAGCAACATCTTTCCATTGCCTTTCATTAATCGTTCTCAAAAAAATGGTACGATGACCCACTCTATTTAAAAAATGTAATTATATCATCCAATTTATGTCAGTTTCTGTGAAAATTGAGCGTGATGCCATTTTGTTGTGTTAATCAGAATCATTTTCGCTGTTACAGTATTCAGGTTTTGTCAAATTTATATGCAAATGGTAATAAGCATTACATTAATTCAACAAAAAGTGAAATTTTTGTAAAATGAATTTATTGATTTTTTATCGATCGTTATGTAGGCATATGGCTCGGCTTATCCCCCCAGTTTCTTTCTATCTAATAATGTCATTCCACGTATGTTCTGCCTCACTGTACAGGTTTGTCTATTTAATAATGTCATTCCATATGTCATGTTCTGTCTCGTTTGTTAAATATATTCTGTACTGGTCCCCCAATGCAAGCTACATTTACACTTTTTTATTTCAAATTGATAATTGTCAAAAGTACATATAAGTTCTGGTGGTTCCTGGTGATTTATCAACGTTTTGCTTAGTTCTTCATGAGTGCGTTTTGTTGGTCAATCTTGTTTATAAAATAAATCACCATGTCCAAACTAAAGATCTTATAAGTTTAAAATAACGACTCTATTTTTAAATAAATTGCTGTATTTTAGTATCACTGTCCTCCTTTCGTTTTATTTTAGTCACAGTTTTAATACCTTCAGACTGAAATAGACATTTGTTTAATATCAATGTCGTTATTCTAATAGGAAGATTTGTTTAAAAATAATTATAGTTTAACAGACTTTAATAATGGATTGAAATCTAAAGCAAAAAATCAACTGATCATATACCAGAGAGAAAAGAGATATTGATCATGTCTCCAAATAGGGAAACATGAGAATCGAAAAGAACATTCATTAATTAAAATTTTTTTTTTTCATAGTTTACCTCACGAAAATTCATGATGTATACATTTATTCACAAAATGGGAAGTAAACTACTGCCATTAGACCCAAATAAATGTATCAACTTACCAGCTTTGTCCAAAAAATACATCAAAAGGAAAAAACTGAAAATAGAGAGGGACGCCATTCTAGCAGTCCTTCAGAACAATCTTCCTGGTTATGGGGGTCTCTGTCCACTGAAGCATAACTAACAGCAATGTTGTTAACATGCAGATTTGATAATGATTTTTTGTTCCCGTTTTGTCCATTTAAAGCATATATAATTATACGTGTCATATTATTGGGAATGCGCCAAATCTAGTGTTTGGTTTTTCCAATAAAAAATCTATGATCTGGATTCTAAATCTGTACTTTGATTTAAAAAAAATAAAATATACATTGTATCATACTCATAGCATTCAAAGTTGGCTTTCGCAGGCAGTATGTTTAATGAATTATAATTGTCGCACTACATGTAGTTACAAGTAAATTTACAAATCTCTGTTGCGCGACGTTAGAGATGTCCAGTATTCTGTATACTTTAAACCGTAGATAGATAGATGAATAGTTTCGATATTGCTATCTTCTGAACTGTAATAAAACCCTGAAATGTTCAAGTGTGTGTATGTGTGATTATCCAGTTAACTGCTACGGAAGCCCATTTAGGACTCATAAAAAATATGTTTTAATCCGATGTACATTGTAATGGATTGATTGATTGATTGATTGATTGTATGTTGTTTTACGTCCCATTCGAGGATTTTTGACTCATATAGAGACGTCACCATATACCGGTGAAGGGCTTCAAATTTTGACCTTTACTCGGCACTCAGGGCCATTGAGCAGCGAGGGATCTTTATCGTGCCAACGCCTGCCGTGACACGGGGCCTCGGTTTTTAAGGTCTCATCCGAGGGACCCGCAACTTTCACTTCAAAGTGCCGAGCGCATGGCGGAGGAACAGTTGCTACCCATTTTTTATTGACTTAGGTCAGTCGCGGCCGAGATTCGAACTCACAACCTCCCGATCACGGAGCGAGCGCTCTACCGACTGAACTACGTGAACGGTTTGTAATGGATTGTTAACTTTGTAAAACGCATTTAATTCGTTCTATCAATTTTTTTAAATTCGTTGTAACAAATTTAATGTGTTACAACAAATTTCTTGAATTCATTATGACAAAATCAAATTTTTGTTATAATGAATTAAATTTTTTAAACAAACTCTTAATTTTGCAATAGCTTATTAAATTCGTTAAAACGAAATCTGACAATTCGCTTTTTTGAATATTTTTCTACAGGTCTTAAATGTCGGATTCAATAAAACGAATTTAATTCGGTTTAATAAATTCTGGAAGTCGTTTGAAGGAATTCAATCTGTTGTAACAGTTTTTTTTAGCTCACCTGAGCTGAAAGCTCAAGTGAGCTTTTCTGATCACCCGTTGTCCGTCGTCCGTCCGTCCGTCTGTAAACTTTTCACATTTTCAACTTCTTCTCAAGAACCACTGGGCCAATTTTAACCAAACTTGGTACAAAGTATTCCTGGGTGAAGGGGAGTTTAAATTGTAAAAATAAAGGGCCAAGTCCCCTTACAAGGGGAGATAATCAAGAAAAGACAAAAATAGAACCACTAGGCCAGAAAAGCTGAAACTTATGTGGAAGCATCCTTGGGTAGTGTAGATTCTAAATTGTTAAAATCATGACCCCCGGGGGTAGGGCGGGGCCACAATAGGGAATCCAAGTTTTACATTGACATATAGAGGAATAAATCTTTAAAAATCTTCTTCTCAAGAACCACTGGGCCAGAAAAGCTGAAACTTACATGGAAGCATCCTGGGATAATGTAGATTCTAAATTGTTAAAATCATGACCCCTGAGGGTAGGGCGGAGCCACAATAGGGAATCCAAGTTTCACACTGCAATATATAAGAAAAATCTTTAAAAATCTTCTTCTCAAGAACCACTGGGCCAGAAAAGCTGAAACTTATTTGGAAGCATCCTTGGGTAGTGTAGATTCTAAATTGTTAAAATCATGACCCCCGGGGGTAGGGCGGGGCCACAATAGGGAATCCAAGTTTTACATTGAAATATATAGGAAAAATCTTAAAAAATCTTCTTCTCAAGAACCACTGGGATTCTAAATTGTTCAAACAGGACCCCCCGGGATAGGGCGGGGCCACAATAGGTATTACAAGGGGGGGGGGGGGGGGAATCTGGTAAAGAACAGCATGGCCAAAGTTACTCAGGTGAGCGATATGGCCCATGGGCCTCTTGTTTTTAAATTTGTCATACCAGTATTTACACTCACTGTATTTACACTCACTGAAGCCTTATCATTGCGCGGTAGAATATACAGTAGGAACTATGTGCATTAACGAATTCAACAAATAACAAATACTGTTATACTATCAAATTTAATTCATTATAACCAAAGGAAAAACTGATATAACGCATGAAATTCGTTTTAACAAATTCAACAATTCCATACATCGAATTCAAAATGATTTTTGATAGGTCCTATATGAGCTTCCGTAAATTACACATGTATACTGTAAGAATATAATATATTCTGTTAATTTTTTTTATTAACATTTGACAGAATAAATGGAATAATGTGAATCTATGTAAATTATTTGCTTGAGATGAACAATTTCAAAACTATTAAAACAAAATACAAAGATGTGCAGTTTTAATATCTGTATATTTATATCTACATTGAGTCATTTACCAATCAGATATCCAGTTTCTTTCATTCATTTTTAACAAGAAAAAGTGATAAATCCGTGTACTATAACTCGACAGTACTGTACAAAAATACTAGCATTAACAGGACGACACTCAATTTATTTAAAATAAAAATGCAAATGACTCAACATGCTATTAGTCACTCATAATTTAATAAATTCTTAAAGATGATCATGCAAAATTATCAAAATATTTGAGACCAATTATATCTAAATTTACAAAGGTAAGATTTGTCCTTTCATTACAACCGGGCCTCCATCATGGAGTAACACCGCAGGCCAAATACAAATATCAACTTTATCTCCAGAGTGTCCCATGCACCGGAAGTAAGTTTTATCAACTTTATCGTTCCTTCTTGCAAAGAGTAGCTGCATGGGAGGGGTCTGTGCACACATCAACCAACACAACTCAACTGCAAGGTTCACATATGATTCTATCTTCTCCATAATTCCAGGATAACTGTTTAAAAATTGCCTATGTTTACAATAATCTTTATAAATCTGAAAAGGAAGAAAATATCATTATTCAAACAATAAGAGATTTTTTTATGTGAATCATAATCATAAATATTGTTGAGAGCAACTGTTGTGATGGACTGGGACTATCCGAGGCGCGTCTGTGAATTTAAATTTTAGATTTGTTCATAAGGCTTTCAACTTAAAAATCTATGTACATTTTTTGTGTTTCTTCTGTGTAAAATGTGTTAAAAAGAAGGAATATTGGTTTTTTTTTAATTCTTTACTTATCCCTGATTTGGAATTAATTAATCTACAGCCCATGCAGTTTCATTATAGAAATTTAATGTCTCTACATTTTAATTGCTCAAATGTTTGCCTATGTAGGCAAGACCCATTAATACATGTATCGATATCATCTATTACAGTATTACATGCATGTGACCGCTAGTCCTTACCTTGGTCAAACCTTGCACTGAATACACAGCGTTTCCTTTCTGAAACTCCGTAGCATATTTTTCACACATCCAACTCAACATTTCATCTGTTTTACCAATCCCAGAAAATGACTAAAAGTATACGGCATAAGAAATGAATTAATACAATTTTGAAGTAGTATAATGTTATACTGCTAGAATTTTCTTTTCTCTTTTCTTATGCTTTTTCAAATAACTTGTCAAAAATTTTAAATTTTTATTGAAAATCTTCATTAAAAAAATGAAATCCTCTTTCGATTTCACCTTTTTATCGTAAAAAAACCGAGGCTCCCTTGTTCTTTTTTCCAAATCATGTTTGATGTCTGCAATTTGCTGTTGTAAGGCCTTTTCACAATATTGGAATATATCCTAATATGAATATTGTGAAAATTAGTTTCATTAATATATATATATATATATATATATATATATATATATATATATATATATATATATATATATATATATATATATATATATATATATATATATATATATATAATTTATGTAATGTGTGCCCTGATTATTATACATCTATACATCGTAATTCATTTAATTTATGTATTCCATTCAGCTTATGGTAGTCCGTTCCTCGGGTCCTGCAGTAATAATTGAAAATGCTCATAAACATGTCACTGAATTCACAAAGTACATATATTGTGTATATATCCATGTTATTTCTTGAAAGTTCATCAATTTAGTTAATCATATTATACAGGGAAGATTATCAATTCTCAAATATAGATTTTTAAGAAACGATAATAAAAGAACTAATTATGCATTTTTTTTTTAATTGAAAATTGACCAACGAGTATTTTTAGGACAAAAAAGGACTATACGTATCTAGGCATTGGAAAAAATTGCATGTTATTTATACCTGTACTTACGCGGTATTTTATTTATTTTATTTAACTTCAATTGTTATATAATAATAGTGTAAAACGTGAAATTCACAAATCCCTTCCAATTCATTTCATGCTAATAAACATTGATATATAATGCAAAATTAAATGAAATTCAATTTCTCTAGAAATGTAATTTACATACTACATATGTACTACATTTAAGTATTTATATAAATTTAACTATTTTGTACTTTCATGGGATGCATCTGTTTACTTTTTGCAAGACCTTTTTGAAACTTCAAAGAACCTTGAATCTTTTTTAGATGCATGAAATTAAAATTACTGCACTAAAAATTGATTTCAATATTCATTTTGAGAAGTATTCAATTTATTAATAAATTAGAGGATCATGTTCCTGGCTGAGGAGTGAGCATTTAAGACATTATAAACTTAGGTTATTTAACTCACCTTGACAACATCCGCAAGAATAGAATATACAATCTTTTCTGAAGGTATTGAAATTTTTAGAGTTTCGTAGGCTTCAGACCACTCATTATCGTAAAGCTGCCCAAACCGTTCTCCTAATTTTGTCGGACGATTTTTATCACTTAGATCAGCTATGCTTGGGTTGTTATACATCAAACTATTACTCGCCGCTTGACTCAATCTGAAATAAAACTTACATCGTATCATATGAAAGAACTAGACTACATTTACTACTTTCAAGGAATTCTGTTCTTTGTAAATGTACATGTATAATAAATTTCAGTCCACCTGGTTGTCAGGTCTTCAATTTCTGTGTTTTTTATATTAAGTTGCTCTGTCAGCTTGTCGATTTCTTGCTGTAACATAAACATGTGATCGTCATTGCATCGTGATCTCTCCTGTTCCCTCTGTACTCGACCTACTTCCGGGACAACTCTTACCGGATGCAGTTCTCTGACATTTTCAACATTACCATGTTTTGCCTGAACATTTTCCGTTTTCTCAAATTCCTGTGGCATTGGAGCCATCTACAAACGATCATCAACAAAAACAGTGACAGATCCACACTAACAATAAAATTGATAAGTCACATTAAATAATGCCTTGTCGTGATGATACCTGTGCCATATTGTCCTTACTGTCATAGAGAACTTCTGAGTGAAGCATGGATCCATAATCCATTAGAGCAAAGTCACTTCCCTTAACACCTTCCTTTTGTGCGCGATTTAAGACAACGTGGAGAGGTCTATTGGGAATTTCCACATTAATATACCCCAAAGGACCATCAAGATTATGAATTTTCCATTTGTCTTTTCTTACTCTCTATGAAATAAAGTACAGAAACTTCACAATTTTAAACATTCTCTAAGGAAGCTCAATATGCCATGAATTTTCTTTGACTTTGAGAAAATGATATTATATATATGAATACATATTAATTTCAACATACTAGTTGGGTACCGTTGACGGGTCATATTTTCCCAGGGAAAAACAAGATGTGTTTGTGAAACACTGATGCCCCCGTATGGCAACTTAAAGCAAAGGTTAAACTTTCTCAAATGCAAATCAAATATGTTGGTACCCAAAGTAAGGTCTTGTCTCGACGAATATATCTGTGAAATATGAAAGTCCTAGTAGCAACCATTGAATAGATATGGAAAAGGTTTAAGTTTTTCAAAAGTAAGTCAAACATCAAGATCAAGGTCAAATGGTCAAAATTAATGGTGCCTAAGGAATGGCCTTCTCACAAGAAATGTACAGGTGAAATATGAAAGCTGAAGAACCAATCGTTCAAAAGTTAAGACCAAGATTAAAGTTTTTCAAAAGTAGGTCAAGGTCAATGGATTACAATTGTTGGTATCCAAAGGAAGGTCTTGTCACAAGGAAAAATCATATTAAATATGAAAGCGCTAGTAACAACTTTTCAAAAGTTGTGTCCAAGTTTAAAGATTTCCAAAAGTAGGTCAAACTCCAAGGTCAAGGTCAAAGCGTCAAAGTTGTTGGTATCCAAAGGAAGGTCTTGTCACAAGGATTACATATGTGAAATATGAAAGCCCTAGCATCAATTGTTCAAAAGTTATGGCCAAGGTTAAAGTTGAGAAAAAGTTTGCAAAACTGGGTCAAACTCCAAGGTCAAAAGGTCAAATATGGTGGTACACAAAGAAAGGTCTTGTCACAAGGAATACACATGTGAAATATGAAAGCCATAGCTCCAACCAATCAAAATTACGGGCAATGTTAAAGTTTTTGCGGACAAACAGACAGAGAGACAGACGGACGGACAGGGCAAAACTATATACCCCCCGAATCTTCGATACGGGGGCATAAAAATCAAAGAAAATTAAGTATTAGTGAACAGAGCTCATTGTTATACCCCTACTAAACAGTCCCTATACAATTTCTTACTTTAAAAAGTCCAACAGTTTGACTGTTTTCCCCGACTATCAGTCCAGGAACTGTTAAAATAGACAGTTAAAAAAGACTGTTGCCCGCTGACGTCAAATGGCGCTAAATTGAGTTATCTTTTCCTCATTCGGCAAACCTCGGCTGATTCGGGTAACCGTGAGTTAAATGTAATCAGCCGAGGAGTGCCGAGTAATTTAAACATTTCGTTAAACAGAAAACAGATAAAAAGAAATATCCGATGTTAGTTTTCCTGCGGCGAACGAGGATGAAATCCAGGCGATACTTAAAAGTAGGGACAGTAAAAATATGAAAAATGTTGTGAAAACTGCTGAAAATATTCTCGAATATCTGATGACTCTGTTTTTATTTTCTAATAGATTTATGAATTTGATTTAGTAGGAGTATAACAAAACAGTTGTTGACAGGAGTCTCGGGAAACAGCTAGTCGATCTGTTGGACCGGTGTGCAAGCTGTTGCCCGCGGCCTACGGCCTTGGGCAACAGCTTGCACACCGGTCCAACGGATCGACTGTTTCCCTCTACCCCAGTCAACAACTGTATACTGTTGCTTACTTACGTTGGGAAAATACAAGTAAATAAAGCATCAATTGCTTAATCTTGATCTAATGCAATTTTAAGAATTATACTTTACTATCAAAACGAATTGGGTAATATTCTATGAAGATTCAATTTTAAATTTAAGAGCCGATTACTCTAACTTCTCCAAGCTACACTGGAATTAGAACTATTCAGTTTGCAGTGAATAAAGCCTCCTTTAAGATCGCTCTACTGTTAACACATATCCTAATGGGTAATGTACAGATAACTATGCTACTTTTTCAACTGAAGTCTTTCCTAAATATTTTTCAGTGTGAATGCATTTATTGTCTTAATTATAAGAAAAGGTTAACAAGTACCGCACCAAACTGTCATCCCGTGCTATCATCTTTTCTATATCCTGTAGCTTCTGGTATTCCTCTTTTGCATATTTATACACCTCAGGGTTGACGATATTTTTCATTTTGTTCAATATATCACCAATGCTCTTTCTTTCTGAGGGATCATTATAAACAGATGCACTTGTTCCAGCTGCTTGCTCACTAACGTCCTAAAGAGAAAAAAATAACATATGTACTATTGCTTTTGTCATTTAAACTCGCAACAAGACCTCTTTCTTTTATTAAAATCGATATCTTCTTGGATTTCGCTTTTCAAATAAAAGTGACAATAAGCAATAACAAGCTAATTCAGGGATTTGACCAATGACAGGGTAGGTATATTTACGAGTTCCGTTTTTATTGTAAAAGCAGCTGTCTATGATGTCAAAAAGCCTGGACTTTCATCCATCGTGAGGAATGCCCCCCCCCCTTAAGGAAAAAGAAAAGGCAGAAGACCGGAAAAAATGCAGATGGAGAAAGAAAAAATCGACTCTGACCTTTCGACTTTAGGCCTTAAAGTCAATAGGTGTCTTTTTAGGCACTGCAAGCAGTGAGCTCACAAAATTATCCCCCCCCCCCCCCGCCGCTCTCAATTGAGTATTATGATAAAATCCATTTTTTGCTATGGGAAAACCCAAATATCTGTTGGATCAAATTATAAAGTAGGAGGTGCACAATGACACTATATAATAAAGATTCTACGACGGTATCATTAAATTTTATTCAGTGGTATAGGAGGAGTTGCGTAAGAAATGGGTACCTCCGATAATATAAAAAAAAATGACAGTGTCTATTTTTGATGTGGGAAACCGGAAATATGTATCCTATCAACAAGTATATTAGGAGGTACACAATGGCCTATCTCATAAAGATTCTATGAAAGTATCATTATATCTTATTCAGTGATATAGGAGGAGTTGTTGATAAGAGATGGGTACCTCCGATATTATAGAAAAGATAATCTTTCTGTAATATAGGGGGGTACCCATCTTTTAGCCATAGTTTGCTACACTTGAGACTTTTCTACACTTTATACAATCATTTCCCACGATGGATTAAAGTCCAGGCTTTTTTACATCACAGACAGCTACTTTTCCAATAGAAACGGAACTCGTAAATATACTTACCCTGTCATTGGTCATTTGCAAAATTATTTTGTTATAAAACATTCTGCTTGTACACTCGAGTACTCTGAAGTGATATTAAAAAGATGCTTTAGTTTCTGATTGACAATATCTATGTAGTTTTTGGAGATCAGGTCTTCCAACAATCTATAGGAATTCCCATGGGTACTAAATGCGCCCTTTATTAGCAAGCCAATTTTTGTAATCATATGAAGCAGAATTTATTCAAAAACTTCCACATGAGAAGAGGAAAACACTTGCTTTGGCCATCAACTCGACATTTAGATATATCGACGAGGTATTATCAATTAACAATAGTTACTTCCATTCATATGTCTACTCGATATATCACAGTGAGCTTGAAATAAAAGATTCCACAGAGTCTGACAATCTGTTTCATGCTTGGATATTTTACAAGAAAAAGACTTTAATGGTAACCTAACAACAAAGCTTTAAGATAAACGTGATGAATTCATTTTTTAATCGTCAACTTCCCTTACTTATGTAGCAATATACGCTTATCACCTGCATTTGGGGTTTTGTCTCCCAGTTGATTCGATACGCAAGAGCATGCTCCACGTATGAACAATCTCTAAAACGAGGCAAGCTATTGACAATCAAGTTGATGAAACAAGAATATCAACATTCTCATTTGAAGTCATCATTTCGTAAGTTTTATGGTCGATACAATTACCTTGTCAGCAAATACAACCTATCATTAAATCAAATGCTGACTGACGTTGTCAGGCCATTATTTACACACTGAATTGTCTACGGATTTGTCTATGGGTGTGATCAGTCGGCAGGAGATGTTCACTCCTCAATGGCACCTGATCCCGCCTCCGATGTCTGTCTGCTCTGCTCCCGATTTATATTGTTTAAATGGACTTTGAGCTTGAATATCTCCATATTTCATGGGAAAAATAAATCATGTGTCCGGTCGAAAGAGTAAAACAGGAGGTTACCATGGATTAAAAAAAATAATAAATAATAAATAAAATAAAGATTCCGTGAAAGTCTCATTAAATTTTTTCAGTGGTATAGGAGGAAGAAGCTGGTGAGAGATCTGTACCCTAAAGCGTAATGGACGGACGGACTCCCCCATCACTATACACCTCGCGCTTTTCAAGTGCGCTGTATAATAAATGAATGACCTTAAAAATTAGTTGCAAACGCTCACGGGAACTAAAGTTATCATCTAAAGTTATGGATGCAATATATTAATTTCCTACCATGGTCTTTGGCCATTTGATCTCAAAAACTATTGGGGTTTATATTGAATAAAGGTATAAAAAACTAATCGCAAGATGAAATAAAATTATCACCAGGAATTTCAACGTTTTAAACAAATTCTCGAAATTTTACAAGGATATTTTCTGTAGTTTTAACGAATGTAAATCGTTATCATCACCGCGTAATAAAATTACAGAAAACTTATGGTTAAACACTTTCATTAAACACGACAATAAACCACTATATCTTTTAAAAAACTGGGCAAGAAGTGGTGTTCTATACGTAAAAGATCTGTTTACAACAGAAGGTATGAAAGATATTACGGATGTAAAAGAGATTCTTGAATCAAAGAGTAATTACTTATGTGAATATCTAATAATTAAAAAAGCAATTAAAAAGCTAAATATAGATTACTGTAATGTAAAAACACTAATATACAAAAGCCCTATTTTTTTCAAGGAAAAAGTAAAAACCCAGAATTTGAAAAATCAGGATTTTATTACAAAATTCTACTTTCTAAAAAGAAGCAAAAGCCAATAATGAAAACGAAGTGGTCAAAAGAATTCAATATAACAAATGGTCCATGGAAAAATATTTATACAGCTAAGATATTAAATGCATTTGATAAACAGATAGCAGAATTCAATTTTAAACTTTAATTTACATAACCAGCTGAACTGTAAATATAATGTAAGTAAATGGAATAAAGAGGTGGGGAAAAATTGTACAAGTTGTGGACAAGTAGAATATATTGAACATTTAATTTTAGAATATTACAAAATGAAAACGTAAATGCACATGCAATGTTAGCTTTTTTTAAATTCATCATTATATCAGTATTATTTAATAGCAAAGGATGCAAAAAAAAAGAGAAGATTTTCTTTATGTTTTGATTGTATGTATTTTGAAAAGTATATAAATAAAGTATAGATATTTCATCTATAATATTTATTTTATTTACAAAAGAAATATTATACAATGATATATATGCATATGTATAGAAATGAAATGTTAACAATATATATCCGTGTACTTTTCCTCACGTAATGTATACAATTTTGTAAATTATATATTAAAAAAATACCGATCCAGGGAGCTTCTGGCACCCCAGGTGAGGTATATACAGAGGGCTTCTGCGGAAGTTTTGCCTCGATATTTTGTTATATGTTATTGAATATAAATACATTATTTAAAAAAAAAAATCATCAGGAATCCATTTTATGCAAGGCATGAATTTCTGATCTAAAATTCCACTGAAAAAAGCTCATCAAATAGGACTAGAGTTACATGTATCAGCTAGAAACCATTTCTTGGCAATATACATGTATTGTAACGTGTCTCGAGCCGAATATTAACTCCTATCGGGATCGCACCTTGTCGATTCAAGGTTTTGGGGGATGCATGATTTCAATATAACAATTTTCTTAATAAATGATTCGCAATTGATTGAAAACAAAGGCCTGCAAATATATACAAATAGTACGGCCTACCCTTATCTAGGTTAATAATCACGACGACAATATGGAATAGGGAAATAATCAAATAGTTACAAATGATCGAGTCAATTGCAGTGGGTAGACTGTCAGCCTTGCACTGGCCAACCTAGGACTGATGCTTGTACTGCAGCCTTATTCAGGACACAGTCAGTTTAAGTGACATGCAGCCCTTCAACTGCTATGCACACTCCTAGCCTTATTAAGGAAGATACACTGCGCACAACAGCCTGGTCGCCAGACAGGTTAGGTTAATAAGACAAATTACAGGTGGCTAACCTCCGTTGCCGGTTAGCCGCTGAGTGGCTTGCCACTCCAAAACACGAAACGTAATTGTTTATCTCCTCGCATTAAAGAGTTCCTATATGGTCTGTTTTCTTTTATGTGATTCTGAACCACTGTCTACTGTGGCTATTGTATAGATAGATTCAAGTAAAACAGACTATAGGAACTCTTTAATGCGAGGAGATAAACAATTACGTTACCTGCCTTTATACACGGATGTCTACATCTGCAACATTATGGCTAAACCCTAATGGTCACAATATAAATTTCCGGATAATTACACTAGGAATTTCTGACCTTGAATTTTGAACTTTTGACATAAATATCTATAGAGGCTTTTTTAGGCCATAAAGAGTTGTTATATAAAATTTCATCGCAAAAGCTGAAAGACTTTTTAGGATATCGTCCGGAAACGAAAGTGTTACACAAAGACAGAATGACAGTCAGAAAGACGGACGAACAGACCCTAATTATTAACCCTCCCCTTGTGAAAGCGGAGAATAAAAAGGATAACTTAATGACTGTTTATTTATCTAAAATCGAAATATTATAGAAGCAATACTTGATATTCCGATTACTTAACTTCATGGACTTATCGCATGATTTTTTAAAAAATCGTAATTTTATAAAAAAAAAATATTATCTACAACCTTGTTTAACAAAATACTGAATACAATAAACGTTTTATAACCATATTTTAAGCGATATTGAGAGTTGAAATTTGCATATTTCAATCGGATTTCGGCGAAATACTGCTCTGACGTCATATGCGACAATTCAGAGATAGAGAGATGAGAATTTAAACACTGTTTATGGACTTATCAGCGACAAATACAGCTTAATTACTAAAAATGCTGAAAAAATCCATTCCTAACATGCTTTTCAATTATTATAGAAATATTAACTAGTTCTAAGGTATAAGGCTTTTGAGATATTTTTTTTTTATTCCAAACATTTAGAATCTGAAGCTCTTTCTACAGCAATGATTTGTGATCGGGAAATTATTACCCTTCACAAAATAGGCCCTATATGAAGGCAGAAGTCTCTGATGAGTCTGTAGCTCTACTGGTTTGTACTTATAACAAAGGAAGATAAAAGTAGCACTTGGACTTGAAACTTTGCAACAGCAATTAATAGAATAATGATCCTTGGTTTAGTCTCTTTTGTGGCAAGATTTATTGCAATCATCAAAACCGAGGAGGAGTTGCCTTTTAAAAGAATTTTACAGAAATTTCAATTTTAGTAACCATGGCAACATCATTCAACAAAATCAACAACAAAAAAAAGACAATAATATTATCATGTATCTCAGTGTAGTCTACTTGTGCGCCAAGTTACAATGTATACTGAAATCAGACCAAAACTGTAGGAGGAGAGTAACATTTTGGAAGTATTTCACAGAAATTTCAATTTTTTTTGGAACCATGGCAACACCATTCATGGAAATCAAAAACCGATAAACAGAATCGTGTATATTAGTGTAGTCTACTTGTGTGCCAAGTTATACTCAAATCAGACCAAAACTGTAGGAGGAGTAACATTTTGGAAGTATTTCAAAGTAATTTCTATTTTTTTTTTTTTTTGTAACCATGGCAACACCATTCATCGAAATCAAGAACCGATACACAGAATTATGTATTTTAGTGTTGTCTACTGGTGTGCCAAGTTATACTGAAATCAGACCAACACTGTAGGAGGAGTAGTGTTTTGAAAGTACTTCCCAGAAATTTCTATTTTTAGTAACCATGGCAACACCATTCATCGAAATCAAAAAAGATACAAAGAATTATGTATCTTAGTGTAGTCTACTTGTGTGCCAAGTTATATTGAAATCAGACTAAAACTGTAGGAGGAGTAGCATTTTGAAAAAATTGTTTACAGACGGACAGACAACTAGACAGACGGACGGACACCTTACTATCGCATAAGCTCTTCTGGTCCCAGGATCATGAAACATCTTAAACTTAAGTCAAAATCTTTATGTTTTACTAAGATAATGTCAAAGTCAAGCAGACCAAATTTAAAATATTTTGAAATATTGCCTCACAAAAGTGTTGTTATCTGTAAATTTAGATATTAATTCTATAACTGATAAACATTTTACAGGCAATTGAAAATTTGACTTAAGTCTAAGTCTGTTTCATGATCCTGGGAGCTGGTCTCTGACCAGTAGAGCTAAAAATGAAGAATAACAAAGTTACATTATGGTAAATTTGTGAGTAAAATCGGTTAATGCATGTGATAAGATTACAAATCAAATTGTATTGTGATGTGTTTCTTCGTCTTCGCCGCGTCTCCTATCGTCGCTGCTATTTAATTTTTACATCGTTTACAGATTTTTCAGATTTTCTCTGCTGACAGTTCAAACATCTAAGGTTGGATATCTGATTTCATATAAACAAAATCAGTGATTTGGTAGTCCATAACTCAGAAAATCCAGGTTGTATCGCGTACATTTTAGTAAGATTAACGTGAAGAGCTGATCGGTCATTGACGCCTTTGACGTCACAGGGTCACATGATCGCTATCTAATTTTAAAACTTGAATTTTTAACCTAAGGTTTTTTCATTTGATTCAGTAATTGTTCAATTACCGCGGTATATCCGCTGTAAAATCACTAAATTTATAAATTGCGGTTATAAGGAACATAATACGCTTTCAATTTCAAATAATTTAGAAACATGCGATGTCCTTTAATGGAACTCTTTTGCGGTGAAGATAGGAAACGTCTGTTAGCTGGGGGCAATGTGCTGTTGCATACAACGCAAGATCGAGCATTGTGAATTTTTAAAGGGCAGACAAGAAAGAAGTCTGGTGAAATATCTTGCGGACATCCGCTGAACAACACTATTAATATTCCAGAGAAGCTGGTCATCGTGTGTTACATTTTTATTGATACTTTTCACTAAGCGTACGCTTCTAATTAAATTCAACCATTTCTTTCTGATAATCTAAAACTTTTGAAAGCTGATAAAGAAAAATTCTAAACATTCCAAATTAGAAAACCTACTATTTTAAGTTCAACCCTCTGCAATACATTGTAGTTGTTCGAATCATTCGATTGTCACTACCGTTAGCAATGATCTCGCGATATTTAGAGTCCTCAACTTCGCAGCAAAAGAGCTGCATTAAGTTAGATAACTGTGAGGTGATCGCGATACTTATGCCCTGTTCACACGGAGAGTTTAATTTGATTTAAACTCTCCGTGTGAACAGGGCATTAGTATTGCTAATATGTGATATCATCTTTCAAAAACTAAGAAAGGAGTATTCATGAATTAGAACAGATAATATGATTACCGTAGGACTTTCCATTTCCTGAAACAGACTTTCAGAGTGAAGAAGAGAGCCATATTCTAACAGAGCTAACTCGCTTTCCATTGTCTTATCATCCTTAGCATATTGGAGAACCTTATGAAGCGGCCTTTTCGGTTGTGGAATAGATCTCAGCAATTCAACAGGTCCCTCTGACCCTTTCATATACCACTCATTCTTACGTTTTTCCTGTAAGTTTTATTATTAAAGATTATCCTTACCGACAACTGATAACTATTATTGAAGGTGATACATGTAATACATGTTACGTAAATGGATTAACAATCTTTTTTTTATTGATTTAGAAAGCTTTTTGACAATATTTTACGTGTAAGGTATTTGCAAGAACTGTAACCCATATTTCGATCATTGTTTAAATTTTCAATTATGATATTAAATATTTTGTAAAACAATTTTTACCAAATCCTTTCGGTATTTTAAGTCCTTGTCGTATTTTTTGAGCCGTTTTAATTCTTCCTCGGCCTTTTTAAGGAGTTCTTTTTGATATTTTCCAGAACACTGACGGAGGATAGAGTCTATACCATTTGTCGAGACACGCTTTGTTGTCACCATTGAAGAACTAGCCGTTGATGTACGTGAACTCTTAATTTCATCATATGTCGTAGGTGTACATTGGTTCTATATATATATATATATATATATATATATATATATATATATATATATATATATATATATATATATATATATATATATATATACGTTAAACAAAATTTCTCAGTGAAATATCTGCTTAAATGATAAACAATAATAAATATATTGACATTGACCATTGTTATTATCATTTAACATAATCTAGATGTTATGTTCCTACATATTCACCTCTTTTAAACGATGATATGTTTGCATTATGTAGAAAAATTCTTTGATTGCCTCCTCCGCGCGATCACGTCTGTTTCCCCAAGCATCGCCAATGATATGATACAGATCTGGTGCTTTTTTACTGTATGTTGATGGTATTTGGTGAGGTTCGATTATTGTTTTCTTGTTCTTCTCTTGAATTGTCTTGAGCTATATGGAGGAAGATTGAAGGAAATCGATATGATATATTTATTTTTTTTATTTATTAAATGTTACATACCATTAACATTCATGGCCCATATTTCATACCTCTGATGCAAAAGAGCTAAACTGATTGTTCAATATAGACTCATATTGTTTTCGAGCATCTTTGATCTGCTTCTTGTCATGTCCCATCGATTCATATTTCTCTAGGATTTCAGAAATGGCACTTTTACTTTCTTTTGCGTTCATTACCTCCTCTATTGTAAATCTCTGTTCAGATAAAATTTTACGTTAGTAAAGTTCGTACGTTAACTCGCATGTTTATATTAATTTGGTTTGAAGTTTCAGACATTAATTAAACGCTAAAGAGGAATGGTGTTATAAAATATATTTTAAGATTTTTTCATTATTGTGAAGTTAAAAATGACATTTTCATCCAAAATCAGATTTTTATTAAAAAATTTCGTTTGAAAAAAATTTACATCCAGCTAGACTCACTTCTTTATAATAGTTGTACATGTACTGTTCTTGTTTTGTAAAGAAAGATAAGTATTCACATACAGTGCTAGATATTCCTCGATGCCGTTTATAGACCTCGATAAGGAACAAGTAATTTGGCCAAACATCTGTGAGATTGACCCTGTCTCCTACTTTATATAGAGTGTCAAATAATGCCCCACCAAGTTTCTTATCATCATCTGTCAAGTAACGGAATCTAGTGTCCTTTGTTTGTGTCTTCAACTGAAAAGTCAGAATACTCATAAACAAGCGCATAGGCATACACTTATATAGAGTACATAATACAGTGCATTATGAAGATAATGCCAGGAACGAAGCATCGTTTTTGAAGGGGGGGGGGGGCAAAATTTCAATTTATTGACAAGCAAGAAGGGGGAGTTCCAATTTCTTTAAGTACAGGTACCAAATTTTAAATTTTATTCGTACACTACTACATTACCCTTATTTGACTATACTGCAACAAAAAATGAGGGCCAACGGGCCTTTCAATGAACATTTTCAATAGTAAAAAGTTACTTGGAAAAAGCAGGGGTCACCCCCCCCCCCCCCCCCCCGATGCGTTTTGCCTGAATGCATCCTTGGAACTGTAACGTGTGCAATTCAAAATAAACACACGAGTATCTGTACTTACTTGTTCTTTGACAGTGATTCCCAAATTTTTGGCTAAGTCAGACAGGAAAGAATAGTGATTCCTGGCTTCTTTCAGAGTGGTGGCACTTACACATCCACTACAGAATTCCAGTGCTCTACTGATAGATTTTGCCTAAAATTGAAACAATATTCCCAAGACTAAAATTCAAAGGCATCACACCATAAATGTTATTTATAATAGAATTCAACCGTGAGCTTTTAATTGTAGTTCTAATATTTCAAGTTTGTGAAATTTGAAGGGTTTCAAAGTGAAAGTAGTAAATATATACTACCCAGTAGTACATGCAGTATATATACTGAAAAAAGATGCAGGAAAAACTCTGATATCATCATCGAAAACTCTGTGATAATACTACGTTCTTCCTTCCATCTTGTATCTTAGATATTAGATAAATATTTTAGACAAATACAACATTAAAATATCGTGTAAACAATCAGTTTTATAAACTCAGGCAAACTATACTAACCTTCGCTTTTGTTCTTTTGCTTTCACTTGCAGACATATTTAGACAAGTTTATTCACAATTTCAGAAAGAGAAAACGTGTTAACCATTTTATCGGACGAGCAAAAGCTGTTTAGAATCAAGGACCATGTAAAGTTACTGGTATAAATGGAATTTAAACGGCGTATGTCCTACTTACATTTAAATGTATCTATAAATAATCTGACATATCTTCTGTTTAGTAAAAAAAAAATTGCCGTTTCTTTATTCAGTTTAATTAGGACGAATCGCCATATATGTATTTTTTTTAACTGTAGATTTTTTTTTATACATAGCAAACACATAAATACACAAACACACTCACCTATGTATACACACGATACACACATGTATACGGAAGAGGCCGAGGGATAAACATGCAGGTATACCTGTATCTACATGTTTGCAATGCTTAATTAATTATATAACACCTCCTATGCTAAGCATAAGTTTTCCAATTTGACCATCTTTTTTAAAAATAATTCAGTACTGTTTGTTTAAAACCGAAAGTAGAAAGGTAGATATCAGTGTTTCATTCACGTAATTTTTTATGCACTAAAATTAGAATAACATCGCCAATAGTTTGAATTGCAATACTTACTTTTCCTTGTGTTAAAACGAACTTAAAATCTTTTTACACAATACTGCATCTAAAACAACCAGTTTACAAAATATTTGTCGTTCCTGAATTTAAATAACGACAACTCTTGTAACTGCAGCGAACAGTACACTGCCTCGTCCGAGTTATGGTTACAACAGTATTCTCCAAAGAAAATGTTGGTGTCAAAATTGGTAAAAACTAGATTAATCGATCAATTTAAGCAGAATTTGTATGCCAGTATTTTTGATATGTCAAATACCCTTTATTATAGGTTATTTAAATTAGAACATTAATTGTATTGCAAAATATTTTTTTTATCTTCCAAAGGATTTGAGAAAAGCCTTATGTAAATTTAGATTTATGAATCACAGCTTTCCAGTAGACTGAGAAAGGTCGCTTTTGGGGTGTTGACAGAGATGATCGAATTTGTGATCTTTATTCCTGTAACAATTTACTGAAAGGAGGAATTCCACTATATTTTAGAATGTGCTTTTTTCAAAAGAGAACAAAAAAAAACTTGTTCCAAATATTTTTATGCTAATCCTAATGTTATCAAATTTCATGACCTGTTAAATTGTAAGGGCGCTAAAGTCATTTTTGGACTTGCCAAATTTTGCAAAATTTTATTATCAGTAATAAATTAATAGTAACAAAACTACTGTGTAATCATATAGATTTATTTAATACTAGCAGAGGCCTTCTATACTTTGATGTTTTGAACTATACAATCATGTATATAGTAATTAACATTAGTGCCACTCATTCATGCTTGTATGTTATTTTGTTGTATCATTCAAGTTGTATTCATATACCCCAGTTGGAGTTTTTGTCTTAAATAAAAACTTGAAACTTGAAACTCGCTAGTGAGCTAGCTTTTCTAGTGATGAGTCTCCCTTCTATTTCAGGCAAGTTAAACAATGGCGAGCCTGAATGACCCTTGGATGGGCGGCCGCTTTACGTTATGTAACCTTAAGAAAAGAACTTTTAAGAAAAAAAAGGATACACTAAATATAAAGTTTTGTTTTTTTTTGGAATTTGCATGTTGATAAAAAAAAATTGCAATTAACCACATGTATATATACAAAAAGATCGATTTTGTTCAGTATTTTAGTATCAAATAAAATATTTCAAGGGTGAGTTAATTCAGGTTTAGTATATTAAAAACAGTTGATTGAATATCCAGAAAATAAAATGAAAGCGCTTAGAAAAGTAAAACCAAGGAAGGAAATTAGATTAACTTTGATAGCGAAAATAGTAAGGGAAAAAGGGGATAAATGATGGGGAGAAAAAAAGATGAGGGTTTGAGGAGGCCGTTATACCTCTCGTACATTTCTTAGACATTAAAATTTTAAACACTTTCATTTTTTTAATGTCCCATCTGGGTATACGAATACAAATTAATATATCAAATGTTAATTCATATTTACATTTACATACCCAATTATAACAATTCACAAAGTTGAGATTCACATAAAATATTGGCATAAGTTTATTTCCCTCTCTTTTAAAAAATGCAAATTCTGCAATATAACGGAAGGTATCCATAAATTTTTAGTGGAACAAAGATCATAAATCCAATCATTCTGAATCACGCTTCTAATTGGAGTCCTTCTCCCCTCATTCATATCATTCCTCATTGGACATTATGTAGTAATTTACATCTTTTTTTTTTACAAGCTTGATTTATTTTAAAACTAAGTCTTATTTTATCCCGACATTTTCTTCGAGAGGAAGGTAAACCACAGCCTTTAAATTGATTGTAAGAATACTTTCTACACTTGATGTTCAAAACATTTTATTCTATATGAGACATGCGTTTATAAAATTACAGTGTCTTAAAGCACCATTAGAAAATCAAAGATTATGTAAAGGATATTGTTCAAAACTGTAAAAATTATCATTTATTTTCATTTAACGTCATTCTGTCAGTAAACAAAATTCACAGTGTTAAAAGAAAGTTTTGGTAAGACAAATAATTTTAGTGTATATAATTTTTGTTATAATTTTATATAACTTTTATAGTTAGATAAGAGTTCCCAGTTATGTTTACTTCTGGGGTAAAACATGACCTTTACATACAACGCTACCATCTTCACTTAAAAGGAGTGCAGGCCACACACATATGTCAACTGTGTCTCCGGAAGTCTTGTACATCTTAAACAGTTTTTTATCTATGGTTTCTCCTTTTTCCGGAATAATAAGAACCATCGGCGGGTCCTGAATACACAAAAACCAACAGATTTCTACACAAGCTTTCAGATATGCTTCAATGTCTTTTAAAATGGCTTCGTCGTTTGTTTCTAAAAACTTAAACGATTCCTTGAACATCTGCAAAACAGGAAATGAAGATGTAACAGTCTAATAACATCAGTTCTCATCAAAATCATCATTACTGTCATCATTACGAAATCAAATCTTTTACCTGGTGGATATTAGGAAGGGACATTGAACAACACTGTTTCCTTAGTTCTAACAAGTGACAAAGAGTATCTTTTTTCATCTCAACGATATCTTTGCTTTCGCTGGTCTACTTGAAGAAGATTATATCAATTTTTAATACATGAAATATATTTTAACAAAGAAGAAGGTACGGTTTAAGCTTTATTGTGCCTTAAAAATTTAATGTTTTCAAAAAGTTTTGAAACTGGCTTAAATATTAGTTGAGTATATGACTGTGATAAATGAGGAAAGAATATGGCATGAAGGAGTACCATTCTGGAAATATGACGTCATTAATTTGATGCATTTCTCTATTTTAAACAGAAAAAGCCTCAAAATGACCCATATCAAGGGTTATTTTCCTTAAGAAAATAGTGTCCACAGCCGTCGCCCACTTTAGTTTTCGGATATGTTGTGTAAAATACTTTGAAAAAGAACATATCTCAAAATCTTTGTGGGCGATGCCTGTGGACAATATTCTCTGAGAGAAAATTTCATTGAAAATTGGTGTCTTCTGCAACATTTTAAGAAAATACGGGAAAATGCACAAGTTTAGGACGTCATAATTAGCATTTAGAAGGTCATGCGAGAAAAATGATTTTTTGATCTTTCTGCATGGAATTTCAATGATTCAAAAAGCTTGAGTTTTAATTTTTTACATCACTTTCAGTTTTAAGAAAAACACAGGGCAAGATTTGTATTAAAACCATACCTTGTTCTTTATTAATCACAAAATAAAATTATTGTAACTTGACAAAATAGAGACTGGTTATGAAGCTAGTACAAGGGTTGTTCCAAAAGTAAGGTCGCAAACGCTATAAAATCTTTAATGATCAGATATTATCAAAGAAGACAAACTAATAAACCTATCAATTTTGATTTTAGCCTGAAAATATCATTCGATTATATAAAATACTGTTAAAAATATTCAGAAAAACACAACGTTAAGTTTTGTCTTTCGCCGAACGGCACTTTTCGGCATTCATTTTTAATTCATTTACATCTCTTTTAAACCTAACCCGTGCTTCTTTTGCCATAAGTCTTTTGTTTTAAGTTTACTATTAGATTCAAAATAAGTGTCGAAGAGAAACGTCATAACGAAATCGCTGCATTCTTGCTGTGCGGCGATAGACGAGATCCAACGTTGTGTTTGTTTTGATATTTTAAAAAGCATTGCTTATATTTGAATGAAATTTTAAGGCAAACGTCAAAATAGATTGAGGTAGTAGTATATATAGTTTTGATGAAATCTTTCGATTAATCAAGATTTTATACACAGTTGTTACATTACTTTTGGATAAACCCACGTATGTAGTAATTCTTGAAATCGATGTTATTCTTAGACGCACTTCTTTCTGGTTTTGGCAATATGACATAATCTTTATAGTCCAGGTTTGTAATTCTTCAAGCTGTTTTGCGCTTTTCTCTTTACAAAATTTGTATGCCATCTAGTAAAATAAAGTGTTATATATATAGGAAACAATAATTTGATATATGATACATGAAAAGACTAAAAATCCAAACAAAGCAAAGACAAATTGAGAACCGATATATTCAGACTGAGGATACGCACCTGCACACAGTTACAAAGTTTTATTATTCTTTCTTTTTCATCTTCAAACTCCGATTGTAAACTTTCAAACAAATGGGTCCATTCGTTGTCATATAACTCTGAAAATCTCTCCCCGATTTTAGTGGGACGATTGGAATCACTGAGATCTGTGTGGTTCGGATTACCCGTCGCCACTTTCTGACTGGCAACTTGACTTAGCCTAAATCAACATATACAAGGGGTATACACTATGTTTTGTTTCATGTTTGAAGTCTTTTTTATATTCTGAACTCAAAGATTGCCTTTCGATAATGGTTACATGATCATAACGTTACATTAGAAATAAGAGAAAACCTTGTTGTAAGTTCCTCGATTTCTTGTGATTTTAATTCATTTTGCATTCTCAGTTCTTCAAACTTCTCACGTAACTCGTCAATTTCATTTTCATGTCGTCTTGTCTGCAGCGGATAAAATAACTTGATTTCATTAAACCATGAAACAATCATACTGAATTCAGAACAAATCAAATAAATCTATTAATAATCAGAAAATAGAATGTCAATAAGATGTCTACTTTAATTTGAATTCTAACCTTTTGTTCTTCACTCCGCCTCAGAAGCTCTGATGAATGCAGAAGAGATCCATATTGGCACCAGGTAGCTTGACTTCCTTCTAAGTTCCTCTGCAACGCTTCTTTAATTGTTATATACAGAGCTCTATCCATGTATTCAATATTATCTAGAAATTTCTGAGCAGCAACATCGCCATTTAAAACCCACAATTCTTTCTCTCTAGCCTAAAACACAAATTGATTTTGACAAAGAAAAATTTAATTAATTCTTTTCCGTTTGTAGTTACATTTTTTTATTTATCTGATTAAAACTTATTTAGAATATGACAATTAAATATTAATGAATGTTAATCTAAAAGTACCATATATTCATGTTTAAAGTCATATACATGTATAAAGCTGTCCAGAGTGGTACACAGTAGCAAAACGATTGTGTCGTTTTTAATCGCTGAAAATAATAATAACTTTTATTATAAACTGGCTCACCAAATCCGGATCACGTTTCATTTGTTCTTGTCTCTGAATTAGATCAAAGTACTCGGTTTCTGCTGCATTCCATGTTTCTGTATCCATACAAGATTTCATATTTTGCAAAATATGGGGAATAAAATCGTCTGTTTGTTTGATATGAGGGCCCTTGAGCAAGAAGTATAAAAATGAAAATATTATCAACGTGATTCTTGTATTAAAGATGGTAAAATGATAAATTGTCATGCTTTGCTTCTGCTATACCGATTTTTTCGAAGATTTGTTCTGTTTATTGTACACCTCCACTAGAAAAACATAGGTCGGCCAGACATTGGTCAAATCGAGCATGGTTCCTGCACTACACAGAAAATCATATAAAGGAAGGCATGCTTGCTTTTGATCGTCACTGAGGCATGCTGGGTAATTTTCGCCATTTTCTTCGTAATAGGACTTCAGATACTCATGCTTATCATGAAGATATGAAATAAGATTTAACAAACATGAAATTAATTCATTCGACATAATACTGCTTTTTTTAAAGATACAAAGCAAAGCAGTGCATTTATTTGTTTTCATAGCAATTTTGTCAATGAACAATCAATACCATTTCAAAAAAAAAATACCGTTTCAAAATCTCTCTTTGCCAGGTAATTTGCATGATCACAAAGTATTTTGTACTTTCTATACGCCTTGTCATGGTGCTCTGCATCGATATGTTTCCCAAATCTCTTGAAAACTTCAGCAATTGTCTGTACAGACCACTTTCATCAGGATAGAAAAAATGCTTCAATTATTATTATTTCTACCAGTTAAAACACTTTAAGAACGGCTCATTATTTTGTAAGTACAGCGTACACATATACTTACCTGTTCTCTACCCGCCATGTTAAATTATTATCGTACTGTCATATATGTTATCTCATGTGTTATCTCAGGAGATAAGTACACATATTGTATATACATCAACTTACATATCACAGTAGAGTTTTAAATTTTCTTGAACAGAAATTATGATTATAATGAAGTATATTTATTCAGTACCCTATAATTTAACTTTAATTTCTGGTCCGTTCGTTTAACGGAATGTCGCAATAACGCTTCACGGTGTCACCAGTTATTCTTAATCTCTATCTTTAAATGAATTTCAAATAAGAAAGAGCACACCAACATTTCACATTGGCTTCTTTAACCAAGATAGCCCTAGAAAATAACAAAAAAACACAAATAAGAAAGCGAAAGAATAACTTGTGCCGAATTTGAAGACTTTGCCACACTTTCTGAGGTTAATAAGGAGGAAAATTAATAAAAGTTTATCACTCGGAGACACGAAGAGTTCAAATCGAAAATTTAAATCAAGTTGAAAAGAGCATTTGAACCAAAACATGTATATTTAAAATGTTTATTATATACATCTGTATATCATAAATATATGAAATCATAAATTATATATACACTATATATATATATATATATATATATATATATATATATATATATATATATATATATATATATATATATATATATATATATATATATATATTTGCGTGTGTGTGTGTTCCATAACCAGTGTAATATTGATCATTAGTAACCCGATTTCCTCAACCTGGAGTTCCTTCTAGTTTTTCTTCTATTGAAACGAGGCTTGCCGAGTATCTCAAAAAAATCAAGGAACGTGAGTGTAAAAGAAATCTGATACTAATAAGCACTGATTATGGGACCTGTTCTCCCATAACACAACACGATCTTCTATGTTCGGTAAAATAAGCATGGCGCTGAAGAAGAAGTTGCCTTTCTCGTTAGTATGTAGGTCCCATGGCCGTAGGAACCGGGGAGCACGGGGGAGTGCGTGCCCGCCAATAATTTTGCTAATATATAGAATATTATAGGAATCATAACTACTAAAAGCTTATGTCCCCTCAATATTAACGTCTGATGTCAGATCTTTTTTTTTTTTTTTTTTTTTTTTTTTTTTTTTTTTTTTTTTTTTTTTGTCAAGGAATTTTGGTAGTTGATAATGCCCTCCAACTGAAAATGTATGGTTATGCCCCCTCAAAGTGAAATTGCTTCCTACGGGCCTGCGTCCCAAGTATTAAATAGTACCTCTCGATGATCTGCCAAAATGAAATATACATGCGAAAAATTCAAAGAATAAAAAATTTAATCGTAGTTGTTTTCAAACAAACCCTGTGCCTGAATTTTATGCCATCATAGACATGAAAAGTTCAGTTCAGTAAACGATGTATAAGGAGCACCCGAGATGGTGTAATAAAAAAAAAAGAGGATACAAATTATAATTTAGAAGAGGCCCAGGGACCACATCGCATACCTGAGAGCTTTAGCTAGGAAAAAGCAGAAATCGGTTCAGTATTGAAAAGTTTAAATATAAAATGGTTGGGGGGATATAAACAAGCTTGAATCTAAACTTTCTAAGGATGCTTTTAAATTAAAATGACACATACTGAGTAATGGTTTTGCTGTTCTTAAGATGAAATTTTTTATTGATATATACTTTATATTCCCTTGTATATGATCCCCTGTAATGGCCCCTCTATTCTTCTGGAGGGTCATGATTAGAACAAATTTAAATCTACATTATCTGAAGATGCTTTTATATTATTATGACCATTCATGCCTTTGTTGTTCTTGTGAAGATATTTAAAGATTTTTCCTATGTAAAACTTTTATTGCCCATTATGGCCCTACCCTACCCCGGGGGGGGGGGGGGGTCATGATTTTAACAAGCTTGAATCTACACTACCTGAGGATGTTTCCATATAAATATGTCTAATAATCATGGCTTTGCTGTTCTTTAGAACAAGATTTTTTTCCTATGTATTCCTACATGTATGTAAAACTTTGATCTCCCATTGTGGCCCCACCCTACCACCGGGGGTCATGATTTAGAAAAATTTGAACCAACACTACCTGAGGATGCTTCCATATTAATATGATCAATCACAACTTTTCTGTTCTCAAGAAGAAGATTTTTAAAGATTTTTCCTATGTATTCCTTATAAAACTTTGATCTCCCATTGTGGCCCCACCCTACCACCGGGGGTCATGATTTGAACAAAAGTTAATCTGCACTACTTGATGATGCTTCCATATACCAATCATTGGTTTTACGTTCTTGAGGGGATTTTTAAAGATTTTTCGTATGTACATGTATTCCTTTGTAAAATTTTGATCCCCCATTGTGACTCCACCCTATCCCTGGCGTCATGATTGGAACACGCTTGAATCTATACTACCTGAGGATCCTTCCATATAAATATGACCAATCAAGGCTTTTATGTTTTGAGAAGAAGATTTTTAAAGATTTTTCCTATGTATTCCTTATAAAACTTTGATCTCCCATTGTACCCCACCCTACCACCAGGGGTCATGATTTGAACAAACTTGAAACTACAGTACCTGAGGATGCTTCCATATAAATATGACCAATCATGGCTTTGATATTCTTGAGAAGAAGGTTTTCAAAGATTTTTCTTGTACTCCTTTGCAAAACTTTGATCCCCCACTGTGGCCGAACCCTACCACCAGGGGTCATGATTTGAACAAACCTGACATAAGTTTCAGACGTTCAAGCACAGTGGTTCTTGATAAGTAGATTTTTAAATCATGCCATTAATTTTCCGAAAATTTATATATCTCCCCTTGGAAGAAGGCATGGCCCTTCATTTGAAGAGACTTGAATCCCTTTTACGCAAGGATACTTTGTGGCAAGTTTGGTTATAACTGGCCCAGTGGTTCTTGAGAAGAAAATGAAAATGTGAAAAGTTTACGACGACGACAGACAACGGACAAATTTCGATCAGAAAAGCTCACTTGAGCCTTCGGCTCAGGTGAGCTTAAAAGAGTAATGTATTTAAAAACAAGAGGCCCATGGGCCACATCGCTCACCTGAGTAACTTTGGCCATGCTGTTCTTTACCAGATTTCCCCCGTTGTAATACCTATTGTGGCCCCGCCCTACCCCCAGGCGTCATGATTGGAACAATTTAGAATCTACACTACCCGAGGATGCTTCCACATAAGTTTCAGCTTTTCTGGCCCAGTGGTTCTTGAGAAGTAGATTTTTAAAGATGTTTCCTATATATTTCAATGTAAAACTTGAATTCCCTATTGTGGCTCCATCCTACCCCCTGGGGTCATGATTTGAACAATTTCGAATATACACTACTTGAGGATGCTTCCACGTAAGTTTCAGTTTTTCTGGCCAAGTTGTTATTGAGAAGAAGATTTTTAAAGATTTTTCTTACATATTTCAATGTAAAACTTGAATTCCCTATGGTGGCCCCGCCCTACCCTCGGGGGTCATGATTTTAACAATTTAGAATTTACACTATCCCAGGATGCTTCCACGTAAGTTTCAGCTTTTTTAGCCCAGTGGTTCTTGAGAAGAAGATTTTTTAACGACCCCACCCTATTTTTGTCTTTTCTTGATTATCTCCCCTTGTAAGGGGGCTTGGCCCTTTATTTTACCAATTTAAACCCCTCTTCAACCAAGGATACTTTGTACTAAGTTTTGTTAAAATTGGCCTTGTGGTTCTTGAGAAGAAGTTGAAAATGTGAAAAGTTTACAGACGGACGGAAGGACGACGGACAAGTGGTGATCAAAAAAGCTCACTTGAGCATTCAGCTCAGGTGAGCTAAACCTTATCTAATATTGTGCAATAAAACTCTGGGTTCAGAGAAGGTGCCAAATCACTAATATTTTATTGATATAAGAGGTGTTTACAATTTGCCTTAACATTTAGAGTGAAAAATATAATTTCTTATTACATTTTGTTAATGAATGAAACTAAGGTACAACCTAATAAAACATCAATACTAATATTTAATGAAACTGTTTATATTACATTGAAAAAATAAATTGCAAGTATCTGTTCTCTTTGTGAGACATGGTACTCTGCAAATCGATTGTTGAAAAAAATACATCAAATTTAATTATATAAAATCAAATTAATCTTGATATTTTATATCAAATTCATTTTAAAATTAAAAGCTGGTCATCCAGTAACTATGTATTTTGACAGACTATAAATTAAGAGAGTTAGAGAACAGATATCTTTATTTCTTTCTGCCCAATTCCCAGGAGATATACTAGTAGATAACACCTGCTTGATCAGAGATGCCCTAATAGCTTCCCACACAGAACTCATTATTTAATCTTTAACTGAATGCATGTCCACTCATTGCTCCCAAGGGACAAATGGATTTACGCTTGCTTTGTAATGCACTGTGTACAGTAGAAAAGGAATGTCGATGTCATTCTGTTGAAAACAAAGAATTTTTTCTTTTAATTTGTTACAAAGTTTTATATAATGAAAAAAAAAGAACTGTGTTATCTTGATGCAACTTTTTTTAATAAGGTTTCTGCACGAATCTTGGATTTGTAGGGACTAACTATCAAAAACCTTTTTTATACTCGGTGATTTTATTTTTAGTTTTAATGAGTATTTTTAAACTGCAGTTCACATTTTTGTACAGATGTACCAAATGGCAGTTCTAGATTCTATTTCTCAAACCTACATAAACCCAAAATAACTAAGTCAGTAAAAATGAAAATAAAACTGTAAAAGGCAGAAAAAATTACCCAATAATGATGAAAATAGCAGGTGCACACCTATATATGGTGAATAATAAGTGTACAAATTTTCAGTCAAATCCATGCAATAGTCTCCGAGAACAGGTCCGGACAAAATCTCGTCTACAGACAGACGGACATGGTGATTCCAATATCCCCCTAAACTTCGTTTGCGGGGGTATAATAAAATTAGGAGTGATAGACAAAGTCAACCTTCAACTTAGAGAGTGGACCCTCGAGAATCGTCATAAGCAATATAGAATCATACTAGGTGTTATTAAAATGAAAAAAGAACAACTGCGCGTGAGTGATGAAACACAGTTGATAATGGGAGAAAAAGATCTAACAGTAATATTTCCTTCTATAAAGAACACTATTTCCTTTTTACACCTTACAGAGTTGAAAAACTTTCAACGATTGATTACATTACGAGAACAATACAGTAAAATTATTTATTTTTTAAAGGTGTGGTAAAAAAAACGTGAAACAAAGAATATTATTATGAATACATGTAATAAGGATGACAATTGTAAAAACAAAAAAAAATACTTGAAACGATTCTTACAGTTTAAAAAATCCATTGAGTATATTACATACTCTATTTGGATTGAACACATTCTGTAGTCATGAAATGAATCACTCGGACGGAAATTGCGCTACAAAATATTGCTATGCAAATTAAATGATATGACTGGTTCACCCTTTATATGAATAAACATCAACTCATAACCTTGTTGATTTTTAAATACATGTACTTGAAAAAAAAATGCAAGTACAAATCAAGTGCGTGCATTTTAAACTAGTTATAGCTACACGTACTTAGCAGAATATCTTATTTTTAAAAATGGTTTCTTTCTTGCATCAAACATCAAAACCATATAAAATTATGTTAATATTAAATGGGGAAAAATTGACAAAGTTTTTAATATGGACTTCATTGGCAGTAGTAAGAAGCATTACTGAGGAAGAATAAAACCTTTTGATACAATTGGTCCACCATTATACAGGTGTAAAGCAGGCCAAACACAAACGAGTGCGACATTGCCTTTCTTGCTGTAGTGTTTGAATGACTTTTCATTGATTTTTTCTCCGTTTTTAGCAAAGTTTAGGGTCATTGGCGGATCTTGTAGGACCATGTTCCACGTGAGTTCTACTAGAATGTCCAGATAATCTGTAAGTCTTTTATCAAGTGTGTAGCTCTCCTTCTGTTTTCTGAACGCCTTAAATGAAGTAAAGCTAATTCTTCATGTAGCCTTAATTTGTGTTTCATATTAGCAAATACATAAAAATAAAGTGAAAAAGCAAGAAAGTATAACATTGGAAAGGTTTGTAATGTTACGAAACACAAATGCTGTTTTACTGAGGTCTTTCATTACACATAAATTATTATAATTTAATTACTAATAAGCATGCACACATCAATAAAGAATAAGTATCCAGAAGTTCTTACTTTTTGAAGAGATTTGACTGACTGTTCACCATATTTTTTCAAAAAGTCATTAAAAATAGCATTGGATCCTGTTAAATTGACATCTTTTGGTTCTTCTGCAGTTGACAATGATGACTGAAAAGGTTGAAATTAAACTTTACACACTGTAGAGTATAACTTAAATTTAGCAAGATCGAAAAGATATTGTTTCAATATTATGTATGCACTTTTATAATTGTTGTATTACTTTGGCGCAACATATTTTCACAAAAGACCTACTTGCAACGGGTTCCTGATCACCTCGGCTGTTCTTTTCACCAACTCGTTTCTCATTTTATCTTTAGTCTCATCAGAAAATTTGTAACATTCCTACAATATTGAGAGGTGTTGTAATCTGTATTACACATACAGCAATGTCACTGTGCTGTACCTTCTAAAAGAAAACGATGTTAAAGAATGGATATTGCACTTGGAAGCATCACATTTCTCTAGATTCTCTCTAGACCATTAAAATTCTTTTTTTCAATCTTGCTGATGTATATATTTATCACACTAATGTATTTCTAAGAGATTTCTATCCTAATAATGTTGGTGAAAATAAACCTCTTTTAAGAAAGACACAGAAAGATATATGATCAACAAAATAATCCCTACGAAAAACGCAATAGGAAAATTGAATTATTTCTTTTATCTTTCAATTTCTCAGTCAACAAAGTGTGCAAACCACAGGCACTTGTTTCGTATACGGGGCACCCCTACTTATTTTTACCACAAGGTACCTAACTCAATTTCAGGCACTCCCGCTTCAAGCTCGTATTTTGTTTATATATCAATCATTAACCTACTTTAAAATGACATCGTTCGCTTTGAAAAAAACTTTTTTCTTGTCAAATTAATCGTTTCGGACGTCTCTGGTCGAACCTCTTTATTGTAAACCACTCATTTCTTCCTTGAAAATTATCTCGATACAAAATAAGACTTCGAATCGGATACATTGACTTCCGGTTGGGTTATAAATGTAGGATAAATCCAGAGACTCCTTTCCGAGGTCTCCAGATTTATCCTTCATTTATAACCCAACCGCAAGTCAATGTATCCGATTTAAAGTCTTTCGAAGCGAATGGTGTCATTTTAAAGTACTAGGTTAATGACTGATATATAAACAAAATACAAGCTTGAAGCGGAGGTGCCTGAAATTGAGTTAGGTACCTTGTGGTAAAAATAAGTAGGGGTGCCCCGTATACGAAACAAGTTTCTGTGGTGCAAACCACTGATTTTTAGTATTCCTGTGAATGGGATAAATATTCACCTATCCTGTTTGTTACTAGTAAGTATTTATACCTTAACTAAATTTGCTAGCTCTGTAACTACGGTTTCCTCTGTCTTTCCTCCTACTTTCAATGCTTCAAAAGCCTCTGACCATTGGTCATCATACACTAACGAAAACTTTTCTCCAATTTTAGTTGGTCGATTTTTATCACTTAGGTCAGCTATATTTGGGTTTCCCTGTGTTAATTGTTGACTGGCATATCTGCTTAATCTGCAGAATTTTGCTTATATTTAATGACAACCAAATACAATACCACTGATTTGTTCTTGCTGTAATAAACATAAGGGAATACGTATCATTTTAAATTGTTAGTCATCAGATCATGCCTGTAATGGTTATTACCTTGTTGTAAGTTCTTCAGTTTGCTGCTTTTGTTCTCTTACTGTTTCTTTGAGCTTTTCGTTTTCTTCGATTAGTTTCATATGTTCGACTCTGAGTTGTTTTTGTTGTTGTGTCTCACCATTTTCAATTGTCTGACTTCTAATGTGTTGACTTGGTTCCTTATTATTCGCATTGCCTTCAACTTGTCCTGGGCTTTGTCTCTGAACAAACAATTTTATAAAGCAGTTATTTACCTAAAAAAGTAGTTTCATAGCTCAAAACACGACAAGCCGAAAAAATTAAGATCCTAAATTTATTATTGTGCATGCATGTACATGCAGATAAAGTTATCATTTTCTGTTGCTATCAGGTCCTGATATTTGACAAATGTTGTAGTATGTTTGAGATGTTTTATTACTACTATATGCATTGTATCAAGTTCTGCCTTGATAACGGCAGTTGCAACTCTTATTTCTGATGTTAATTTATCTTTAGAAAAAGCTAACTTAAATTTTGCAAAATAAACTGTATTCTCCAAAACTTTTTCAGAATTCACAATATAGAAATAGAAGGAGAAAACAACAGACGCATCTAACTTTGTACTAAATGTACACAAGTACATGTACGTACCTCAAAAGGCGACCCCGACGATCTTTTAAGAGTAACAGACATGAGATATTGCATTCACTTATATCCACCGTATGTGTAAGTATATGATTTCATTACTGTTATTGGAAGATAAATAATGGAACACTATATATGTCATACCATATTTGATGAGGGGAAACTACTTGGATGACCTTGTTTGGGGCCTACTGTTGATATCTGCAATTAACATGAGGTTTTAATTGTTTAATTTAGCTGGTGTATTGAAATTATCAAAACAGCTTTTAAATACAAGACATTCTAACCTTTCGTGGTATAAATGTATAAATGGAAAACAATTTTTACAGCATATAAAAAGGGCATATAATTGCAATGTACTGTTATTTTAAAGAAAAATCGCGTACCTTTCCTGCGTTACTTGATGGTTTTCTTTGACTTGCAGGGATTACAACAGATTTGTTATTCTATATATTTACAAAATAAATTGAATAATAAAAAATTATTATTGTATGGGTTAACTTTAAATAAATCTTGATTTTTTCCCCCTTATCTTTATTAATTTATAGAAAGTATCAAAATCCTTTAAAAAGATTGCTGAATTTAATAATTAAATCATTTTAGACTACTTCATTCTACTACAGATAATAGCATTTTGACTTGCATGTAAGTTTAATTAAACACCTGTACTTTACATAATTTTCTGTAAGAGAAAATAAACTTACCTTAGCAGGTGAAGATTCTAATTTATGTTTTGGACATTCCAATAACAATGCATATTTTCTCCATACGTCTATATCCTTAACATTTTGAGATACCAAAAAATCGTACAGAGTGCCGAAGTCTTTGGGTTTCTCTGGCCTTTGTGACATTTTATCTACTCTAATCTTGATTTTCTCGTACTGTTGAAAGGTTCGAAAATATCAAATAAGATTAAAAAGCCTAACATGCATTGCATTTAAAAAAAATACAGGTTTGTTGCTCTGTTCACAAAACTATGTTAAAATCACATTATATATTCAATATGTGTTTTATAAAGGAATTAATTTAGATCGAAGAACCTTTTTTTTTTTGGACAAATACACATGTATACTGCAGCAAAACGGATTCTTTGACTTTAGTTCCATTCCACAGTACTTACAACATCTTTATTGCTTTCCTGCAGCAGTTTAGCGTGACTTTTAAGTTTTGTAAATTCCTCTTCAGCTTTCTTTATTAGTTGTTGATCAACACCTCTTTTACTAGGAGGACTCTTTGCGTCATCGAAGACAGACTGTATCGTTTTTCTAGTCTTTGACATGTTCACTTGGGGGAAAAAAATAAATTACATGCACCTTTTTTTATATGCAATTCGCGTGTACATGTATGTACGAGGCATTTGTAAAGCATATACATGTAACCCCCCCCCCCCAAAAAAAAAAAATGCTTGAATCTCGATTGCCTAATACTGTTGAAAAAGAGAAGTCAAATAGTTTGACCAGCTTATATATGACTTGTTAATCTATGTCCAGCAGAGAAGGACATGTAATGCTCTACATTTAGTTACAGTAGAAATTAATGAAATGTATTAATTGCCATTGATGACTGTACATTCATTTACGGTACAATACATAATCTCTAAAGATTGAATCTTAGGGTCTCAGGTAAATATTTCACACTTATATCGGTATTTTGCTTACCTTCAAATAATGTTAGGTATACTGTGCAAAATTTCAGGACGCCATTTGTAAACAAACATCAAACCGAAAGTAGAGAACAAATCCATTTCACAATGGTATAATCTGCGTAGCTGAAATTGAGCTTACATATTTAAGGTACCTAAAGAAAGTAAGATTTTAATATATTTCATACCTGCTTGCATTTTGTTATTAATGTATATATTCAATCATATAGTGATAAGCATAAGTACATGCACTTTTTGATACTGTTCAAATCGAAACGAATATATTTTCACAACTTACATTGGAATATACTCAAATTAACATTCTACATGTATTATTGGGTCTTTTATTTAAGTTTATAAACGAATGAGGAATGTTTTTATCATGTATGATTTATCAATTTACCCTGTACCACAAACACATGTATGAATTTTTAAGGTATTTCTGATATCGGAAAATGATTTTTAATATTTAATAAAAATGAATTTTTAATATTAAATAAAAATTAATTTTTAAATATTAAATAAAAATGAATTTTTAATATAAGAAACAAACGAATTTTCGATATCACAAATCAGAATATATACATATTGGTATATTAGAAGTTCAGCTGGCGTTTTCTATATCAAAAATGACAAATTGAATTCTCTGATACATGTACGAGAAATCGAACAAATATTGCTGTTAGGCTCATTAAATTAAGTAATTCTCCTATAACATCGCTTGTAAAATTGTACAAATTTATTTTAACAAAAGTTATATGTCAACATAATCCCACTGTAAATGTAAATGTGTGTAGTACGTAAATGTATTTGTTTTATTTACTTCTTTGCATTATACAAAAAATATAAACACGAGGTTTTTAGGTTATCTACTCTGTATCTAGCCACAATAGAAACACAGAATGAATCAATTGCTATCTTATATCAGAAAATTGACTCTTTGATATCAGAAAATCCATTTTCTGATATAAAAGACATCGAAATCGATTTCTTAAATTCTAAATCTTTTATGTGAATAATTCGAATTTTTGAAATCTAAAATTTCAGAAAAAAAAAACTCAAAATTTTAATCTTTTATTTTTCAGTCACATTTCCATCTCCAGTCCTTGGTGAAAGATTCTTGATCTGCCTTCGTGTGCAGGAGAAACATGAAATGTCTTATTTAAAAACAGATGGTATAAACTTTTTTTAAACTATAAATTTAACAACTACATGTAAGTAAGTATATGTTTATCTAAATAAATTAGATGAGCTTAACCGCAAAAAATTTCATTTTTCAGTCACAGTTTTTCAATAATGTCATAGAAAGTGCTAAAAATTGGATACATTTGCAAGGGTTCATGCTAATACATGTAAAAGGACATAGAACATTGTTATAGAAAGTCTACGATTTCTCAGTAATTTAGAGATTTGAAATATGCTTCATTTACAATCAAAACAAATCTAAATATTGGTTCAATCCACGCATCCATTTTTTGTTTGTTTGAGGCATGTGTCCTTAAAAAGTTGCATATTTTTAAATTTAAACTTTATTCCCTACATTATCGCAAAATTACATTCTTAAGAAGAAGCAATGTTCAAAGATGTGAAATACTTCGTAATTAGTAAAAATGATAAAGTTCTAGCTAAGTGACATTGAACTATGAAAAATTGTATTTCGATTCTTATTCTGTCCAAGTGTAATTCATACAGCTGCATGATTTGCAAGCTGAATTGTGCTAATGCTTTGTAGAATGGCGGACAAACAAAAACTAGATATTAAAGTCCTTGTAGCTGCAATTGACTTTGGTACAACGTACTCGGGCTATGCCTTCTCTTTCAAAGATGAATACGAAAAGGATCCCACGAAAATCATGGCCAATACAACATGGGTGGCTGGACACAAGAATTTATTTTCTCAGAAAACCCCCACGTGTCTTTTGCTGAAATCTGACCGAAGTTTTCATTCGTTTGGATATGAGGCTGAAGATACATACACTGGTCTTGCCAATGAAGGAAAACATCATTCATGGTACTTCTTTCGGAGGTTCAAAATGATGCTACATAATAATATGGTAAGGAAATTATGATAAAGGAATAATGGAGTGTTTCTTTTAAATTTATGACATTTATAAGACAAATTATTATGTAGCATCATAATGTTTTTATACTGGATGAAAAAAAACAGCCCAAATTTTAATAATCAGGTACAGATCAAACGAAATTACTTTTTTATGCATTTAACTCTGAGATGTTTCTTTGTAATTATGAATTAGACTTTGAACCGTGAAACAGTAATAGCAGACGACAGCGGCCAAAAGAAGCTCCCCGCCATGACAGTCTTTGCCCATGGCATACGGTATTTGAAAGATCACCTTCTAAACCACCTTAAAGTTAAAGGATTGGATGTCTTGATCGAAGAAGACGACGACATTCACTGGGTTCTGACAATACCTGCAATATGGAACGATAAATCTAAGCAGTTTATGAGGGAGGCGGCACAAGAGGTACGCTTGGATGCTTGAGATTGTTTATTGTCAGATCATATTTCTTTTAAAAAGCTTGAAAATAAAATGATATATCTATTATTTGCCAAAATAAAAGTTCAAATTAAAGAAATTGTTAATGAATATATCGTGTTTAAAACACCAGGCAGGAATTGAGAGTCAGAATTTAAGCCTTGCACTTGAGCCGGAAGCAGCAGCTTTATATTGCAGAATGCTACCACTAGAGAGACTCTCCACAGCAAGTTCTACAAATCTCTCCATGTTTCAACCCGGAACTCGCTATATGGTGTTGGATTTGGGAGGTAAGACAAATTACCAAGAAATGTAAAATACACCATTGTTTTACAAGTTAAATTTATAATTAACAATTTGTTTACAATTTGTTCTTGAAAAATGTTTTGTTCTGTTCATATAACTGATAATTTTTTTCACACATCGAAACGTACAATATCAACAAACTGACGAAACACAAGTTTGTGTGTGTTTAAGGGATTAAGTGATGGAATCCGGGGGAAAAGGGGGGGGATCCAGACTCCCTACCACCTCTAGATCAGTGCATGTCACGTTGTGCAACAAATTAAAGGAAATGAAATGAACTTTCCCACAATTAGTAAACATATGTTGTTACCAAAATCATTAATTCTCATGGAACTGTAACACAAATAGTAATGCATTGCCTGGAAAAAAGACCCGAATTAATCTGATTTTCTTTGTGACGTCATATTTCTTAAAAAAAAAAAATAAGCATGAGAGTAAACCTCAGTGACACATCAGCAAGTTTGGCATCTATGGTATAACATTTCGTAAGAATCTCGTTTTTTAAAAAAAAAATCCATAATTGGATCCAAACTCTTATACCCGGTCACATATATCAAGCTATTTTTCTACGTTTTCAGTTATACGATATCAATGTAAGATGGATTGAAAGTGTAAAATCTTTAATTGGCCTTAACTTTATATTAGAGAACCTATGATGGCATATGTATGCAATCCACATATTTTTTGTAATGATAAGATCGAGTAAATCTTCACATCAAAAGTGATTATGATCAATACCCTGAATTACAGTTAATTAGTAAATTGTTGAAAAAAAAGCATGATTATTATCTGTAGGTCACAGGGATGATCTTTCTGTTTAACCGTCGTTCGTTGGTCGCTAACTTTTGAACATTTTCAGCTTCTTTGGAACCACTGAGCCATTTTCATAAAATGTTGGTATATACCATCTACGGTGTAATGGAGAACAAAAATAGTAAATTTTATGGTCTCTGCCTTCCTTGGGCCTAAGAGGTGGAGCCAATTGCAATATATGTATTTTAAAATCTTCTTCTTTGCTCTTGGAACCAAGAGTGAGGCATGAATATAATTTATAAGCAGTAAGCACTACCAAAATTATGAAAATCATGAAAGGTCTGTGATTCAGGATTCAGCCTGCAGGGTGGAGTTAACTTGATCATATATTAAAAATACATTATTTATTAGAAAATATTCTTTGCTTGTGCACATCTAGCAAGTACACTCATTGCATGATTACAATAAGTCCTCAACCTCTACCATAATAGTAAAATTCTTGGCAACGGGGTCCATTCTTTGGACTGTGGGGTGGGACTTAATTGATTAAATATTAAAGAATACATAACATCTTTGTTCTCTATACGTACTCATGCTCATTAAGGTGTTTCGCTTCTGACGAATTTGAATACACCGCGCAACTCGAACTGCCGGAAATTGGTCTGAATGTCGTTTTAATAAAGAATTCAGTATGACAGAAAAATAATAGTTTATTTTAAGTAATTATAATAATTATCCGTAGAAAGTAACATAATATTGATTTTTGTGCCAGAAGAAAACATATAATAACTATTTTATATTTCGCGGAAAATTAAGACATGTGAGACGGATTACGATAATGTAAGTAAAAAGCAGACGTGAAGTAACGTTCGGCGCGTAAACTTTGGTTAAGATGGTGAAACCAAAGTACAGACGCCATGGGTTCGTTTCGAAAACGAAGAAGGAGAGATATGAAAAAGTATCTGCAGGGCAATTGACCCGATGGATTAGGGGAGCTATTCTTAGAGACCACAATTACTCCGCCAGTGCAACTCCTGTTAACATTGATCATGATCAAGGTTTGTATACATACGTGTATCATATCTAAAAAAAAAACCAGTTTGCACATCTGCATCTATGTTAGATCTATCTTAGAAATATTAAAGGAAGGCACATGATGTCCATTACAGTGCGCCGTTCTAGTCCTTAAGTCATAGGCCTATATGTTAATTTTTTTTTATAGTTTAACCTACATGTAATAAATATATAGAAGATATATATTTTTTTAATTTACTTTTGCTGTTCATTGCTGTGGTTCAAAGATTATAAAATGTTAAAGCTTGATGAAATAATATACTCATTTGATCCCTTCACATTGTGATGGAAAGTTACATTACAAAACAGATTGACACAAATTATGCAAAAATGTATGAAAGGTGAAATCTCACAATATTTATCACAATACTGAGATGCAGTTCCAGTGTATCATGATACATAGCGGATGATTAATGTTTTGTAGCTGAATATGGAATTTATTTCACTAGTGGGATAGGATTTTTTTTTATATTTTCACAAGTGTCTTTGAAAACACAAATGAAAATCTATTTTTAAAAAAAAATCCTGTCTCATGATTGAAATAAATTCCATATACAACTACAAAACATTGAATTTTCTGTTGTTACATTTTCTTTGATTTTCCCTTTACCTTTATTCATTAATTGTTTGTATTTTCGTAACACAGTGTGAATAGGCTGTGTCATCATGTATGTGTGGTTGAGATGTCATAGCAAATAAGAGATTGAAAACAAATAAAATGGATTTCAACAACATATTTGGAGAAACTTTGGAAATCTCTATCAGCAAAGGTGGATACAGGGCCAGCCCCCCCCCCCCCCCCTTTTGAATTTTTTGTATGTAGAAATTTTATGTCCATTATCCTAAAATCAAGGAAAAAACATCTCTTATTTGTAAGAATTCATCAGCTTCCAGGCCCCCACCAGGGCTTTGCCCTAGACCCACTGGGGGTCAATGCAGTCCCCCATACCCCCTGCCTTCTACTGTTATGCAATTCCTGGATCCGCCACTGATCAGGATGGTTTATTTATCTTATAACAGGTCCAGGACTAAAAATAATTACTTTTTTTTTCACTGGCCACTCAGGCTATCGCTTAAATTTTTACTGGTCAATTTTTTAACTCAGCAGTCTAGTACTTTCACTGTCACATTGGGCCAGTAAATTTTAAAAAGACTGGCCCAAAACCATAATAATAGAAATAAATTGTTTATATTGTGTTACTTCTTAGTAAAATGGAACAAAACAGCAGAACTTGGATGCACAACCCTGTCAAGTTAACTATCCCAACACCATGAATGCATGAATTTTGTTATGCATATATGCACATGCTAAATAGCATATACTTACCTCTTAAATGTCAAAAATATGCTGTATATCGGCACTATGAACTGTTGTAAGTGTATCAAAAGTAGTCAACTTGTCAGCATGTGTAGATAGTAAAGAACGTTATGTGTATCCTGGTGATAATTTTTATTTATTCATTCTTTATTAATAGAATTGCCAAATTTAAATATACTGGAAAGAGAGGAGGTGGTGGATGGGGGAGAAGTGACTACATCTGAGGATTGGAAGGAGGGAAGGAGAGTGGTAGAACTTGGAGTGTTAGCTGAGGGCTTGCGGGGATGTTGTAAATGTGGCTTACCATTGCAACTTTCACACACAATTTCTGTACTGACACATGGTTTAGCTTCTTTGTTAAAGGTATAAACTCATAAATTTATGTCCAGTTAGTTAGAAAACAACTTTGAAAGCTTGAAAGGTTTTTTTTCATGGATTTTTCTCAATGTAAAATAGGCATTATTCCATGTCCTTATTAAAAGTTTTGAAAGGTTTTACAATATTTTTTTTTATCATATTTGAAATGATGCATATTGAAATTCTTTTTTTCCCCAGCATTTGATATTCATTAACGGTGAATGAATTTATTACAGTGACCTGTAACTGGGGATTCATTGGTTTTACATTCACATTTCAGGTCTGTTGCAGCAATACAAAGTGTAATCATATTAACCATGTAAAAACGGGGAAAAAACATGGAAAAGTGTGGGATGTAAATACAAAACTATCAGCAGGTGAGAAGTTTCACTTACACATCCCCTACATCAGATACACATATATTAATTTTTGTCAGGTCACAAGAGCCTAATTAAATTTTAGCTCATTTTTGTACGTATAGGTTTTTCCCCATTGTTCAAAGATTTCATAAGTGCCACTTGTTTTGCATGAACTTGAAAGAATTTATATATATATATATATATATAATGTTTAGTTCAGAATAAAAACTTGTTGAGAAGCCATTTTTAACTTATTGAAGCCAGAGGCTCATTTGAGCTTTCTGATCTAAGTTTTTCCATTTATCTGTCTGTCTGTTAACTTTACAAAATTATACCCCTGCTCCAAAGGAGAGGGGGGTAAACTGTTTTACCCTTGTGTTTTTAGCACACTCTTTGTTATCCCCTCGCGCAGCTAGTTGCGGAGAGGATATAGCATCGCTACTGTGCATATATGTGTGTGTTTGTGTGTGTGTTAGTGTGTCCGTTACAGCTTGTTGGCAAGATTTAAGGAGAACCTTTGAACTATCAAATCTCAGCTTCCACATACTTATGTGGGATTGTGAAAGGACAAATCCTATTCATTTTCAAGTTAATCAGTGAAATATTTCTTTAAATATTGCGTACCTTCAAGCCCTGAAATTTTATGTACGACTTGACAATACTCACTTCCTGTTAATCAAACTGGTAAATTCGGATAGCTTCGATAGACTCGCTTCAGTAAGTTCTACTATGTATTTGCATATTTATATTGTCATATTATTGTGCGTATCTTGAGACAATCTGTCTGAATTAAAAGTGTCATCTCTGACACTGAGTAATTGAAATAATTTGATGAACGTTGCAGTTTCATTATTAAATTTCCACATGTGTCTGTTTACAATATAGAATTTATCCTTATTTCTTCTGAAAGCTATAAAGACATTTCGCAAGTTTCATTGACCTCTCAACACTGACATATTGTTATTTTTCATTACGAAAAAATATTGCGTCCACAGGTATTCTCAGATTTTATGCATATTGCATAGGTAAATTACTGAAACTTAGAGCATACGTGATATGTTTCTGCTAGGAATAAGGGAAACTGCCCAATTACGTATGCATGTTATGCCCCCACCTCTCCCCACCAATATGATATGCACTTTTAATTTTTGTTAAAAATGGATCCCCCATCCCCCCCCCCCCCCAAGATAATATCAACTTTGACTTTTGTTAAAAAATTAATTAGTGTTGCAATACATTTTATGTACTTTACCTTATTGTAAACTTTATATAGTAATAGTGGGTGCCCTTGATAACTAGGTGATTGTATCTTTCTTAACATCCCTCTTGAGAATTATTCTCTCGTATGGAGACATTACCATTACTGGTGAAGTTCCTCTGCGAGGGGATGCTCCTCTTAGCGGTGCTCTTGTTTTCTCATGCCATATGGTGGGATTCATTTTTATACGAATCAGATGTCTACTTCCTGTTTATTCATGCGTCTGTCCATACCAAATTTCTGTCGCAACTGAACTTGTGTATATACAGTAAAACTCAGTTATAGCAAAGTCCAAGGGACCTGTGAAATTACTTCGCTATATCCGTAATTCGTTATATCTGTATTACGAATTTGTTAAAGTATATATATTGAATTTGCAATTCATTATAAAAATTCATTATAAAAGATGTAATTTTTATTATTTTTAATCTCTACGGGACACAAAATCAGTTTGCTATATCTGTAAATTCGTCATATCAGAGTTTGTTATAGCTGTAATATTTTCTTAGGATTTGTTAAGAATTTTGCTGGGGATTCCAAAAAACTTCACTATATCCGTAAATTCTCTATATCTGTGTTTCTACATGAGAACATATATTTACATCAGAGCAGGGGTATTACTAGTGAGCATTGGCTCACAGACTTCTTGTTTAGATTTGTTCTCTGAACCACTGGACTTAACAGATTTTACATAATGCAATAGTACATGGAAAAAATCTTTAAAAATTAAAAATCATCTTCTCTGTAGAAGAGCAAAGCCATATAACCGTATTAATCATATTGATATTGAATCATCCCAATGTTATGTAGATCAATTTAAGTTTGGTAGCCATTACCCCTTGGGGGTTTGAGTACAGTATGGATCTTTTTTTTTTTTTATTTCCTGGGAATACAGAGAAAAATGAGACTCAGGTGAGTGTTGTGGTTCAAGAGCCTCTTGTTTTAATTAGATTGATATTTTTTTTTCATTTTTGAATTTGTATTTACAGCAATGGTACATGTTGGCATTGGTGTAACTCAAGTTAACAGTCTCCTTTCTGAGCTGAATATACCACCTGTTAGTCATGCCATGCTAGACAATAGACAGAAAGAGATTGGCAGAGCTGTCCAAGATGTTGCTGCAGAGTCTATGTCTAATGCTTTGCAGAAGGAACTGGGAATGATGAATGAGTGTGTATACAATATAAATTCAGTTTAAAATCTCACTTTTTAGCTCAACTGAGCCAAAGGCTCAATTGAGCTTTTCTGATCAAAGGGTGTCCAGCAACCATGTGTAGTGGTCATCTGTTAACTTCTCACATTTTCGACTTCTCCACACAAACCAATTTCAACCGTACTTGCCACAAAGCATCTTTGGGTAAAGGGATTCAAGTTTGTGCAAATGAAAGGTCAGGATTCAAGTTTGTTCAAATGAAGAGTCATGTTTTCTTTAAAAGGGAGATAATTAATAATTAGAGAAAATTTAATGTTATGTTTTAAAAGTCTTCTTTAAGAACCACTTGGCCAGGAAAGAGGAAATTTATGTGAAAGCTAGCTTCATTACATAGTGTAAAAATCATGACCCCCCAGGACTAGGGTTTTTACAAAAGGTGATCAAATTTTATTCAAGAATATATAGGAAAAATGGTTTTTTTTTTTTTTAAATTAGGTTGAGACTACAATAGCGGATTAGAGTTTTATAAAGGAGTACATAAGATAGAGTTGCAAGATCACACTAAATCCTATAAATTACTAACACATATCTAAGATGTGAAGAGTAGATTTTTTAAAAAAAATTATTAGCACTGGGGTTAGAGTTGAGCCAAAATCAGAGCAGTCAAATTTTACATAATGCATGTGTAAAGGAAAAAAAACCAGCAGGACCATGTTGATCATATTTATATTGAAGCATCCCAATGTTGTGTTGATTAAACTTTGAATAAATCATATAACTCCTTTAGTCTACATTTTGGTCCACCGCATGGAGTCAAAATATTTATAAAAAATTTAATTTTGGTTGTAACGCATTATTTGATTGGATAAAAAATTTTAGTTTTTATGGTATAACCTGTGTTGCCTACGTCACAATGACTTAATGTACGTCAAAAACGTATCAATCCGCTTGGTGTTACTTTTAAAATATGTGCAATTCGAAGGCATTTCTGAAGGAGAAATTGTCTTATTGATTTAAAAAATTAAATTATAAGGAGTGAATTTAATAGCTACATATACTGGTATAACTTGGGTTGGAACAGTTTATGACTTTTTATATACTGCTTCGCAGTTACTAGATATACTTATAAATGTTAGTTTTAGTCATCTACTGCATAATTAGTGCTGATAAATATGCAGATTGTTATGCATATTAGGGAGGTGTTCTAAAGGAGACAGGTTCACAGGCTAATAACTGATGTCTGTTATTTAACTATCTTTCAGAGAGATGAATGAAAAGGGACTAGTTGTTGCTGTAGATGCTGGATGGCAAAAACGGGGAAGTGGAAAGACATATGATAGTTTGTCAGGTAAAAATAGACAAATTTTAGGAAAATGAAACAAATATTAATGCATAGAGTGATTTATTTTGGCCTGCGTCCCCCATGAATTATGCATTAATTTTGCTCAGGACATGATTCCAATAAATATGTATGCAAACAGATGCAGTAAAGAATGGGTGGAGTTAACGCCCTTTGGATCTTTTTGCAATTCCTCTACCAAGCTGTAAATGAAGTGAATCCAAAATATATTGCAAGCAATAGAAAGAGTTACGTATACATGGTTATATTAGGTAGAACATTTGTACAAAAGCAAGGCCTTTTGCCATGAATCAAAATTGAAGCAACGATACATTAGTGTCGTCTTCCGGAATTTGGCATGTACCCGGAGTGGTTTTTAGGTCACGTAATCAAATTTATAGGAGGTGGGGCTATCGATCGGCTTCATTGTTGACATCTCTCTCTCCCTCTCTAGAAATTCGAGTATGTGTATGGCATATTGCAGCGATGTCAATATGACCCTGATTATCTATTGATTATCTATTGATATTCAAGAAATCTTCAGGCACCATGCCTTCGATATTTATTTAGTTTACCTCAAAAAGAGTGTTTTAAATCCACACCTGTACCATGAATACACGGTTAAGATATCGGGGATTTATATGATAGAAAGAAAGAAACATTTTATGAAAAAGATACATGTATCCCAAAGTTCAACTGTACATTGAAATTTTAAAATATTCTTCCAAAGAACAGCCATTAGTAGTCATGTATAGATACAAGCATGCTCAGGTAAAGCATATTCAATTTTGTTTGAACTATGGCCCCAAGGGGGTAAGATGGAGCCACAAAAAGGGATATAATTTTTACATGGGAATTTATAGGAAAAAACTCATTAAGGAAGAGCCTTAATGAGTCAAATCAATATGCAAGCACTCTCATTAGCAATATTAGGTGAATTTTATTCAGAGGAATAAAGAAAGGAAAAACTTTTGTATAGATTATCTTCTAAAGTGTGATAACCCATTGGCATTGTTTTGAAATTGGGTGTTAAATTTTTCTTTTACTTCAAAATATGTACTTTTTTAGGTCATTGTTCCATGGTTGGCCCTCTCTCTGGCAAAGTATTGTCATATTCTGTGAGGTCAAAGAATTGCAGAGTATGCAGTGTAGCTGAAACAACCAACAAGAATCCAGCAGCCCATGAGTGCTCAAAGAACTGGGAGGGAAGTTCAAAGGCCATGGAGGCAGATATGGTTATTGAGATGGTAGAAGATTTACAGAAAAGTGAAGGAATAACCATTGACGGAATCATAGGAGATGAAGATACCACCACAATAGCAAGATTAAAAACTAATGTCAATGCTAATATCAAGAAGTTGTCTGATAAAAATCATCTGAAGAAACTGTTTACAAACTCTTTGTTTACCTTGAAGAAAGAACATTCATCTCTAACTTTGTCTGTTATAAAGTATATTCAAAAGTGCTTCAGTTACTCCATAGCACAGGGAAAAGGAAATGCTCTTCAAATCCAAGAAGACCTCTCATCAATACCATACCACATCTTTGGAGATCACGAACACTGCTCCGCACGGTGGTGCAAGTTCATCGACAACCCTAACCTGCGCTACAAGTCTCTTCCACATGGAAAACCGCTCAAAGATAGGTTCCTTCAGGATGATCTCAAAGAAGTTTTCAGTTCATATGCAAGTCATTCTGATCGTCTTTCATGTTTAGGAAGCACGCAATCAAATGAGAGTTTTAACAGAATGGTGTCTGCAAAAGCCCCAAAGACCCATCATTACAGCTCCTCTTCAAGCCTCAGATATAGAGTTGCTGCGTGTGTAGCTCAGAAAAATGAAGGTCACAGATATCTTATAAAGGTATGTTAATTTTTAGCTCAAGTGAGCTTTTCTGATCACCCGTTGTCCGTCATCCGTCTCTCCATCCATCTGTAAACTTTTCACGTTTTCAACTTCTTCTCAAGAACCACTGGGCCAATTTTAACCAAACTTGGTACAAAGCATCCTTGGGTGAAGAAGAGCTTAAATTGTTAAAATGAAGGGCCAAGTTCTCTTCAAAGGGGAGATAATCAAGAAAATACAAAAATTGGGTGGGGTCATTAAAAAATCTTCTTCTCAAGAACCACTGGGCCAGAAAAGCTGAAACTTATGTGGAAGCATCCTGGGGTAGTGTAAATTCTAAATTGTTCAAATCATGACCCCCGGGGTAGGGCAGGTCCACAATAGGGAATCCAAGTTTTACATTGAAATATATAGTAAAAATCTTTAAAAATCTTCTTCTCAAGAACCACTATGCCAGAAAGGCTGAAACTTATTTGGAAGCATTCTGGGGTAGTGTTGTTTCTAGATTGTTCAAATCATGACCCCCGGGGGTAGGGCTGGGCCACAATAGGGAATCCAAGTTTTACATTGAAATATATAGTAAAAATCTTTAAATATCTTCTTCTCAAGAACCACTGGGCCAGAAAGGCTGAAACTTATTTGGAAGCATTCTGGGGTAGTGTAGATTCTAAATTGTTGAAATCATGACACCTGGGGGGTAGGGCGGGGCCACAATAGGAATCCAAGATTTACATTGAAATATGTAGTAAAAATCTTTAAAAATCTTCTCAAGAACCACTGGGCCAGAAAAGCTGAAACTTATGTGGAAGCATTCTGGGGTAGTGTAGATTCTAAATTGTTCAAATCATGACCCCTTGGGGTAGGGTGGGGCCACAATAAGTACTACAAAGGGGGGGGGGGGGAATCAAGTGAAAAACAGCAAGGCCAATGGTAAAAAAAGGAGCGAGTTTAGTCCCAAGTTAGAGCTTGGGGCGGGGCCAAAGTAGCCATAGTAAAGGTGACCATCAAGGCCCATGATCCATTTGTTTTATAATGTATGTTGTTTGCATTACATATATTCCTAACAATATTTCTACTGTGTGTACTTTTGTTATGTGAGAATATTAATCTCTTAGATTTTAAAATTCTGCAAATTTTAATCAAAAGCAGATTAATGAATGTATTGCATATTTAGTTGTACATAATGGATTCTTATATCCTTATTAAAGGTGAACAAGAAATTAGGCCTCTCTCCTGGCTACTATACTCGAAGACAGTGCATTCTGAGGGATCTCCAAAGAAAACGACAGAAGGCCATTTCAATGACACAGAAATTTAAAAGGAGAAGGAGAGAATTGAAAGCCAAGAGGTACTAGTATACTTTTATTGTCATTTGTCAGAGTGCAACAAAACTCTTGTCTAACTGAAAAGTGAAAACCAACCAAGGACAAGTGGATGTCCCTGCTGATAAGTATATATTTAAAGTGAGAATTGAAAAAAACTCTTGAATCTTACTAAGATCTATTGTTTTCTGAATCACCAAAGATTTATGCTTGTTATAAATAGTGAGTCTCTTCTGGTTGCAAATTGTCATAAAAAGTTTGATATAAGTATAAAATTAATGAAGAGGACATTTTCTGGAATGAATCAACCAGTGGTTTGATAAATATTTTTTTCCAATTCATTTGGAGGTATATTTTTTGCTATATTGTTGAATATCTATTTTATATTGGAAAAGTGAGTCATATGGGACAAGCAAAATCTTCATTGAGATGAATGGTTATGCTTCATATTTATTTGCTTTGCCAAGTGGTCACTGAAATTTCTTTCACCCTGTAATGTACAAAATTGTGGTTTAGAATAGCTTGAAACGTTCTATCAGAACTGTGCAACCAGTCTTTACTAAGTAATTTTTTTTTATTGGCTGTACATCAGGTGAGTGTTTATTTTGCTAGGCCTCTTGTAAGACCTCAATTTGGAATTATTTGTTTTACAATATACAACTTCTTTACAGAATTCAAAGTCTTTCTACAAAAGAGACAAGGGAAGGCGTCAGTTATTTGACAGGATGTGATCTCCACCATGCCTCGGACATTGATGAAATTCCAGCTCCAAAAACAATTCCAAAGTATGATCATCTTCCTTCAAGTCAGTTGTTAAATGCTGAAGAGATCTATTTCGACTTGGAAACTACTGGACTCGGTAAGAACCTAAATGAGTTTTGAATGTCTAGTCAATGCTGATGGTTATGGCACTCTTCCAGTATTTCTTCTATATGGATGTCGAAGGAATAAACCCAGCATTTTGTAAACAGCAAGAAAATTTCTAATCTGTTTGTCACAAAAACCACCAAGAAGTGTTTATCACAAGATATGGGAATCACGATCAAGTAAACAATTCTATAAAAGAAGGATCTATCATGTTTTGCGGTTGAATATGATTGAATATGATATTCTATCTCCGAGCCTTAGCAGCAAAACTCCATGACAACACTTTCAGTCATAAACAATTGTGATATCACACCCATGTAATCTCAAAATTTATTTCCTGATTGATATCCACCAGATGTATGGGAAGCATATGCAAAAGGAATGTATGAAAACATGATTAATTTCGAAGATTTGAGACACTCATATGACCTTTTGTAATTGGTCCCTGTCCACTGTCTGCCATGTGTAAACTAATAAACATTTTTAACTTCCTGAAAACTATATGGCTCCCCCCCCCCCCCCCCAATGTTTGGTATAAAGTATCTTCAGAGTAAAGAGGAATTTAAATGTTATGACTCTTGCACCTCAGAGGCCTGTGGGTGGGACAAAAACCAATGAAACTAAATGCACATAATTTATACAGAGGTAATATATGTTTTTCAAAAATTATATATTTTCTGTTGCTAATATTGAATAAAAGCAAATGCATATTTTGAAATGGCATAAAAGAAGTTTTTAAACCTCTATGATTCTGGTATTGGTAGTTGAGCATGTTTTATATCGTTCTTTCAAAACTTTACTTTTCCTAATCTGACAACACTGAATTAAAAGAAAATGCATACTCTGAAAGAGTTCAAGCATTTTCGACAGGAGTTAAGGCTTGGGGAAGAGGGGCACTAGTATTTCATTGTTTCAAAATTTTTGAAATAGTGCATATATCAATGGATTTGTTTGGATATTTTATGTTTTGAATTTCAAAAACTTGAATATACTTGTTTTTATTTTCAGCAAGGGATTCTCATATTGTGCAGTTATCTGCAGTTAGAAATGATGAGGTATTCAACAAGTACATCATTCCAAAAAAACCAATGACATCAAAAGCTACAGAAATAACTGGAATACAAGTAGTCAACAATAAAATGTACCACAATCATGAGGAAGTTGAGACAGTCAGCATTAAAGATGCTCTGATCCAGTTTATGGACTTCATGAAGATGTCGGGTCCAGATGTTGTTCTAGTTGGGCATAACTCTAAAGTGTTTGACCTTCCTGTGCTCTTCAACATTTTGAGTAAACTAAACATTTTGGAGACATTTTCATCTGCAGTCACTGGCTTCATTGATACAATTCCTCTTTTCAAAATGTCACATCCAAACCTTTCGTCATACTCGCAGTTACACCTCTTTGCAGAAATTCTACAAGACAAATACAGTGCGCATGACTCATTACAGGATGTCATAGCCTTGAAGAGATTGGTCGATCATACAGGACCCTCCCATGAAGTCAAAGTTGCTGCATCCTTCACCTTGAACTCTGCCGTTGCCGTGTTTCATCACAAGAACACAACAAAGCATCTAATGAGTACACTAAGGCCTTTATTGGACCAAAAGGTAATTTCGAATGGAATGGGAAATAAGATTGCCGGCAGTGGACTCTCCTTATCCCACTTACAACTTGCATATCAGAGAAATGGTAGGGAGGGAGTGCAGGATGTGCTGTCAGAGATAGCTGATAATAGTGTGCGTGTGACAAAATCTAAAAAAATCATTGATTCTGTTGCAGATTATTTCAGGTCTGAGCAGTAATGCAGTTATTTGTTTGTGAATGTATGATGTTCTTTGTATGTTATTGTTTGTTTGTTTGTTTTACGTCCCTTTGAGAATTTTTCACTCAAATTGGAACCCCACGAGTTGTTGATGTACTAGTAATACCCCCGCTCTGAGCACTGATGTGAATATACCCTCTGATGTGAATATACACAAGTTCAGCTATGGACAGACACAGGAATAAACAGGAAGTTGACACTGGATTCGTACAAAAATGAATCCCACCAAATGGCATGCCTAAACAAAGAGTGTGCTAAGATTTCAAACATCTCCGATGAGTAGTTGCTGAGAAAACTGTGACGAAAATTTGTTATGCATGGTATTGACAGACGCACAGATAAACAGGAAGTTGAAATTGGATTCGTACAAAATAAATCTTACTATATGGCATGCCTAAACAAAGTGAGTGTTAAAACTTCAAGTATCTGCTATAAGTGGTTGCTGAGAAAACTGCGACAAAAATTTGTTATGGACAGACAGACACACAAGGATAAAACAGTATATACTCCCTCTCCTTCGGAGCGGGGGTATAATTATGCAATGTACTGTTGCATATGAAACATGTTTCAATGTCTAGTGTTATTGGTAGTTTGTAGTTGAACAAAACATTTTCTTTCCATTCAAAATAAATCCAATTTAGAAACTGAATTGACAATGATTTATTGACCATACATGAGAATCTAAATTCTGTTCATTGATATTTATTGAAGAAAGCTATGTGCATAAATTGAAATATGCACAAATGAATATGAAAGGACATACTGCAAATGTATATTGTGCATGCACTATACTTGGTGGTGATTAATTTTTCAACAAGTCAAGCTAGGTTTGATTTTGGCACATTTCTGATTGTGTACCAATAAATATACACGTCATAAAGTTTGTGATGTTCTTGATATAGCGGAAGCAGCTTTCTGTCAAAGACGATAAAAAACCTTAATGTTTACAGTATACAGCAGTGCCATTAAATTTTTGTATGTTACATGTACCGGTAACAATTTGAAATACCGATAACTATCACAATGTCTGTAAACTTTTCACATTTTTGATTTCTTCTCAAGAACCACTGGACCAATTTCAACCAAACTTGCCACAAAGCATCCTTGGGGTAAGGGGATTTAAGTTTGTTCACAGGAGTGCCACGCCCTCTTTCAAGGGAAGATAATTAAGAATTTGGTAGCATCTTTAAAAAAATTTCTCAAGAACCACTGGGCAAGAGAAGATGAAACTTGTGTGAAAGCATCATTACATACTGTAGATTTAAGTTTTGTTAATCTGGGAAGTTTATATACTGTGAGACCAGCTTTGTAATATGAAAGATTAAAACCCAAAGAAGTAGAGTTTTCAGAATTTTTCCAAGAATGAAATTAAATAATCTGTATCCGGTCTTCTTGCAAATAAATATTCTGTCTTGAGAGGGCACGAAAATAATCTGACTCGATACCCCCCCCCCCTCTTTCCCCCTCAATATCAAATATAGTCGTTCACTAATATATTTTAATGTCCTTTTTTTAAGAGAAAGAATGAGTTTTAATACAATCATACATTCATGCAAATGGAAAATTCATCAAAAATAACAGGCTAAATAATGTAGGAAGCAAATATAATCAATCCGAATTTCCTCTGTTCAAAATTTGAGGAAAATTCGGTCAGAGGAAATTCAAATGAAAATATCTTTTAAAGTAACTCATGTAGATATACAATATTTTACATTGTTTGAAAGCACTACAACTAAGAAATAATTAACTAGAAAAAAATTAACTTTTTAATTATTTCTAATTCATTTTCCAAGCTTATTTTACAAGCCCCCAAAAGGAAAAATAAGCGAATTTTTGCACAGGGGTGTGTGCATTTTTTTAAAGAATTAATTTTATCTTCGGTTGATTACCATCATTATTTCATCAATATTTATTTTCCTTATGACTACTTTTAAAAGATAACAAAAAGTCAAAATGATTTGAAAATATTTTTTAGGTTAAAGGGAATATTAAATACGTTGGACGCATTTTTGGTCTTTTTCTTTACTAAAATGAGAGATTTACCTCCCTTTGGCATAAACGCCTATAGCTTGTAAACCAAATCATATACATATGCATTTTTTTGGCTTAAAATAATTAATTATGTTTATTCTTACAATTAAAAAAGAAAAATTAAATTTTTAATTATTTTTGTTGTCAGAAGCCAAACACCTTAACACAAACTTGTGTTCATCATGATGCCTGTTTACTTATCAAATATTTCTGTTGCATATCTATAGATAACAGTTTAAATTCGAGTGGTGTTCATTCGACTAGACAATATGGATAACCTTGAGGGAATAGTTTGACGGTGACAATTATTTCCGGGCCAGACGGCGGGAACCCGAACTAGATAACCCCAGAGTAGTCTTGATCAATGGAAGACAACTCCATTAACTTTTGATTTTTCCTTTTTGAACTTTAAGTTTCTGGAATCCCAGTCTTTCCATCAGAAACAATCAAGAAACGTACTCTATAATGAACGATGCGAATTTATGAGTAAAGATTTACGATAGCCATAGTTTACAAAATAAATAAATGATAAATAATAATTCGAAATACATATCAAACAAAATTAGATCTATACATGTATTATTTAAGATAAACTCTCAATTAGTTCAACTTTGATACCTGCAAATAAGAATCTATACATGTATTTATCATTAAACCAAAAACTATCATTCACAGGAAAATATTCTTATTTTAGCATCCGTAACCTGTTTACAACCGTAAAATATAGTTTAAAAATGAAAACTTCAATAGACAAAATCATTTTAACTATAATGTGGTATAGCCTTTTTGAAGTAAAGTTTACATAATTATTATGATAAACCTGGTTTTCAACTTTAAAATAAAAACTATGTTGACCTCATTTCTGTGAATTTTGCGTGCTTCACGTATGCAAAGTTATGGACATTATTTTTAAATTGAGTTTGAGAATTTCATGAAAAATAATTAAAAGGACATCATTCTAATAATTTTTTTTTTACCTTTCTACAAGTATATAATGATAAATAAATAAACTTTTCAAAAGCACATTTTCATTTAATAATAAAATTTGTAAGCCATATTTAACATACATTTATATTGTCTCCAAAATTTGAACATCCTCTCTGTCCACCTCTGAGAAAGAAATGGTCGAGGACCGAGATAAACCGAGTGAAATAGGCGTCTCCTGATACATAACCGCCCAAGAATAGAATACTGAACTCTACATCGAGTCAGAGGTCATAACTGCTGTTAATGAAGAAACCATCAAACCCCGTCCTGCATATCTTGCCAGCAGAGAATATTCCTTCTTCCAGTGGAATATCATAATTATAGTGGTTACTATAAAAAAAAAATCAATCAAATTCTTAAGGTTCCTCTTTAAAGCTTCTACAGTGAATTTAATTTGTAGTCACCTACGCTTAGTCAAGATAGCTAACTGTAGCATGTTTTAGTCTTTTTATGAGTATCCAGTTTACTCCGTTTTTCCCTGTTTCAAAAGTAAAATTGTTCCGTCTTATTTAAATTCAACAAAGACAGCCACTTGTCTTTTTTTTTTATTTTATGACCACATAAAGGTTACGAGTCTCTGAGAAATCAAAGTACTTCCACAGTGATCATACCTTGAAGTAACACCAAAATAGAAGCACAATTCTTTTTTTAAAGGGGTATTGTCGCTGCCTTTAATGTAAATGTTCAAAAATTTAAAAAAAATCCTTTACAATTTGTGTAATAAATCTTATAGCAATTTAACATCGCAGGTTGCTTAATTATTATTAAAGGAAATGAATCTATGAAATAAGAAGACATCGCGATCAAACAAGGCTATTAGTTAAAGCGCCTTAAATTATCTTCCCTTCCCAACTATTAGTTAAAGCACCTTAAATTATCTTCCCTTCCCATCTCTAAATGTCATGTTATTGTGAAGTATAATTGTAATTAAAAAGAACTTTAAGATGTGAATGTCTTACAGAAATACAGCGAATAGATAGTCAAATAATAGCCAGGAAGAATAGGCAGTCAAACAATGATCAGGAAAAAAGTAGATAGTCAAATAATAATCAGAAAGAATAGGCAGTCAATCACTAATCAGGGAGAAAAAGGCTGTCAAACAAAAATCAGGAAAACTAGACAGTCAAACAATGATAAGAAAAAATAGTCAAATAATATATACGAAGAAGACACAATCAAATAGTGATCAGGAAAAATAGGCAGTCAAATTATAATCAGGAAGAATAGATAATCAAATAGTGATTAGGAAAAATAGACAGTCAAATAATAATCAGGAAGAATAGACAATCAAATAGTGATCAGGAAAAATAGGCAGTCAAATAATAATCAGGAAGAATAGACAATCAAATAGTGATTAGGAAAAATAGGCAGTCAAATAATTATCAGAAAAAATAGGCAGTCAAACAATTATCAGGGAGAAAAATGGCTGTCAAACAAAAATCAGGAAGAATAGGCAGTCTAACAATGATAAGGCAAAATAGACATTCAAATGATAATTTCGAGGAAGGTCAAATAATAATGTGGAAGAATAGACAATCAAATAATAATTTAAAAGGATAGACAGTCAAATAGTTATTATGAAGCATAGACAGTCAAATACTGAATAGGAAGAATAAACAATCAATTTATTACCAGGAAGAATAAACAGTAAAATTATATCAAGAAGAATCTAGCAAAATACATAAATATAGGTTACCAATTTTCTTTTGAAGTGTTATTCAAAGAGAAATAGAAATGAATTTTAATTAATTGATATAAATAATGTAACTTTAATTTAAGAAGGAGCATGGATTGTTTATTTTGAAGTACATGTATATATTCCACTCCTCAATACGCTATTTACAATTTCTATGGTGAATATACACGTATATGTATTTTTTATTCTAATTACTTTCCTTGAGTTTTGAAATAATTAATCTTAATGTATTTTTCCTGACTTGAATTTACATTAGAAATTCAATTTTCTTTTGAATTAACATTTAAGGAGAATTAGTTGAATTTTTTCTACTTAACAATGTTATTTTGAGCAAAAAAGTGATGGTATTTCTTATTTAGAAAATTTTTTAATCCTCTCGTGGGATTTTCAATGTTCTTCTGATTATTTCAATGTTAGAATATACCAGTATGTAATTTTTATGAAATGTGTATCTAATGATCAAATAAATTAATCGGTATTTTTACATTAATTTTAGCTAAATCAATGATATCTTGGTTATAGCAAGAGAATAGAAAAGCCTACCGAGGGTATCGTAAACTGACATTATGGTAAGACTAATAAGAAGTCTTAACGCCAGATAAAGAAATAGACATACTTATGTCACGCTTATTTGAACTTGTGTGATGTGACGTCACGCATATTTCAATATTAAGGCGGAACTGAATGTTGGTTTTGGTATAAAATCATTAGGTTGTCGACAATTAAATCGATATCGACTTTATTAATGAGCGTGAATTTTCAGGATATATTTTTACTGATTGTACTAACAAGCCCTTTTTGTATAAATGGCTCTCCAGGACTCGAAGTTTATTTTGTTTTTATAACATCTGTTGTTAGCCTACACGCGCTGCTAAGGCTTTTTCCCCTCTAGAATGTAGTACAATTTTTTTAACATTGCACACATTCTTGACAGTCCGATGTGTGGATAGAAAATTCAACATATATATCCTAAGTTACACAACCACGATTTCCACTCAGCTTTGTTTTCGCTCAGAAGCCGAAATAGCTTTATCTATTATGGTCCTTAAAAGTGAAACACATAAATAAAACTGTTTCAAGGTATGTATTGCATCAAATGAAGAGATTTAATGGGTGATTTTATAAGAAATATAATATTTTTTTGTTCTGTTACAATGGATAGCATTAGACAACGATAAAACTAAACAAAAACAAAAACAAAACAAGAGAAACAGTGTTTGAGGAAATTAAAAATGTGAAACTGATCGTTAATGTTGATCTTGCTTGAGTCAACAATACGAGGGGTGATCAAAAAGTTCGCGAACTATCTCCATATTCACAAAACCACAATTCAGATCAGAATGAAATTTGGCTCACATATAGTCATACATGTGGTCTATAAATAACAGATGTTATATAATGTTTTGCTCCGTGTTTGTGACGTCACAAAGTGAAAATGACGTCAATATGCAGGTGACTTGTGACAAAAAAATGGTTGACTCAGTCGTACTCGAGAAACTAACGGCTGTAAAGTTTAACGTATATCTTGGAAATTCCTTTGCAGTAGAATATGATAATTTGTACAAGGATTTTGAAGACAAAAAACTTACCAAAAGTTCAATCATTAATTGGATTGATCGTTTTAGTGAAGGCAGGGAGATGGTTAAAAATAATGTTTGTTTTATTGCCCAGCGAAAGCAAGCCGGGGGAGAGATGTGTCCTTAGTTGAGCAATTTGTTATGAAACCTCGCCGACTTACGACTAGAAAAATACTTAAATATCTTAACAATAATATAATTATTAAATCCCTAAAATATCGTTTACTTTAGACTTTAAACATACGAGTTATGTTAAAAAGAAAGCGCCCATACTTTATCTATATTAGATAAACGACGCTCTCTTTGACAGAGGACTCGGGTTGTGATGGTCACCATGCTAATTCTGGGAAGGGATATCCTTATCCACCTATCCTTTTGCCAAGATTTGGCCATTTCTGACAGGTGGACTGTTCTTGTTATAAAAAATAACTTGCATGGTAAGAAATATAAAACTCGGAAAAATCTTTAAGCTTCTGTGAACAGACCGCTCCGGAGCCTGTCACGTGACCGCCTTGATCACGTGAACAATGGCAGATGTGCATTAAAAGAGGATAGGGGAGGATCACTTTAGAAAATAATAAATACTGAAGCCTCATTTTATTTCTTTTAAGGAAGTTATTCAATTAGTTCGCGAACTTTTTGATCACCCCTCGTAAGTATAAAAACAGTTTAGCAGGGTTTTTTCCGCCACTTCTTTCTCTTCGATCCTGGTCATATGAGGGATTTTCACAGAATTGAAAGGAGAAAAAAAAACACAACAGTTGAAAGCGACTGTATTTTGTAACCCAACAGAAGAGAATGGAGATATCCGTGGACGTACCAAAGGAGGGATTCATTTATCATTTACCAAATGCCATTATCCTTTTTATTTACATTTTTCTAGGAAGTCTTGGGAATGTTTCCGTTATTATAGTGTATATAAAGGATATGAAAAATGTCTTTAGTTCTGGACGCCTTTTTATTCCGTTCCTGGCTTTTGTTGACCTCATTACACTAAACTACAATGGTTGGGTAGAATTTGCATCAGATGTTCAGCAATTTCATGAATCCAAGGAGAAAGAATTGGAATGTAAGATCAATAAATTCATCGGCCTCATTCTGGTTATCTCTTCCGGTTGTATTTACTTCGCGATTGCGGTCCACAGGTATATCTTAAAATGCAGACCCCACAGTAAAGATATTACATTGAAAGTTAAAATCGCTATCATGGTCACAACAGGGCTTTTTATCGTGGGAGTCTCTGTTCCATAATATATTTTCTCTGGATTCACTTCAATTTCGATAAAGTCGAAAAGCTTTAAAAATGAAACAGAGACCGTCTTTATATGCGGCACGGACGAAAACTTTGAAAATGCTACCAGCTCAAATGTATATCACTACATTTTGACCATAAATTCTCTCATTTGGAGTTGCTCATTGGCCATACTTTATACATTCGTGGGCAGAAGAATACGCCAAAGAACAAAAGAAACATGCCCAAAACCTTGCACAAAGGACGACGGCACACCTTCTAGTGCCACAGATTCGTCAAGTCATGACCGTATCACCGAGCATTCACAGAGGCAGAAACCCATGCGTGTGAGACAAATAACAGCCAAGTCTATCACAACATTCATCATCAACAATCGTCTATCCTGGATGTTTATTCTCATGACGATACTAAATCTCATAAGTTTTTTTACCGAAGCTAATACTGGATACTGTGGAATCATTTTAATTCGTGGGGGTCAATGTTCGTGGACAAGCAAAATTTTACTTGTTCGAGGGGACGTAATTTCGTGGGTTACTCGTTTATACGGTAGATTCAATTAATCAATATGTTTACAAAATAAACGTTCGTGGGGATGTAAATTCGTGGGTAAGGGTAACCCACGAAATCCACGAACATTGGTCCCCCACGAACAATGATGATTCCACAGTATTCATTTCAATAGAGACCGGTACTTCTTTATTGGAAAACCTTTATCACTCTGTTTACTGCTAGAGTTTCTTGATAATTTCTACCTTTTCAACAACGTAGTTAACCCCTTTATTTATGGATTCTTTGACAAAGAGTTTAGAAATATATTTAAGAGGAGATTTTGTATAGTGTGTAAATTACAATAAAAAAATATATTATGGCATTCAGGGATAGATTACCTCAACTTATTTTGAAAGTCTGTAATCTATGAATTCTTTGTGTAAACCTATAGGGTTTAGAAGAGACATTTTATTTGAACATTTTAATCTTAGAATATATTCATAATTATTTTAGTTATTAATAGTGAACGGATTAGTAATAGTAAAATAAAAATAAAAGTTTATTAAACAAGGATGGACATTAATAGTGCACCACATGCAGTGACTTTAAAATTGGAAAAGGGACTTTAATTCTATCAACTATAATTATTTTGTTCGAACAAATTGATGTTGTTGATTGATGTTGATGATGGATTGATGTTGGTACCACAAACTATTATTTTGTATATTCGTTTGTAATGGAATTGGTCAGAATAGACCAATCAAGCCCATCGATACTTATAATAAAATTTTAACGGAAATGCAAAATAACTGTTAAGATTCTTTACCAAGAGCAATCAAATTGGAAACTTTGATGTAGATAAGTAAAAGTGCTTAAGGCTAGAACTCCTGTGTGCAGAGATGGGAAATGAGTCCATAAATAATACTAATGTAGATATACCTTGATTAGAGGGTGGAGCCAAGTTTGGGTTCATCGGTCAACGGACAGACATATGGACCGAACGTAGGTCGCAAGGCCATGGTAAGACAGCCAATAGAAAGAATTTTACACCCGAGACCATGAAAACCCTCTGAACATAAAAAAACTATTGTTAAAACAAGTGCGATGGTCTCTTCTGCTGACATTCCAGGAATTATGACTAAAAATCTAATCAATCAGGGTGTGTGACGGTACAAATTGTCGTTTTGTACATATTGTCGTCGGCGACAATATGTACCTACCCTCACTGCACATATTGTCGTCCATCGGTACATATTGTCGCCGGCTAAAAAGTTACACATGTACATATTGTCGCTGGCGACATTATGTGCCTCACCCTCACTGTACATATTGTCGCCCCACAGATATTTTTGCTTAAAGATTTTCTTTTGTAGTTTTTTTGGTAGTTTTGTGAATGTAATTGGTGTATGAATCACACTGACGTGTCTGGTATGCTATTTCATGCAGCGTGATTGTGACGGTACATTTTGTCGTCCTGTTCATATTGTCGCCAGCGACAATGTGTACCTACCCTAACTGCCGTATTGTTGTCCATCAGAACATCTCGCATGACAATGCACGGCAATGCTCCATATAAAAATGACTAATCATTGCTTTACTGTTTTTGTTTTGAGAAGATAATATTCAAAGAGTTTTCCCATATATTCCTATGTAAAATTTTGATCGCCCATTGTGTTCCCACCCTAGGCCCGGTTTGATTTGAATCTGCGCTATATACCTGAGGATGCTTCCATATAAACAACTACTGCTGCTCCTCAGTGGTGGATCCAGAAATTTCAGAACGGGGAGGGGGGTGCAGTTCAGAATTTTTTTTGGACAAGCAAAAAAAAGTAAATTGTATGTAAAGGTGTGTTACGTATATGTTAAGTAGATTATTTAATTATGAATTTTTTCCTGTGGACTACATTGAAAGTATATACAAGTTAAATTAAACAGAATTTACCAAAGCAAGTATATATTCCTATGTAAAACTTTGATCACCCATTGTTGCCCCAACCTACCCCTGGGGACATGATTTTAACAAAATTGATTTTGTTTTTGTTTGTTTGTTGTTATATTGTCCTTCTCGATAATTTTTCATTCGTATGTAGACGTTACCACTTGCCGGTGGAGGGCTACAAATTTAGACCTATACTTGGCACTTAGGATCATTGAGCAGTGAGGGATCTTTTTCGTGTCAGCACCTCAAAATTGAACGTGCGCTATGACATGAAGCTTTCACATAAGTATCATTTCCTCTGACCCAGTAGTTCTTGAAAAAAAGATCTTGAAAGATTTTTTTTTTTAAATATTCTTTCCAAAATTTTGATCACCTATTGTAGCCACACCTTTCCCCCGAGGGACATGATCTGAATAAAACTGAATCTACACTTCATAATGAAGCTTTCTCATAAGTTTCAACTTTTCTGACACAGTGGTTTTTGAGAAGATTTTTACTAATTCTCAACTACTTCCCTTGAAAGAGGGCATAGGCCTTCATTTGAACAAACTTGAATCCCCTTTATCCAGGCATGCTTTGTGGCAAGTTTAGTTGAAATTTACCCAGTCGTTCTTGAGAAGAAGCTGATATTGTGAAAAGTTTACAGACAGAAGGACGGTCAGACGAAATGTGATCAGAAAAGCTCACTTGAACTTCCAGTTCAGGTGATCTAAAAATGTCAACCCCAACACCAATTATATTGGCACATGTTTGTATATAAGAATAACGCAAAAAAATAATTTCTAAATAATCATTACCACAGAAAAACTAATCCATGTATTCAATCTCCAAGTACATATATCAAGAAAAAAGAAAAGGCTAATTTATCAGATATCTCAAGAATTACGGTAACTTGACATATCATAGTGATGTAAATCAATACGGAATCTGACCAAAAAGTTTTCCCCCTACAGTTTTGCGAGTAATGCCGTCTGTCTCCCTCCATGCGTGTGTGTGTATTTGTCAATCTCTCTTTCCTTTCTCAAGTAAATATTCGTCAAAACAATATATCGACGACAATATATGCCGACCTTGACTGTACATATTGTCGCCGACGACAATATGTGCTGGTGCTTGACTGTACATTTTGTCGCCCATTATGCAGGAGGAAAATAAGGCTCGTCTCGGTACATATTGTTGCCAGCGACAATATGTACCGATGGACGACAATATGTGCAGTGAGGGTAGGTTCATATTGTCGCCGACGACAATATGTACAAAACGACAATATGTACCGTCACAGGGTGTCTTAATAAGATTTTCAACAAGATATAAATTCATTGTCATTGATCTACATTGGGCAATTCGAAGTACTGCAAAAATTAAATGTTATAAATTGTCTTATAATATTGACCATTAATTTATTAAAACGATCAACTTTCAGAATATGTTTTATTTTATAGCATAAGTTTTTATTTCACTGAAGCGCATTGAACATTTTCAATAGGTTTCCTTTACATCAATAGTAAAGAGCATAAATATTTGACTGAAAAAAATTAAATCATATACATGTTTTTTGTCCTATACTTGGCACTTACGGCCATTGAGCAGTGAGGGATCTTTTTCGTGCCAGCACCTTCTGCGGCACGGAACCTCGCTTTATACGGTCTCATCCGAAGGACCGGTCTCCACGTCTCCACGTCCCACAGTGGGGTTCGAACCCGCGACGTAAGGATCAACTCCTTACTTCGCGACTCTAGAGCAGACGCTCTAACCACTGCACCACGCGGGCCTGATGTGATTGAAATGTCTTTTTTAACACATGAAAGTATACTTAATACTAAATTATTTGCCGTAAATTGTGCAGAAAAAGTGCTAACAAGTATGCTGGATTTTGTTTGCGCCGACAAGTATGATGGCGCTGACAAGGATTTATTTTTTTTGGGGGGGGGGGGGGCTTTTGTTTTTTTACTTTTTTGTTGTTGCTGTTTTGTTTTGTTTTTTTTTTGTTTTTTTTTTTTTTTTTTTGTTTTTTTTTTGTGTTTTTTTGTGTTTTTTTTTTGGTTTTGTTTTGTTTGTTTGTTTGTTTGTTTGTTTGTTTTTTTTTGGGGGGGGGGTGGTGTTGTTGTTGTTGTTTTTGCGCTGACAAACAAGGATTTTGGGTTTTGGTCGCTGACAAGTATGATGACGCTGACAAGGATTTTGGGGGTTTTGACGTAGACAAATATGATGGCGCTGACATGGACTATGTTTTAGTTTTGTTTTTGACGCAGACAAGTATGATGGCGCTGACAAGGATTTTTTGGTTTTTTGATACAGACAAGGAATTTGTGGGTTTTTTTGACGCAGACAAATATGATGGCGATGATCAGGATTCTGGGTTTTCTAGTCTTACTATATTTATCTAAGTGACATATAAATACAGGTATATCGCTACATGATATTTAGCAAGATCATATGAGTCACAGAACTTTAAAAAATAATGAAATAAAATACAGCAATAAGGTTGTTGATCCCATTGATGATATAAAAAGAGTTATAAGACTGGGCTTTCTAAGGCTTATTAAATCAGTAGGGCTTAGGAGGACAATACGAGGGGTGATCAAAAAGTTCGCGAACTATCTCTATATTTACAAAACCACAATTCAGATCAGAATAAGATTTGGCACATATATAGTCATACACATATTCTATAAATAGCAGGTGTTATATGATTTGTTGCTCCGTGTTTGTGACGTCACAATGTGAAAATGACGTCAATATGTAGGCGACTTGTGACAAAAAATGGTTGCCTCAGTCGTACTCGAGCAAGGAAAGGCTGTAAAGTTTAACGTATATCTTGGAAATTCCTTTGCAGTAGAATATGATAAATTGTACAAGGTTCATGAAGACAAAAGACTTACCAGAAGTTCAAACATTAATTGGATTGATTGTTTTAGTGAAGGCAGGGAGATGGTTAAAACGATGTTTGTTCTGTTGCCCAGCGAAAGGAAGCCGGGGAAAAGATGTGTCCTTAGTTGAGCAATTTGTTATGAAATATCGCCAAGTTACAATTAGAAAAAATAGCTGAGTATTTTAACAATAATATAATTATTAAATCCCTAAAATATCGTTTACTTTAGACTTTAGACAAATGAGATGTGATAAAAAGAGGTCGTCCATACTTTATCCACATTGGATAAACGACGCTCCCGAGACAGAGGACTCGGGTTTTGATGATCACCATGTTAATTCTTGGAAGGGATATCTCTAATTATCCACCCATCCTATTGCCGAAATTTGGCCATTTCTGACAGATGGACTGTTCTTGTTATAAGAAATACCTTGAATGGTAAAAAATATAAGACTCGGAAAAATCTTTGAGCTTCTGTGAACAGAACACCATGAAGCATGCCGCGTGACCGCCTGGATCACGTGATTTGCGAATGGGCAGAACAATGGCAGATATGCATTATAGTCGGAAAGGACAACTTTAAAGTTGCACAATGAGTCAAAACCAGGTGTTTCTTTTAAGAAATGTGTATCACAAAACAAAAGATTTCTGTGAAATGTGAATATAGCGAAGTTTTGACAACTCAACTACACTGTAAAGCAAGAAAAAAACTGCAAAATGTAAGTGCCGGAAAAACAAATGTTGTATCTATCGCTTTGTTTTTATCGTCAATGTCAACAGTGTCAAGGTCACGGGTCCTTTATTTTTAACGTGAAACCTGTAAACAACATTGAATTGGGGCAAGCAGACGTAAGGAATAAGTTATGATCATCTTTTTTGAAGATTGTATCAAAATTCTCAGTCATTCGACATTTATATCTATGGAATTGAAACCATGGAAAATTCTTCAACTTTCGGCGCATGCGTACAATAAAGAGGAAGAAGTGAAGCAATATATTTGTGATTGGTTATACAAAGATTTTTTTTACTTTTATTTTTCTCCATTAAATTAGATTTTATAGGTTCTGAAACCTGTAATTTTCTGAAACCTAATATCTTCAAGAACTGAACAAAATTTGCATGTGTCATGCAAAAATTCTACTGTTGTCAATTTTCCCGTTTGTCCGTCACAGTGTCACTTTAAAAAATAATGAGCACTGAAACCTCATTTTATTTCTCTTAAGGAAGTAATTCAATTAGTTCGCGAACTTTTTGATCACCTCTCGTATAATCGTGGATTTATCATCCGCCATCACAGGCTTCAATGAAGTGTTTTATGGGTGCAAAACACAGTTTTATGTATGACGTTATTATGACGTTACTAAATGAGGGACATGCTAAAGTGACCCCCATAAAGAAATAATATGAAGACTTAATACATAGACATCTATATATCAATAGAAAGATAAAATGGTGAATTTTATAAATATATAAATATTTTGCATTTATCTCTTACTAATAAGGTGTATTTGACACATGAAACATGAGGGAAATAGGGAAGTTTATGTGTCTAATTGTAGCACACCTATGCATTTTTAGCTCCCTTGTTCACAAACAGCGCAGAAATCAGAAAATATAAGTGCTATGCATTTCACAGAACAAGTCCTTAGGTTTCTTTTTGTTGTACTTTTAGGGTACATTTTCCAGCTTTTTAAAGAGCTACTTTACCTGCTAGTCAAATCATGCAATTCTGCACATGTGAAAAATGGGTGTTTTTAGAGTTATCTCCCACTATTAAAAATTCATAAAAAATTAATTCTCAAAAAATATTTGTATAATTTTTGCATTTAATCTTAAGATAAGACTCTATTTTATGCAAATAAAAATAAAAAAAGCTGCAATTTTCATGTACACTGCATAAAAATAGCAGGGAAATCCCTACCCATCATGCTTTTCTCTGAGAAACCCCCCCTGGATTTTATACGAAACTGTGTTTAGCTACCTTAAAGGAAATAAAACAATTCTGTATTTCACTCTCTGGTGTCTAGATGCAAAGAGGACAAAATTCCAAACAGTTTGGTGTATATAAAGTTAAATTTGGTCCAGAAATAGCCAAGAAATTGTCAATTTAGTATTACATGTCTTTGACATTGGTCGACTCCTTAAACAGGACTTTGAAGATAATTTTCAAAACTGACTATCAGCTTACAATTTTTACGTTATTTTATACAATGAACATGACCGAGGAAGTTGAGTATTTGAATATTAATGACATGTTAAAATATAAATTAAAAAAAGCATGCGAAAAACACACATTTTTATATTTTACACAAATTTCTTGTTGCAGTATGAACCAAAAAAAAAGGGGGGGGGGGTACGTCACAGTGTTAAATGAGAGTTTGCCTTAGAAGACCAGACTGTGTCAACATAGCAAAATATTCATTATGAAATGTGATATAGATGAATATATCCCTTGATTATGATAAATTATATTCAAGGTCACGACCTCATGAAGCTTCCTTTTTGACATGACGTCACACTTTGATGTCACAATGCAAATACATCATAATGTAAAATAATACATCACAATCCGTCCCGTCATAATATAACATGTAACAAAGCTATGAAACATGTACCTTATGCATTATACAAGATTAAATGTCAGCATGAAGCTTTAATGCATGGTTTCGTATATTTGATAAAGCTAAGATAGCAATATTCTCTGACCTACAGATAGATAAATGAAGAAAAATGTCATTTAATGTCACCCCTTAAGGGTGCAAAACACAGTTTTATGTATGACGTTATCATGACGTTACTAAATGAGGGACATGCTAAAGTGACCCCCATAAAGAAATAATATGAAGACTTAATACATAGACATCTATATATCAATAGAAAGATAAAATGGTGAATTTTATAAATATATAAATATTTTGCATTTATCTCTTACTAATAAGGTGTATTTGACACATGAAACATGAGGGAAATAGGGAAGTTTATGTGTCTAATTGTAGCACACCTATGCATTTTTAGCTCCCTTGTTCACAAACAGCGCAGAAATCAGAAAATATAAGTGCTATGCATTTCACAGAACAAGTCCTTAGGTTTCTTTTTGTTGTACTTTTAGGGTACATTTTCCAGCTTTTTAAAGAGCTACTTTACCTGCTAGTCAAATCATGCAATTCTGCACATGTGAAAAATGGGTGTTTTTAGAGTTATCTCCCACTATTAAAAATTCATAAAAAATTAATTCTCAAAAAATATTTGTATAATTTTTGCATTTAATCTTAAGATAAGACTCTATTTTATGCAAATAAAAATAAAAAAGCTGCAATTTTCATGTACACTGCATAAAAATAGCAGGGAAATCCCTACCCATCATGCTTTTCTCTGAGAACCCCCCCCTGGATTTTATACGAAACTGTGTTTAGCTACCTTAAAGGAAATAAAACAATTCTGTATTTCACTCTCTGGTGTCTAGATGCAAAGAGGACAAAATTCCAAACAGTTTGGTGTATATAAAGTTAAATTTGGTCCAGAAATAGCCAAGAAATTGTCAATTTAGTATTACATGTCTTTGACATTGGTCGACTCCTTAAACAGGACTTTGAAGATAATTTTCAAAACTGACTATCAGCTTACAATTTTTACGTTATTTTATACAATGAACATGACCGAGGAAGTTGAGTATTTGAATATTAATGACATGTTAAAATATAAATTAAAAAAAGCATGCGAAAAACACACATTTTTATATTTTACACAAATTTCTGGTTGCAGTATGAACCAAAAAAAAAAAAAGGGGGGGGGGTACGTCACAGTGTTAAATGAGAGTTTGCCTTAGAAGACCAGACTGTGTCAACATAGCAAAATATTCATTATGAAATGTGATATAGATGAATATATCCCTTGATTATGATAAATTATATTCAAGGTCACGACCTCATGAAGCTTCCTTTTTGACATGACGTCACACTTTGATGTCACAATGCAAATACATCATAATGTAAAATAATACATCACAATCCGTCCCGTCATAATATAACATGTAACAAAGCTATGAAACATGTACCTTATGCATTATACAAGATTAAATGTCAGCATGAAGCTTTAATGCATGGTTTCGTATATTTGATAAAGCTAAGATAGCAATATTCTCTGACCTACAGATAGATAAATGAAGAAAAATGTCATTTAATGTCACCTCTTAAAGGAAATAAAACAATTCTGTATTTCACTCTCTGGTGTCTAGATGCAAAGAGGACAAAATTCCAAACAGTTTGGTGTATATAAAGTTAAATTTGGTCCAGAAATAGCCAAGAAATTGTCAATTTAGTATTACATGTCTTTGACATTGGTCGACTCCTTAAACAGGACTTTGAAGATAATTTTCAAAACTGACTATCAGCTTACAATTTTTACGTTATTTTATACAATGAACATGACCGAGGAAGTTGAGTATTTGAATATTAATGACATGTTAAAATATAAATTAAAAAAAGCATGCGAAAAACACACATTTTTATATTTTACACAAATTTCTGGTTGCAGTATGAACCAAAAAAAAAAAAGGGGGGGGGGTACGTCACAGTGTTAAATGAGAGTTTGCCTTAGAAGACCAGACTGTGTCAACATAGCAAAATATTCATTATGAAATGTGATATAGATGAATATATCCCTTGATTATGATAAATTATATTCAAGGTCACGACCTCATGAAGCTTCCTTTTTGACATGACGTCACACTTTGATGTCACAATGCAAATCCATCATAATGTAAAATAATACATCACAATCCGTCTCGTCATAATATAACATGTAACAAAGCTATGAAACATGTACCTTATGCATTATACAAGATTAAATGTCAGCATGAAGCTTTAATGCATGGTTTCGTACATTTAATAAAGCTAAGATAGCAATATTCTCTGACCTACAGATAGATAAATGAAGAAAAATGTCATTTAATGTCACCCCTTAAGGGTGCAAAACACAGTTTTATGTATGACGTTATTATGACGTTACTAAATGAGGGACATGCTAAAGTGACCCCCATAAAGAAATAATATGAAGACTTAATACATAGACATCTATATATCAATAGAAAGATAAAATGGTGAATTTTATAAATATATAAATATTTTGCATTTATCTCTTACTAATAAGGTGTATTTGACACATGAAACATGAGGGAAATAGGGAAGTTTATGTGTCTAATTGTAGCACACCTATGCATTTTTAGCTCCCTTGTTCACAAACAGCGCAGAAATCAGAAAATATAAGTGCTATGCATTTCACAGAACAAGTCCTTAGGTTTCTTTTTGTTGTACTTTTAGGGTACATTTTCCAGCTTTTTAAAGAGCTACTTTACCTGCTAGTCAAATCATGCAATTCTGCACATGTGAAAAATGGGTGTTTTTAGAGTTATCTCCCACTATTAAAAATTCATACAAAAATTAATTCTCAAAAAATATTTGTATAATTTTTGCATTTAATCTTAAGATAAGACTCTATTTTATGCAAATAAAAATAAAAAAAGCTGCAATTTTCATGTACACTGCATAAAAATAGCAGGGAAATCCCTACCCATCATGCTTTTCTCTGAGAAAACCCCCCTGGATTTTATACGAAACTGTGTTTAGCTACCTTAAAGGAAATAAAACAATTCTGTATTTCACTCTCTGGTGTCTAGATGCAAAGAGGACAAAATTCCAAACAGTTTGGTGTATATAAACTTAAATTTGGTCCAGAAATAGCCAAGAAATTGTCAATTTAGTATTACATGTCTTTGACATTGGTCGACTCCTTAAACAGGACTTTGAAGATAATTTTCAAAACTGACTATCAGCTTACAATTTTTACGTTATTTTATACAATGAACATGACCGAGGAAGTTGAGTATTTGAATATTAATGACATGTTAAAATATAAATTAAAAAAAGCATGCGAAAAACACACATTTTTATATTTTACACAAATTTCTGGTTGCAGTATGAACCAAAAAAAAAAAAGGGGGGGGGGTACGTCACAGTGTTAAATTGAGAGTTTGCCTTAGAAGACCAGACTGTGTCAACATAGCAAAATATTCATTATGAAATGTGATATAGATGAATATATCCCTTGATTATGATAAATTATATTCAAGGTCACGACCTCATGAAGCTTCCTTTTTGACATGACGTCACACTTTGATGTCACAATGCAAATCCATCATAATGTAAAATAATACATCACAATCCGTCCCGTCATAATATAACATGTAACAAAGCTATGAAACATGTACCTTATGCATTATACAAGATTAAATGTCAGCATGAAGCTTTAATGCATGGTTTCGTATATTTGATAAAGCTAAGATAGCAATATTCTCTGACCTACAGATAGATAAATGAAGAAAAATGTCATTTAATGTCACCTCTTAAAGGAAATAAAACAATTCTGTATTTCACTCTCTGGTGTCTAGATGCAAAGAGGACAAAATTCCAAACAGTTTGGTGTATATAAAGTTAAATTTGGTCCAGAAATAGCCAAGAAATTGTCAATTTAGTATTACATGTCTTTGACATTGGTCGACTCCTTAAACAGGACTTTGAAGATAATTTTCAAAACTGACTATCAGCTTACAATTTTTACGTTATTTTATACAATGAACATGACCGAGGAAGTTGAGTATTTGAATATTAATGACATGTTAAAATATAAATTAAAAAAAGCATGCGAAAAACACACATTTTTATATTTTACACAAATTTCTGGTTGCAGTATGAACCAAAAAAAAAAAAAAGGGGGGGGGGGTACGTCACAGTGTTAAATTGAGAGTTTGCCTTAGAAGACCAGACTGTGTCAACATAGCAAAATATTCATTATGAAATGTGATATAGATGAATATATCCCTTGATTATGATAAATTATATTCAAGGTCACGACCTCATGAAGCTTCCTTTTTGACATGACGTCACACTTTGATGTCACAATGCAAATCCATCATAATGTAAAATAATACATCACAATCCGTCTCGTCATAATATAACATGTAACAAAGCTATGAAACATGTACCTTATGCATTATACAAGATTAAATGTCAGCATGAAGCTTTAATGCATGGTTTCGTACATTTAATAAAGCTAAGATAGCAATATTCTCTGACCTACAGATAGATAAATGAAGAAAAATGTCATTTAATGTCACCCCTTAAGGGTGCAAAACACAGTTTTATGTATGACGTTATCATGACGTTACTAAATGAGGGACATGCTAAAGTGACCCCCATAAAGAAATAATATGAAGACTTAATACATAGACATCTATATATCAATAGAAAGATAAAATGGTGAATTTTATAAATATATAAATATTTTGCATTTATCTCTTACTAATAAGGTGTATTTGACACATGAAACATGAGGGAAATAGGGAAGTTTATGTGTCTAATTGTAGCACACCTATGCATTTTTAGCTCCCTTGTTCACAAACAGCGCAGAAATCAGAAAATATAAGTGCTATGCATTTCACAGAACAAGTCCTTAGGTTTCTTTTTGTTGTACTTTTAGGGTACATTTTCCAGCTTTTTAAAGAGCTACTTTACCTGCTAGTCAAATCATGCAATTCTGCACATGTGAAAAATGGGTGTTTTTAGAGTTATCTCCCACTATTAAAAATTCATACAAAAATTAATTCTCAAAAAATATTTGTATAATTTTTGCATTTAATCTTAAGATAAGACTCTATTTTATGCAAATAAAAATAAAAAAAGCTGCAATTTTCATGTACACTGCATAAAAATAGCAGGGAAATCCCTACCCATCATGCTTTTCTCTGAGAAAACCCCCCTGGATTTTATACGAAACTGTGTTTAGCTACCTTAAAGGAAATAAAACAATTCTGTATTTCACTCTCTGGTGTCTAGATGCAAAGAGGACAAAATTCCAAACAGTTTGGTGTATATAAAGTTAAATTTGGTCCAGAAATAGCCAAGAAATTGTCAATTTAGTATTACATGTCTTTGACATTGGTCGACTCCTTAAACAGGACTTTGAAGATAATTTTCAAAACTGACTATCAGCTTACAATTTTTACGTTATTTTATACAATGAACATGACCGAGGAAGTTGAGTATTTGAATATTAATGACATGTTAAAATATAAATTAAAAAAAGCATGCGAAAAACACACATTTTTATATTTTACACAAATTTCTGGTTGCAGTATGAACCAAAAAAAAAAGGGGGGGGGGGTACGTCACAGTGTTAAATGAGAGTTTGCCTTAGAAGACCAGACTGTGTCAACATAGCAAAATATTCATTATGAAATGTGATATAGATGAATATATCCCTTGATTATGATAAATTATATTCAAGGTCACGACCTCATGAAGCTTCCTTTTTGACATGACGTCACACTTTGATGTCACAATGCAAATCCATCATAATGTAAAATAATACATCACAATCCGTCCCGTCATAATATAACATGTAACAAAGCTATGAAACATGTACCTTATGCATTATACAAGATTAAATGTCAGCATGAAGCTTTAATGCATGGTTTCGTATATTTGATAAAGCTAAGATAGCAATATTCTCTGACCTACAGATAGATAAATGAAGAAAAATGTCATTTAATGTCACCTCTTAAAGGAAATAAAACAATTCTGTATTTCACTCTCTGGTGTCTAGATGCAAAGAGGACAAAATTCCAAACAGTTTGGTGTATATAAAGTTAAATTTGGTCCAGAAATAGCCAAGAAATTGTCAATTTAGTATTACATGTCTTTGACATTGGTCGACTCCTTAAACAGGACTTTGAAGATAATTTTCAAAACTGACTATCAGCTTACAATTTTTACGTTATTTTATACAATGAACATGACCGAGGAAGTTGAGTATTTGAATATTAATGACATGTTAAAATATAAATTAAAAAAAGCATGCGAAAAACACACATTTTTATATTTTACACAAATTTCTGGTTGCAGTATGAACCAAAAAAAAAAAGGGGGGGGGTACGTCACAGTGTTAAATGAGAGTTTGCCTTAGAAGACCAGACTGTGTCAACATAGCAAAATATTCATTATGAAATGTGATATAGATGAATATATCCCTTGATTATGATAAATTATATTCAAGGTCACGACCTCATGAAGCTTCCTTTTTGACATGACGTCACACTTTGATGTCACAATGCAAATCCATCATAATGTAAAATAATACATCACAATCCGTCCCGTCATAATATAACATGTAACAAAGCTATGAAACATGTACCTTATGCATTATACAAGATTAAATGTCAGCATGAAGCTTTAATGCATGGTTTCGTATATTTGATAAAGCTAAGATAGCAATATTCTCTGACCTACAGATAGATAAATGAAGAAAAATGTCATTTAATGTCACCTCTTAAAGGAAATAAAACAATTCTGTATTTCACTCTCTGGTGTCTAGATGCAAAGAGGACAAAATTCCAAACAGTTTGGTGTATATAAAGTTAAATTTGGTCCAGAAATAGCCAAGAAATTGTCAATTTAGTATTACATGTCTTTGACATTGGTCGACTCCTTAAACAGGACTTTGAAGATAATTTTCAAAACTGACTATCAGCTTACAATTTTTACGTTATTTTATACAATGAACATGACCGAGGAAGTTGAGTATTTGAATATTAATGACATGTTAAAATATAAATTAAAAAAAGCATGCGAAAAACACACATTTTTATATTTTACACAAATTTCTGGTTGCAGTATGAACCAAAAAAAAAAGGGGGGGGGGGTACGTCACAGTGTTAAATGAGAGTTTGCCTTAGAAGACCAGACTGTGTCAACATAGCAAAATATTCATTATGAAATGTGATATAGATGAATATATCCCTTGATTATGATAAATTATATTCAAGGTCACGACCTCATGAAGCTTCCTTTTTGACATGACGTCACACTTTGATGTCACAATGCAAATCCATCATAATGTAAAATAATACATCACAATCCGTCCCGTCATAATATAACATGTAACAAAGCTATGAAACATGTACCTTATGCATTATACAAGATTAAATGTCAGCATGAAGCTTTAATGCATGGTTTCGTATATTTGATAAAGCTAAGATAGCAATATTCTCTGACCTACAGATAGATAAATGAAGAAAAATGTCATTTAATGTCACCTCTTAAAGGAAATAAAACAATTCTGTATTTCACTCTCTGGTGTCTAGATGCAAAGAGGACAAAATTCCAAACAGTTTGGTGTATATAAAGTTAAATTTGGTCCAGAAATAGCCAAGAAATTGTCAATTTAGTATTACATGTCTTTGACATTGGTCGACTCCTTAAACAGGACTTTGAAGATAATTTTCAAAACTGACTATCAGCTTACAATTTTTACGTTATTTTATACAATGAACATGACCGAGGAAGTTGAGTATTTGAATATTAATGACATGTTAAAATATAAATTAAAAAAAGCATGCGAAAAACACACATTTTTATATTTTACACAAATTTCTGGTTGCAGTATGAACCAAAAAAAAAAAAGGGGGGGGGGGGTACGTCACAGTGTTAAATTGAGAGTTTGCCTTAGAAGACCAGACTGTGTCAACATAGCAAAATATTCATTATGAAATGTGATATAGATGAATATATCCCTTGATTATGATAAATTATATTCAAGGTCACGACCTCATGAAGCTTCCTTTTTGACATGACGTCACACTTTGATGTCACAATGCAAATCCATCATAATGTAAAATAATACATCACAATCCGTCTCGTCATAATATAACATGTAACAAAGCTATGAAACATGTACCTTATGCATTATACAAGATTAAATGTCAGCATGAAGCTTTAATGCATGGTTTCGTACATTTAATAAAGCTAAGATAGCAATATTCTCTGACCTACAGATAGATAAATGAAGAAAAATGTCATTTAATGTCACCCCTTAAGGGTGCAAAACACAGTTTTATGTATGACGTTATCATGACGTTACTAAATGAGGGACATGCTAAAGTGACCCCCATAAAGAAATAATATGAAGACTTAATACATAGACATCTATATATCAATAGAAAGATAAAATGGTGAATTTTATAAATATATAAATATTTTGCATTTATCTCTTACTAATAAGGTGTATTTGACACATGAAACATGAGGGAAATAGGGAAGTTTATGTGTCTAATTGTAGCACACCTATGCATTTTTAGCTCCCTTGTTCACAAACAGCGCAGAAATCAGAAAATATAAGTGCTATGCATTTCACAGAACAAGTCCTTAGGTTTCTTTTTGTTGTACTTTTAGGGTACATTTTCCAGCTTTTTAAAGAGCTACTTTACCTGCTAGTCAAATCATGCAATTCTGCACATGTGAAAAATGGGTGTTTTTAGAGTTATCTCCCACTATTAAAAATTCATACAAAAATTAATTCTCAAAAAATATTTGTATAATTTTTGCATTTAATCTTAAGATAAGACTCTATTTTATGCAAATAAAAATAAAAAAGCTGCAATTTTCATGTACACTGCATAAAAATAGCAGGGAAATCACTACCCATCATGCTTTTCTCTGAGAAACCCCCCCTGGATTTTATACGAAACTGTGTTTAGCTACCTTAAAGGAAATAAAACAATTCTGTATTTCACTCTCTGGTGTCTAGATGCAAAGAGGACAAAATTCCAAACAGTTTGGTGTATATAAAGTTAAATTTGGTCCAGAAATAGCCAAGAAATTGTCAGTTTAGTATTACATGTCTTTGACATTGGTCGACTCCTTAAACAGGACTTTGAAGATAATTTTCAAAACTGACTATCAGCTTACAATTTTTACGTTATTTTATACAATGAACATGACCGAGGAAGTTGAGTATTTGAATATATTTATGACATGTTAAAATATAAATTAAAAAAGCATGCGAAAAACACACATTTTTATATTTTACACAAATTTCTGGTTGCAGTGTGAACCAAAAAAAAAAAAGGGGGGGGGGGTACGTCACAGTGTTAAATTGAGAGTTTGCCTTAGAAGACCAGACTGTGTCAACATAGCAAAATATTCATTATGAAATGTGATATAGATGAATATATCCCTTGATTATGATAAATTATATTCAAGGTCACGACCTCATGAAGCTTCCTTTTTGACATGACGTCACACTTTGATGTCACAATGCAAATCCATCATAATGTAAAATAATACATCACAATCCGTCTCGTCATAATATAACATGTAACAAAGCTATGAAACATGTACCTTATGCATTATACAAGATTAAATGTCAGCATGAAGCTTTAATGCATGGTTTCGTACATTTAATAAAGCTAAGATAGCAATATTCTCTGACCTACAGATAGATAAATGAAGAAAAATGTCATTTAATGTCACCCCTTAAAGGAAATAAAACAATTCTGTATTTCACTCTCTGGTGTCTAGATGCAAAGAGGACAAAATTCCAAACAGTTTGGTGTATATAAAGTTAAATTTGGTCCAGAAATAGCCAAGAAATTGTCAGTTTAGTATTACATGTCTTTGACATTGGTCGACTCCTTAAACAGGACTTTGAAGATAATTTTCAAAACTGACTATCAGCTTACAATTTTTACGTTATTTTATACAATGAACATGACCGAGGAAGTTGAGTATTTGAATATATTTATGACATGTTAAAATATAAATTAAAAAAGCATGCGAAAAACACACATTTTTATATTTTACACAAATTTCTGGTTGCAGTGTGAACCAAAAAAAAAAAAGGGGGGGGGGGTACGTCACAGTGTTAAATTGAGAGTTTGCCTTAGAAGACCAGACTGTGTCAACATAGCAAAATATTCATTATGAAATGTGATATAGATGAATATATCCCTTGATTATGATAAATTATATTCAAGGTCACGACCTCATGAAGCTTCCTTTTTGACATGACGTCACACTTTGATGTCACAATGCAAATCCATCATAATGTAAAATAATACATCACAATCCGTCTCGTCATAATATAACATGTAACAAAGCTATGAAACATGTACCTTATGCATTATACAAGATTAAATGTCAGCATGAAGCTTTAATGCATGGTTTCGTACATTTAATAAAGCTAAGATAGCAATATTCTCTGACCTACAGATAGATAAATGAAGAAAAATGTCATTTAATGTCACCCCTTAAGGGTGCAAAACACAGTTTTATGTATGACGTTATCATGACGTTACTAAATGAGGGACATGCTAAAGTGACCCCCATAAAGAAATAATATGAAGACTTAATACATAGACATCTATATATCAATAGAAAGATAAAATGGTGAATTTTATAAATATATAAATATTTTGCATTTATCTCTTACTAATAAGGTGTATTTGACACATGAAACATGAGGGAAATAGGGAAGTTTATGTGTCTAATTGTAGCACACCTATGCATTTTTAGCTCCCTTGTTCACAAACAGCGCAGAAATCAGAAAATATAAGTGCTATGCATTTCACAGAACAAGTCCTTAGGTTTCTTTTTGTTGTACTTTTAGGGTACATTTTCCAGCTTTTTAAAGAGCTACTTTACCTGCTAGTCAAATCATGCAATTCTGCACATGTGAAAAATGGGTGTTTTTAGAGTTATCTCCCACTATTAAAAATTCATACAAAAATTAATTCTCAAAAAATATTTGTATAATTTTTGCATTTAATCTTAAGATAAGACTCTATTTTATGCAAATAAAAATAAAAAAGCTGCAATTTTCATGTACACTGCATAAAAATAGCAGGGAAATCCCTACCCATCATGCTTTTCTCTGAGAACCCCCCCCCCCCCCCCCTGGATTTTATACGAAACTGTGTTTAGCTACCTATGCCATTTTTTAATTTTTTTTTTTAATTTTTAAATGGTGGTACTAGAGGATACTTCTGCATTGAACAGGAAATAGATTCAGCCAGAGATGGTCATTAATGATTCTAGATAAAATTTTGAAATGTATCAAAACTGAAAAATCAATCAACTCTCGTGAATTATTTCAAACTTGAAATAACTGTTATAATTTTTTTTATATTATGGCGAAACATACATATTACAATATTGTGTCCAATTTCCTTGAGCACGTTCGCAATTTAAGTGCTAAAATTAATCATGGTTTAAAAGTTGTATTTTTTATCAAGGAAATTGAAAAAAAGGATGAAATCAGAAAATTTGATTTCTCTAGTGCTGACATGTTCTCGAGTTCTAATTTTATGGTGGCATATTTCCGCCCCTACATATGCTTTCTCTAGGGTTTATATATTTAGGGATTGTACCGAATAAGAAGGCTACAATTGTTTTATTATTTTAAAATCAATTAATAAGAAATTAAATGTCTTAAATACCATGTTTCTAATGCTCAATACTTTCTCAAATAAACCATTTTTATGTCATTCGCATTTTTGACGTCACAATTAAAAAACAGCTGCAGTGTCTGTTTTAAGAAACATCAAGTTTATAAAGCCTATTGTGACGTCATAGCGGGTTTAATTTTTTTTTTTTAGAAGCTTAAAATAGAAACACTCAGTTTATAAGACTTTTTTTTACTTGATCACCTGACTACCTGATTGGCTCAAACTGGATCACGTGATCAAGTATGTACATGTAAGGAAGAACCATGGGATAGATCTATGTTTTGAATACCAAATTTAGACAAGAGTTAAATAAGAGTTAGAATATATATTCTGGCAATTTCTATAACTTTATTTTGTAAAAATCCAACACTAATAAAATAAGTAAAACATAGCTGATAATTATTTTACATTCAAGCGTTAAGGATAAAGTCGAAGTGTTTAACAGTGTTTTACACACAATCGTCATGGGTTAACTCAAGTATAGCTGTACTTGATTTACAGTCAGACTTTGAGGATTAAATCAAAGTACAACAAAATAATATCGTTGAGTAAACTATACTCTATCAGACAAAGGCTCAAACACTAATTAAAGCAAGTAATTGTTTTTTTTTTGTTTTTTTTTTTTTTGAAAAAGCTTACCTGACTAAATCAATCAATATCTATGAAACGTATAAGCAGGATTGATTGATTGTATGTTGTTTTACCTCCCATTCAAGAATATTTCACTCATATAGAGACGTCCCCATACACCGGTGAAGCGCTTCAAATTTATACCTTTACTCGGCACTAAAGGCCAATGAGCAGTGAGAGTTCTTTATCGTGCCAACGCCTACCGTGGCACGGGACCTCGGTTTTTAAGGTCTCATCAGAAGGACCCTCAACTTTCACTTTAAAGTGACGAGCGCTTGGCGAAGGAACAGTTGCAACCTATTTTTTTTTTTTATCGACTTAGATCAGTCGCTGCCGAGATTCAAACACGACCTTCCGATCACGGAGCGAGCGCTCTACCGACCAAGCTATCATGAGGGCGTACACGCAAGTGAATTGCTAAGACGTCGCGCACGATGTTGGTGTCAATTTTGGTAACGTCAAAATGACGTTAGATTACGTGACGTTAGAAAATTAATTTGACGTTAATTTTTTACCTATATTTTCTATGAAAGAAAAAATATAAACCTAGTATGTTATCAAATATACAATGCAGTTCATTGAGAATAATCCAAATCTCTGCTATTTTGCATGCATATTGGGGGGAGGGGGGATATGTGCATATTAATTTGCCTCATTTAATAAAAAGCTCGGTAGAAACTACAAAATTTATTTGACATCATATTTAAATTTACCTGCTTTTTATTTCATTGAGATACATACAAAACAATGCCATGTCATATCAGCCGGCCCTAGTACCAGCCCTCTGTTTTCAATATAGTTTAGATATGTTGCTGATTTAGCATTAAATTTAATTTTTTCATTCAAAGCCCCTATCCCCACCTCACCTTTAACCCCCGCCCTCGCATAGATACTTACATACTGATGAGTACTTCTTTTTGTTACAGTAGATCTAACTATTTCAAGTAATTCATTTAAAAAAAGGAGGGAAAACGAAACCGAGAATCGAACCCTCCAACTTTCTCAATAAAAAGGATTCCCGATGTGGGGCAGTTTCGAGGCTCTGTATTTATTTAAAAAAGTATTTAATTTTTTTTCCTTACACCCCCCCCCCTCTTTTTTTTTAAATTTGCGTTGCAACGTGTCTCACAGATCTGAATAATAATCTTATTTTCGTACTCCTTAGGATACTTATGCTGTTTTCCTTTTTTATGTGTTTGCATACTTTTTTTTGTTATGCTCAGAAATTTAAGTAAAGAGTGTTTCGGAGACCGTTTCGTACATACTTTCATCAAGATTCAGATTTGATCTTTAAAGCAAATCTGTAAGTCATGAAAGATAAGACTTTGAACATATTTTTCAGCTCATTTCATATTGGAAACTTATTTTTTTAAAAACTCAGAAAATCATATTATTGCAAATTTAGAATAGGTTACATTAAGATTTTCAAAAATATTTTATTAATATTGTCAAATTTCTGAATTTCAATTTCAAGAATGAAAGAATTAAAAATATCAATCGACCAGCTCATTTCAAATTCCTAAAGCGTCTTTTATACCAGTAGGCCCCCTCACTTATTTGATCAGTATAGGTGTATGCGTGCTTGTCAGATTTTTTGGGAAGTTCCCCCCCCCTTTTTCTACGGGCCTGTTAACAGGAGGTGTAACGGTATCCCGAAATGATGGTAATGCTTTTCGCTTGAAGTTGATTATCGATGATCTGAAATACCTTCTTTTTTATACGAATGAAAAAAAGATTAAAAGGATCTACGTCATATCCTGCTTTACAAAATGTAATTCGTTTCTTTTCTGTATTCTTATTCTGTATTTGTACGAGTAGATTGCAGAATACATTTACACCTGTCAAAAATAAAATGAAATTTTTGAAAAGTTATGTTTTAAAAACTTTTTATAGAACAAAGTTGGAAAGTTATACGTATCAATAGAGATCATGCTGAACATGTCAAAATATAGATATATGTATGATAGGTGTTTTTTTTTTTTTTTTTTTTTTTTTTTTTTTTTTTTGCCTATTGATACTCATAATTATCTTGTTTACACCCAATCCGTGGATAAATTGTAATAAGGTCCATTCGGCAAACCTCGGATGATTCCGCCTTTCATCAAACTAAATTATCAAATTACATGTAGATGAGGTACATGTACGAATCAGCCAAGGTGTGCCGAGTGTGATGAGGTCTTTGGGTCCGTTCCTGGGTTTCTGGAAAGGCTGTACGGGGGATTGTATAGACGGAGTATCCTTTCCCTAAACTACATGTAGTTTAAATAAATGGCTACCATTTTGGCCATGGTCGATTTAGATGCATTTGGAAGCATTATTTTTATAAATTTCAAAGAAAAAAAATGACACACTAGTTGAATAATGAAAAGATGAAAAAAAGAAGGGCCAGTTACTTATGTCCAAATATTATCATTTTTGAGTTCAGATGAAAAACAAAGATTTGTAATTAAAAGAAATAGCGTAATATACCCCGATCTCGCCTTATTCTGTTTCCATGACAACGTCGGCCATTTTGAATGTTGTTTGTTTTTGTTCACGGTATCATAATAAAATACAACTTTGTTTTACTTCAAATGCTACCGGGTTGATGACAAAAAAAAGAAATAATTATCAATATGCTAGTGAAAATTTGAAATTTAATTTAAATCACAACCTCCAATTAACCCTCACCCCACCCCAAACCAACCCTTAATCAATATTCGATTACCCAGTGTAAAATGTCTTCCAATGCCCCATGTAGTACGGTTTGTCAGCAGCAAATAGACTTGACACACATTATTGTCAGGAAATTCGAATTTTAAATCATTATCCTTATATAAATTTTGGTGTATGTGCTTTTTTTTTCTCTTTTGTAAAATTCAAACTGCGAGTGATGAGTACTTTTGGACAAATTCTGACAAGAATATATACTGATACAGTGTGTACACTATACATGTTTTGCTTCTATATATAAACACACCCGACAGAACTTTTAATTGTTCCTAAAATTAATCATTATTGGTACATTTTTATTTCATCCATAACAGCAAAAAGAGTAAGTTTTTGGATAAAATCTTTACATGTTTTAGATGATATTTTATATGCAAATGCACGTAATAACGTCAAAAACGCCTTATTTTTACGTCAGTGACATAGCATGTTGACATTTATTTTTTGTTAGGATTTTGTCACCATTCTATTGATATTAATTTGGAATATACTAATAACTTTTTGAAGAGATGCACATTTAATAAAAATCGTTTAATTTTCAATATGTCTATATTTAATGACTACATATATGATTTATCCAACCACAGTTGTACCATGATAATTAGATTTATTAGTTTTGGACTATGTGTGACATTCAATGTTGACATCGCAGATAGCCTCTAAAACAAACACTTCTATCAAGAATCAATTCAATTTGATATCTCATTGAAGTTTCGATTGAGCACATTTTGTATTTAATGTTGTATGGTGCCAAATTAGAAAAATTAATTCAAAAAATGAAAGCAGTTTATTGAGTGTCGTAATTAAATGTTACGTTTTTGCCGTCAAATTTCATTGTGACACATAGCTACATGTTGTACATGTATGTGACACGGCAATTACTCTTAACATTTACGACATCCCAAGTTAAAATTCTGTATAGGTATGTTTTTTCTTAATAACATGACAACGTTTTTGTAGAATTTAAAAAAAATATTTAACATTGACTTTTCACTCAGTATTACAAAATTAGCCATTCTGCGGATCTTAAAAACTTTGTGACACTGAACCTCCGAACTTTGTGACACACCATCTTATTCAATATCCTCCCAATGAATCTTCTAAATGTCAGGTACCCAACATACATATGAACATAAAATATCATTCTATTCTTAAAAAATAGTTCTTTACACACCAAAAGGATTATCGAAATGTAATTTCATATATAATTGATTTAGCTTATTTAATATTTTTCTAAGAACCCAAAGACAGTTCATGTTCATCCACAAGTCTTCGTTAACGCTTATCTACATCTCTGTCTTGCAATTTGAGCGACGCGTTCACAGCATACGGATTGAATGGCATCGCAATTCTTAGAATTCACATCATTTACATCATATTTTGAATTTTTCTGCTAAATTTTGTATTGTTTGCTTTATGGAAGTTATCAACATTTTGTTATTGCATGTGCGACGCTCCCGTTACCTATCTACATGCATTTTGGACGTAATTGACGGAAAAGTCGAATTCATATATTTGATAAATGAAATTTTTTGACCAATATATATTTTAAAATATATTAAGAATACAATTACCGATCGAATGCACTGGCGGATTTAAGGGGGGCCGTGGGGGGCGCACGCCCCCCCCCTAGAATTTTCAAAGTATGATATGACTAATATCAATAATGCCATACTTTGGTATATAACAAACCAATACCGCTATTTTCGTGCCTGGTTTTACTCTTAAAATACACGAAAACCGAGGAGCTTCCGGGGGCTTCGCCCCCTGGGTCCCCTCTATTCAAAGTATGATATGACTAGTATTAATAATGCCAAACTTTGGTACATATAAACTAACCAATACCCCTATTATTGTGCCTGGTTTTACTCTTAAAATACACGAAAAAACAGGAGCTTCCGGGGGCTTCGCCCCCAGGGCCCCCACTGGGGGCCTTAAGGCGGCCCCCATACCCCCTGCCTGAACAAAGTTATCCACGCCCCCCCCCCCCCTAATCACAAATCCTGTATCCGCCCATGGAATGATATATAGTTTTCATACAGTTAATTGTTTCAAAATTATAAAAATAGCGCAAATGCTGCCGCAATGGAAATTATGACTTTTTGACACCAACATCATGCGCGACGTCATTACTCTTTTACCAGAGGGCGCAATTCTTCATGCACTCTCTCTGGTTGGTGATAGATGGATGAGACAACCTCTATTTATATACTGGTCTGTTCTCTGTCGTTCTCCACGACGAAGTAAATAATGAAAAGTTTTAAGCTTCAATGCTGATCTAGGACGCAAATTAAAGTAAATGGCCTGTACACTTAATAGCTGGGGCAAAACAAGATACTGATACCCCAAACCCCCGGAACAAAACTCACTTTCTATGATAGTCTTTCCATATAATATGAATGAGTTTAAAATACATCTTTATGTGCAGTTTTAAAACCGTTTACAGTGCAACTTTCAATCGTTTTCAAAACCTTTCTCATTTCTTCTATAATAACATGTCTTAGAACTTTACCGGAGTGAAGCCCATTCCTCTTTTTAATAATTTTAATAATGTTTTTAAAGAGTATAGTTTTATAAAATCCAATCCTATCACCCCCCCCCCCCCCCACACACACACACACACCTCAAAACCGAAATATCTTGAAAAGATATTGGGGTTAAAAAATGTGGGTAGAGAAGAAAATTAATGTACCGTATATAATCGCCTATAAGTCGGATTGTTGGGAGTTGAATACTGGTCCAAAACTCTATATCCGACTTATAGACGTGTCATTGAAAAAACTGGTATTTTTCTGGACAACCAAATGTAGTATTTTATAAACATTTCCGACGATTATCGTTGAATAAATTCTGGATATAGTATATCATTTATGTATGCTAAGATTATACATAAAGTACAAGTATTTACATATTTCAGTTTATTGTATTGTAGTTTATTTTTACCTTAAGCGTGAATTCCTTATTTGTTTAATGACTTAGAATTAAGTATTTGAGTCATTTCTAAAAAATATTAATTAAAACCAGGTAAAAACATCAGAGCATTGATTTGAAATTGAAATCCGGCAAAAATTTGTACAGACATATAAGCGGGTCAATGGAAAATCCTACCAAAATTACCTCAAAAAATACAACCGACTTATAGTCGGACCGACTTATAGGTTAGTATATACGGTAAGTGCATGTACAATAGAAAATAAGAGGGTAAATTCCTGGACAAAGTGTTTTTAACGAAAAATAATGGGCGCACTGAGCTGAAAAATTTCAGCAAATGTTTATTTATCATATATAAGTACACCTTAATTTTTTTTAATAAAATGTCGACAAAAATGAAAAAAAAAAACAAAAACAAAAACAAGAGGCCCAAGGGCCTTAACGGTCACCTGAGTATAATACAACAATTTAGATGATGCATAAAGTATAAAATGAACTGAAAGGTGAAGCTTTGTTGCCCAAAAGCAAGAAAAATAGGGTGATCAGGATCAACAAAACAATTAGTCTAGTATTCATTTACAGTTCATAAATTAGGTTTCTAATCTGTTCCCCATTTATCACTATTACCATAAAGTATATTAACAAACTATCAGTGGTTCTGTACTACTTTAATTACTTATTGAAATCTCTTACATTGGCCTGTCTTGGTCTTTGATGAGCATTTGAAAAGACAAGTTATTTTTGTCTTATTTTTATTATCTATTACTTACACGTCTACCTGATTATTAAAACTATGAAAGTACTTTTTCTATTATACAATAAAATTCTTGCATAATCCTCTTACCCTATTAACCTGCCAAGTACATTATTTACAGTGATTAATTATCAAAAGTAAATGGCAAAGGGGAATAACTCCTGTCAGTAGAATACAAATTAATACAGCCCTGGCCAGGACCAGAACATTTGATCAAAATGGTCCAGATGTTCAAAAATCTGGTAAAAATACTCCTTCTTATTAAAACTTTTACTCTTTTTGCCTCTGATATGCCCAGGTACAGATAAGATTTTTAAAGAAATAATGCATTTTTATTACAGATTCACTATATAATCAATAGAGCCCCCCCCCCCTCCCCAGCGAGAAACACCAGAGCCTCTCACCCTGGGACCAGAAGTTTGCTCATCATAAGTAATCACTTTGTTTATCTGCTTAACACTAAGGAGCAGAGAGGATTATTTAATAGAATTAATGCATTTTCACTATATTATCAAGAACCCCACCCTTACACCGGCACATCTGACCCAGGGGTCATGCAATTCACTACTCTGGAAGAAGCACTCTTGCTCAGCATAACTATACACTTAGCTTCTTTGCTTTTTAATCAGGAGCAAAAAAGAATATTTTTAAAGAAATTTTGCTTTTTCACTATACAAACAATAGAACCCCCCCCCCCTTTACACCAGAACCCTTGACCCTGGGGCCACCCTTTCTTATCATAACAATGTACTTAGTTTGTTTAAATAATACCCAGGAGTAGAGAAGAAGATTTTCAAAGAAATAATGTACTTTCACTATAAGATCTATATAGCCACGCCCTAGCACCAGAACCCCTGACACTGGGGCTATGAATTTCACAATTTTGGTAGAGTCACCCTTGCTTATCATAACTTTGTATTTAATTTGTTTCAATAATACCCAGGAATAGAGAACAAGATTTTCAAAGAAATAATGCACTATAACTATATGATCTATAAAGCCCTGCCCTAGCACCAGAACCCTTGACCCTGGGGCCATGAATTTCACAATTTTGGTAGAGGGCTCAATGCTTATTACAATCATGCCAACAGTTTGACTGCTTGATGTCCAGGAGTAAAGAAGAAGATTTTTAAAGCACTAATTTTGATGACTTTAGCCCCACACCTCAGGCCCCAGGGGGCCAAGGACCATGAAATTCACAATTTTTGTACCCCTTCACCCATTGATCTATAGGCCAAAATTGGCTGAAAGTGGTTCAGTGGTTCAAGAGAAGAAGTTCAAAATGTTCAAAAGTTTACGACCGACGGACGACGGACGACGACGGACGTAAACAGATAGCAATAGGTCACCTGAGTGACTCAGGTGACCTAATTATTATACTTGAATGTGTTCAGGGTACGGTCCTATGGCGCACGATCAAAAAATGCACACTTCATAAAAGAATACGCGAAGTATTATTTCGAAATAAAAGTAATACAAAGATATGGTTAGGGTAAAAATATTATATTTCTAATTTACCATCTATTATGTTTTCCTAAAAGATTTCAAGGCATTTCCTTAATTTTTGGCAGTTTTCCAAGCATTTGAAATGGGAAAATGGTCAACACAACACACAAAAAAGGTGACGTTTGACGACGTTACGGCGCACCGGAGAGCAGTTCAGTTTAATTCAGATGTAGTAATGTCTCCCAACGAGACTTTAAATGACTACAGAAGAAAAAATAAAAATATCACTAGATTTTTGGTATACAAGTGAAATGGGGTTTTTCTAATCGAGTTTTCTGATCGAGTTCCCGTAGAACAAAACATACGGACAACCATGAACTGGCAATAACAAATGACGTTGTTTGATTGATAGTGAGAGTAGTGTCCATAACTTACTTATAAATCTTCAAAAGGTTCCGTGTGTGTGCGAGATAGGTTCCTCGACTGTTTATGGAGGGATATCGAGTTTTTATCATCAATGAAATTCCCGAATTTAAGTGGAGCTTATCCAACTTTTTTTTTAGCAAAGAAGAAACTAGAAGCTACTTTGGGCACTTTGACGTTATCATCCGTGCGCCGTAAGGCGATTCCATACATAATATAAAATCTCAAATTTTGTTTATTTGAGCATATAGCCATTTGAAATTTGCTAAGTATATTGATGAAAAATGTACTAAAGAATTGTTAAAATTTTATAACGCAATGATGTTTATTTTTCAATGTAGACAACTTGTCCGCAATTTTACCGGATAACCCTCGGATAGATATTTCTATGTTTTTTTGTTTTTTGTTTTTTTTGGGGGGGTTCTTTTTTTTTTTTTTTTTTGTTTTGTTTTTTTTTGTTTTTTTTTGCTTTTTTTTACGTTTAGATAACTTTATTAACTGTGTTTCACTGTTATTTTTCACAAGGCAGGAAGCATCAAGATGGCGGCGGAAAACGCAAAGCCGTAGGAGAGTGATCTTTTTTTCCCAAGGATAAGAATACTAATTATTTCACAGCTGATTGGATATTTTGTAGAATAATAAAAAATGAATTTGTAGCAGACAAATCTCACTATATAGGCATTTTTATATAGGATATGCATACTAGAATCTAGATATATTTTATGGATATCTGTCGCCTGCGTGGCGCTGTGAATAGAGCGTTAGCACTAGAGTCGCGGAGTAAGGAGTTAATCCTTACGTCGCGTGTTCGAATCCCACTGTGGGACGTGGAGACCGGTCCTTCGGAGGAGACCGTATAAACCGAGGTCCAGTGTCGCAGTAGGTGCTGGAACGAAAACAATTTCCTCACTGTCAATGGCCCTGAGTGCCGGTCAAAATTTGCAGCTCTCCATCGGCAAGTGGTGGCATCTCGATATGAGTGAAAAATTGTCGAAGGACGTTAAACAATAAAATCAAACAAACAAACAAACGAACATAATCTCGCGTCTAGTCAAATATCAGTAGCTCGAGTAAGAATGAGCATTTGTGCAATCATTTCAAGGTTTTCATGTATTTGCAAAATTTATTAATTTATAAGTACATGTATTCGCAAATAATGCTAAAAAGCAAAAACTTTCTCAACCTGTCTGAATTAATACATGCATGTAACTATGACATAAATCTTAAATTTGTATAAATTTCAGAAAAAAAAAACTTTCCATTTTTTTTAATCATATCTTCATAATTAAGTTGCCTGAGTTAAATGAAAACTGCTTTCCAAAATATTGGATCATTTAAAAAAGAGATGTAGTAAACAGAAAAATGTGTACATGTATGACATCTATACTTATACATTAATAATTTTTGCAAAAAAAAAAAAAAAAAAAAAAAAAAAAAAAAAAAAAAAAAAACTCCGAATCGCCTGCACCAGAATTCATACTTACCCTGCTAATAACACACTTTGTATGAGGTGATGTCCGTGAACTATGTTTAGATTTCACTTTCATAGTAGTTATCGCAAACTTATTAAATGTCTACTTTCGTATTCGATAAACAGCCATGAAATAGCAAAAAGAGGGTAAGGTGGTGGGTGGCGGATCTAAGTTACGGATAATTTCTTATGAAACTGAAAACAAACAATCGTTTATATATTTCATTAAATTTCGCAAATATATTATACAATCAAAACTTGATTTAGCTGATGTAGAAAAAATAAGTTGTGATAACTAATTAAAAAACAAAATGTGCAAATCTTTATCGCTTATATTTGATCCGAGTCCATACGGAAATTTCTAGAATGTCAGATGGCATCGAACCCGATGTTAAAAATAGACGGGCGTTGCCTGTCTGATATGGGCGATTTTTCGTACGATAGAGACAGGCAACGACAGTCAATGTTAAAAAGGGAAACGATGCCTAAATAATCAAAAAGAATTTATGTAAATAGACAGGGAAATAATGGTAAAGCAATTTATTACGCTATATTTACATTTCCAATAAATTTCCACTATGATTCTTTACAAAATAGAATACAGTTCATTTTCTCATGAACTACCATGGATGAGCATGAATATCTCCATTGTTACGTCATAATACCTTACTTGACGTCAAAACTATAGTGCAAACTGTTTTGCTTTCAAAATGACAGTTGAATGGCGTTATTTGTGGTAAATCATCAGAAAAAAATAATGTAAATATAAGAAATGAATTTAATTTTTGAAAATTCATGAGGTACATGAACTACGACGCTTCACGCCGGCATATTTCAAACATTAAATCATTTCTTAAATGAATCATGATTATATTTATATATCGAAGGACTCTTAGTAAATTGTACTAATAAATCTAGCAGTAAAATTTGCACTTTCTCCAGTAAATCATAATGACAACAAACCCAAAGAACAATACATGTGTACATAGAAAAGAAAATGTCAATTAATATATATGAAATAAAAGTGCGATGTATTCAAAGTTTTCTTAACTTTAAGAAGCTGTTAAAAATAAAGAAAAATATGAAGCCTATACATAAAGTGGGTTAAAAGCTATACAATTTTACCTTAAAAATGTTCTGACAAATCCAGTAAAATGTACACATTCGCTTTCTTAAAAAAAAATCCATTATGGGAATGAAAACAGTTTACCAAAAGTTTGTTTGTTTGTTTGTATGTTGTTTAACGTCCCTCTCGAGAATTTTTCACTCATATGGCCGGTGGAGAGCTGCAAATTTTGTCCTATACTCGGCACTTATGGCCATTGAGTAGTGAGGGATCTTTTTCGTGCCAGCACCTACTGCAACACGGGACCTCAGTTTATACGGTCTCATCCGAAGGACCGGTCTCCACGTCCCACAGTGGGATTCGATCCCGCGACGTAAGGATCAACTCCTTACTCCGCGACTCTAGAGCAGACGCTCTAACCACTGCGCCACGCGGGCGACTTTATTAAAAGTGTAATGTGTATTACCAGCAAAACAGGTATCAAAATATAAAGATGCTTACACGTAAAGACTGATGAAATTAATATTTTTCAAGTTTAACAAAAAAGAAAAAGAAAGAAGAATGCTTATATTTTATTCACTTCTGATCCAAAACTTACTGTGGAATTTTGTACAAAGTATTTCTTCCTGCAATGAACCTTTAATTAACTGTCAGTAGAAAGTATAAGCTACATGTATTTTATTCGAATTGATTAGTCAGCAGTGGCAAAAATTCGATTTCCCGCGCCAGTGCAGGATTTCATCTTGTATTCTAAACAGAGATGTGACTGCCTTAAAAAGCCCTACATTGTATAATTTTAAAATACATGGATTTAATTTTCATAAAAGTAACATTAATGTATTCTAATGTATTTGACTATATACTACAAATATTATGTTTTAGATTTGTTACTGACAGTCTACAGAAATATATCGGGTTTTTCAATCTCAAAGTGCGAGGCGGAGCTATGAGATTGGTGATAATACATGTATATGTAAATATGATTTATTTCTGAAGACAGTCAGCAGCAAACATAATAAATGATTTATTTTCTCGAGGATGATAGAGTGAGAGACAAACACAAGACAGGCCCATAGCAACGACTATCAAAAAGGGAGGGTGTAGCAAAAAACTTCACTGTTAAAACTCGGAAGGGGTGTGAATTTTCCACCAAATTGTTTGGATTGTTTCAATTCACCTTACATGCCACCACTTTTCACAAAGGGGGGGGGGGTCAAAAGACTTAGTTGATAAATTTCAAAGTATTCTTTTTACATGTATACACAGCTTTCTCTCTAATATTTAATCTCTTTCTTCTTCTTCTTCTTCTTCTTCTTCTTCTCTCTCTCTATCTCTCTCTAAAATCAAAAGGGGGTTACAGCAAGGTAAACCCAAACCCCTCTAGATCAGCTACTGTTGTTCATGAAGAACATGAAATTACATACAAAAAATCTATATTCAGAATCGCATTGTTTATTATTACGGTCCTCTGTTTCCAACGGAAAACCTTCTCCTGATTCAGATGGTTAAGATTATTCAGATCTTCAGTCTCAACGGAAGACCCTTTTATTATTTTGTTGTTTCTTTTTTCTTTCTTTCTTTTTTTGTTTCCTCGCGAAAATATTACCAGCAATGGAGAAATTACTACAAACAGGAGGAGTCGCCCGCGTGGCGCAGTGGTTAGAGCGTTCGCTCTAGAATCGCGGAGTAAGGAGTTGATCCTTACGTCGCGGTTACGAATCCCACTGTGGGACTTCGAGACCATTCCTTCGGATCAGACCGTATAAACCGAGGTCCCGTGTCGCAGTAGGTGCTGGCACAAAATAGATTCCTCACTGTTCAATGGTCCCGAGTGCCGAGTATAGGTCAAAATTTGCAGGTCTCTACCGGCAAGTGGTGGCGTCTCCATATGAGTGAAAAATTCTCGAGAGGGACGTTAAACAATAAACAATAAATATAAACAAGAGGCCCATGGGCCACAACGCTCATCTGAGTTACTTTGGTCCTACTATTCTGCGTCAGATTTTTTTCACAAAATACATATATTCCTCTGTATTTTTATCGCCTTTTGTGGTTCCATCCTATACATAGGGGGCGTATTTGAAGAAAAGGAAGTACAATACCAGAAGGTGCTTCCATATTAATATGATTCATCGTGAATTTGAGGAGTTTCAAAGATTTTTCCCTATATTATCCCTATCATGGCCCCACCCGACCACTGGGGCCATGATATGAATAACTTACAATCTGTTCTAAATCAGGAAGCATCCACACAAGTTTCAGCTTTCCTTGTCTTATGGTTCTTGAGAAGGAGATTTTTAAAGATTTTTTAAAATATATTTTAATGTAAAACTTTGATTCCTTATCGTGGCCCCACCCCTACCCCGCGGACCATAATTTCAACAATTTTATATCTTAACTACCTCAGGAAACTTCTGCATAAGTTTCATCTTTCCTAATCCAGTGATTCTTGAGAAAAAAAAATAATTTCAAAGATTTTTTTCTTGATATTTCAATGTAAAACTTTGATTCCCTGATACAACCCCATCGTATCCCCGGGGGTCATGTATTGAAGAATTTAGAATCTACATAACCTAAGGAAACTTACACATAAATGTCAGCTTTTCTATTCCAGTGGTTCTTGATGAGAATAATATTTTTAAAGATATTTTTCTGTAAATTTCAATATAAAATTTTGATTCCCTGTTACAGCCTCATCCTATCTCCAGGGGTCATGTTTTGAATCTACACTACCTCAAGAAGCTTAAATATAAGTTTCGGATTTCCTGGTCGAATGATTCTTGACAAGAATATTTTTACAGATTTCCCCTATATATTTCAAAGTAAACTTTTGATTCCCTATTGTGGTCCATCCATCCCCTAGGGGCCGTATGGTGAATAATTTAGAATCTACACTTCTTCAAGAGCTTTCACATAAGTTCCAGCTTTTATGGTCCAGTGTTTTCTCAGATGAAGAATTTAAAGATTTTTTCCTATATATTTCAATGTAAAACTTTGATTCCCTATTGTGTCCCCACATCCTACCACTGGGGCCATGTATTGACCAATTTAGATTTTACAATTTTACACTACAATGTACCTCGGAAAGCTTCCATATATGTTTCAGCTTTTTGGTCCAATGTTGTTTGAGCAGAAAACATTTTAAAGATTTTTCTTATATATTTCAATGAAAAATTTTGATTCCTTATTATGGACCCATCCTATTCCTCGGGCCTTGATTTGAACAATTTAGAATCTACAAAACCTCTGAAAGCTTTCAGATAAGTTTCAGCTTTTATGGTCCAATGGTTCTTGAGAAGAAGAATTTTAAAAGATTTTTCCCTATTTATTTCAATGTCAAACTTTGAGTTTTGAGGTCCCACCCTACCTCCGGGGGCCATGTATTAAACAATTTAGAATCAACACTATCTCAGGAATGTTCCACATAAGTTTTAGTTTTTCTGGTCTAGTGCTTCTTGAGAAGATTTTTTTAATGACCTCACTCTTTTTGCCTTTTCTTGATTATCTCCTCTTGGAAAGGGGCGTGGCACTTCGCTTTAAAAATTAAGAATCTCCTGCATCCAGGGATGGTTTGTTCTAATAATGTTTAAAATTGGCCTAGTGATTCTGAAGAAGTTTAAAATGTAAAAAGTTTACAGGCAGACGGACAGACGGACAGATGGCCGGGTGCCGGACACCGGGTGATAAGAAAAGGTCACCTGAGCTTTTAGCTTTTAGCTCAGGTGAGCTAAAAAATTCTGGACACTAGAAACTTCAAGGACATATAAACAAATTTGGAATACTCCCCACCAACCACCCCCCCCCCCCCCCAAAAAAAAAAAACAAACAAACAAACAAACAAACAAAAAAATGATAATAAAATAAAAGACAATGCAATAACTTCTCTACACTTTATACAACCAGTTTGCATCATAAGTGAAAAAAGGGCTATTATAAGGTTTTAATAAATTACTGATTTTTCCATTAAAACTGCAATCGGGAATACAAACATCCTATGACTAATTATTATATAAAAACAAATTGATTCTATTAACAAACATTATTACTAAGAAGGAGCTGGAATTTACAATAGATAAGAAACAGTTGTCCAATTGTTTTCATATGGTTATTTTTCTACGAAATTTTTCAAATCCTCCGAGCAAGACGAAAAGCTCTTGCAGGTAGACAAATCGACAGTGAAAGCTTTTTACTCCATGACACCTGATCCAACCTGTGATATTTCCATGAGTCTGTGTTTGTCCATGTACAGATTTAAATTGGATTTTTGAACTTAATTACTACTTGTTATTCATCCTTTTACCTGTGTTTTCTGCGAATGAGAACGAAAAACAACACAAGCATGTTCAGTATTAAATGCAGCTAAATTCTGTAGATTCAATCCTTAAATTTCGTCCGTGGAGAAAAATGGTATTTTTCTGTTAAGCAAGATTACATATTACGCAAAAAGCCTTCGTAGACATTCTATTTGAATCTCATTATTCATTAAAAGCTTGCTAGAAAATTTACATTTTGCATTATTAGGATTCATAACATTCAGCATATATATTTTAAATTATTTATTTAAATCATGCACAAGTAAAGTATAATTGCAGCATATATTTATACCATTAAAAAGCAAGCATATTTATTAATATATGCTAACTAACGCATTAAACATAAGAATTGTAAGCAAAATTTTACTGAAAATTTAAAAAATAGATAAATAACTTGTGTATATTGAAAAATGGACTTTTGTAAAACGGCGTTTATAAGCAAATGAAAAAAAAAGTATTCAGGATATAAGAAATTGATGGATAAAATATTGAGAGAGAGAGAGAGAGAGAGAGAGAGAGAGAGAGAGTATTTTCCAATGTTTTGGAAATCAAATTGGAAATTGGTGATCAAATCTTATTATTTAACTATTTAATTCAAATTCAGCAAAATATAGTTATTGCTTTCCTGTTCATAAATATTTCATTAATTAATTCATTAATAGAATTTCTTTTTGACAAAGGGAGTATTTGGCTCCTAGGAAAGAATTACACACGTGTGTTCATAAGAGTGCATTTTATCATGATTAACGACTAAAAGAATTCTTTTAATATACGTACTAAACTTTCATTACATTCAGCATAATATTGTTCAATGTGATTTCATTGGTAGTTTAAACCACAAGTATAGATCACAGTAAAAAAAAAGAAATTAACAAAATAAGCACTAAGTCTTTTTATTTGAATTTGATAAAATTTTCATAAGTGAAAAACTTTATTTATTTTTAGTAAAACTGATATTCTATGTAACAGTGTGAAAAAATATCAAAGTGATAATTTGTCATAGTGTGAAAGAATATCAAAGTGCTGCAAAACTCGAGATTTTCTTTCTCTTCACAAAGGATGTTGTAAGAAAAAAAAAACACCCGTTTTAAGATAGAGTAAATAAACCATCCTGACAGAGAAGAAAACTACCGAAGTTTCTATAAATACATGTACGCTGTTGAAATACATTTACAATGTTTTCAATCTCACAATCCCTAAACTATGACGTATCAACCACTCAACTATGACGTCACAGCCTAAACACTGTGTTATGAAAAGACACAGAGGCAAAGGCAAAATCAAAATTTATATGATAAATAGAAAAATTCATTTTATTTTTGTTCAGTATGGTATTAACTTCACTCGTGAGACGTGATTTTTTTTCCGTTTTTTCTCCCTTATACTTAACACTCGTCAAAACGAAATTTTTGTTTTGTTCAATATGGAATTAATTTCACTCGTGAGATAGGATTTTTTTTTACTCAAAAAAATATTAAAAAATATTTTTAAAAAAATGTTCAACTCGCACATTTAAAATAATAAGGAATTATGATATGTTAGAATTTCATACTGCATTGTGATGTTCTGCTTTAACCTCGAAATGAAATCCTCTCAAACTAGTAATTTTCCCTTAAACAACGAAAATTTGACCCATTAAGATAAGTAATTTTACAGTAAATTCCATATCAAACTACAAAACATTGAATATCCCCTATTTATAGACCAGTATATGAAGTTTGCTATGGAAGTTTGATGTATCAATACGTTTGTAGATACATTTTTTAAACTGTTTTTATCACTTAAATATTATTATGCCTTCAGAGGTAAGGTATGATTTTAGGCACATAATTGATAAACAAGAATTAACAAATATAGTAAATGTTCGTACAAATTTTACACCTCAGTCTGGAATATGTATAAAATAACATGAAGCTTATTCTCCCAAAAGATACTACTCTATTTGAAATTATGAAAACACCAGCTGCAATATGCAGAAAACAAGAGCATTGGCATGTATTTTATAAGTCCCCAACCGGTGAAACCGGGGGGACTATAGGTCTCCTCCTCGTCTGTTTGTCTGTCCGTTAGCTTTCCCTCTGCCTTTTTGTAAACTGTCCCACTTGGTATTCCGCATTTTTTGCTTGCAGATATTCAGCTGATTTTCGGTATGGTTGTACTTTTTGCAGTTTGCATTTCGTTACGCTTCGGTGATTTTTAACGGAATTATAGCTTTTTTGATTTCTAAGGAGGACCAGATTTCGAATATTGTTTTCCATATTTTTCCCTTAACACTTGCAGATATTGAGTTGCTTTTTGATGTGTCGGTTTACCTGCATTTTGTTCCACTTCAACGTTTTTTGACAGAAATAAGGCCTTTTCAATTTTTTAGGGAAAGCAATTCATACTTGCAGGTAGGGGGCTAATATTGCTTATGCAATACTCCCAGAATGCTTGTTCATATAAAGAATACAAAGGAGTAACAAAAGATAAAGAAAATGCAATAAGTTTAATCTAAAGAATTGTTAGCTACAGATTTGGACGCTGTAGTTTTTGTTACCCCTAGCATTAATCAGGTTAATATTACAACTTTATCAATATAGCTGATTAAGGGTAAGAACTTTTTTAAAGAATGATGCAACCCCCGAAATATAAATAAACCTTTGTGAACAAGCTCTCTGGGGGCGTATTGCATTAACAATATTGGTTCACTACCGGCAAGTGTAACATGGTTCCCCTGAAAATATAAAAAGGACTTAATTACATCAAATATCATTGAAGGGAAACAAAATGCAAACTTGATCTATATCAACGTTGACTTCATGTACCAAATATCAGCTCAATATCTGCAAATGCTAAGGTAAAAAAGTGGGAAATCAGGTCCCTAATTAAAAGGCCATAATTTCGTCCAAAATCATTGTAAGATCTGTAATTCATCAAGATACACTAACACACCAAAAATCAGCTCAATATCTGCAAGTATTTATAGTAAAAAGTGCGGAAAACGAAGTGGATCAGACTGACAAACAGACAGACAGACGAAGAGAAAAGTTACAGTCCCCTACGGTTTCACCTGTATACTATTAATAGATCTAGATACATGAGACATAGAAATCGGATAAACTTCAAAGATAAAAGAACGGACAGTACTGTTAACCAACTATTATTTGCGTCATCTTTTATTCGCGATTCTTCAATTTGAAATCTATCCGTGACGATTAATTTTTGCGATTAAGTAAACATTCTCTAGAAATACAAAGCAAAATAAATGGTTTGCGGCGATAAATATTCGCGAGTTAAAGTACGTCGCAAAACTCACGGATATTTCTCGCACACGAATAGAAGTTGGTTAACAATGTCCCGCAGTGGTAAACCTATTACAAGAATGACAGATGTAGAGTCATGTCTCACAATGTTTCTGTTGATGCTATTGACAAGAAAATACCATCACAAATTAAAAAAAAAAGACTACTACAAAAGTTTTGAATTAGGGATTAATCATTAACAAACAATTTATATCGCAAAAGTTGTTGTTTCAAGGAAATAAAATTCCTATATTAAGATGTCTTTCATGGTCTTGTTGTGGGAAATATAAGCATCTAAACATTAAAGACTCCTTTTTCAGTTTGATGCTTCATGCTCTCTATATATAAATACATTCTTTAAAAAGTTTGTATTAGTTTACATATACTCAAATATCAATATAAAATTAGTCAGCGTTCCTTCGTCTTAATTTATATGGCATTTATCATATATGTGTTACCGTACGATCGTGTGAAGATGTTATTTTAAATAATTGTAACGAACTCGTTTCTTTAAAAATACAAATACTTGACTATAAATATACAAATACTTGACTTAAGTCTAAATCTGCTTCATTCTCCTGGGGAATAAGCTATAAATAGAGTTAGGTTGTGAAACTTAAAGTGAAAAATTGTGTTCGAAATTTTAGAACCATGTAGATATATACGCAAAATAAAATAACGACGCAACATGTAATAAAGTGAGATTATCTTATTTTACGTTATTATACATTGCGTCGAGATTTGCAGAATGTAATAACGCAAATTATATAAACATACGTTTTGGATTATCACATTTTGCTATATAAAATTTTGTGTCGAGGTCAAGGCAGAATGTTATAACGCAAAATGTAAAACATACTTTTTGTGTTGCCTGCAGAAGAGAGAGACATTTATGCCTAGGTCACATTTAAACCGATGGTCGAGCGACCAAATTTTTCTGGTATCGTCGGCTGAAAAAAAAAAAAACATGATTGGCCGACACGAGTATCGAACGAGAGGGACACGGAACAGTCAAATTAATTCCTAGGAACACAGATGATTTTAAAAGGTTTAATATTTATAGGTCGGTAAATTGTCGCCCGATCATCGAGCGCTGAGCTAGAGTTTGTTTTTTTATTGGTCGGCCGAAATTTTGGAAAGCCTTAATTGTTGACCGACCAACGACTGACTTTATAAACTGACCGTCGATGGTCGGAGATGATCGAAGGTTGGTCGACGGATTGCTTCAATTAAAGAAAAAAATATAAATTGGCCTGATGGACACGAAATTGGTCAGCCGATGAAAAAAGAGGTCAAAATCGGCAAAGACAACGGCCCATGAACTGCCAAGTGTCGCCTGAAGAATCCCATTTTTGCTCTAAAAACCGTTGGCCTTGGTCGTTTTTGGAAATGTGACAGGGATTTTAGAGATATTTATACCCGGTGTCTGTCTGTCCATCTGTCACAGCTTATAAGAGGTATAAAGTAGATATTAAGCACGTTTATTGCTTATCGTTATGGCTTTTGTAAAAAACCATGATTACCGACCTTGTGACCCTTGATCTTCACCATCGACCTTAATTTCAAAATACTTAATACATGTAGTACCGATATACATTACTTTTTTGACATTAAACAGGTAATATTTTCCAATATAGCATGAGCACTGTTTGTCATTAAACATTATGAAAAATACCAAGGTTACAATGTACATGATCTTTGATCTACCGTTACTTTGCCAAAGATACCCCGTTTAATTTAACTTATGTCTTTTGAATTTTGAGAGGCAAAGGTTTGATAATTAGCATTTATACATTGTTTAAGAGCTCGTGGTACTGTACTTAGAAACTGTATGATATTCAGTTACCACTGTGACACAAACTTATTTTCAAATACTATGAAAATCCATCGGGATCTATATTCCACAATGGATCGTGAAGACTCTCTTTTCGGAGGATTGTTGGAAACACATATTAATAAAATTACAAATAATTATTTCATTTACTTATTCATTTGAGGGTTGGGAACCATATTTTCTTTGACTGCCAGTTTCTTTCGCGGTCTTATACTATCCGTGGATGCTTTTTTGCAGGCAACTATCATGCTAGTAAATACGAAGCTGACCACTCACTTTTAGATTTATTTACATCTTTAATGAACCCGGCGACACATACATTTCCGCCGAGGTGAACGCAACATTTAATTAAACTTTCTATGGATTTTATATTGAAATTAAGATATCATTGTAGACTATTTTAAATCACATTTTCTGATGTGTAAAAATCGGTCAATAATATAAGATGTTAAAAATATAAATACATGTATATTCAGATTTTGCGTTCTTAACATTCTGAGTCGAAATTTACAAAGATTTAATTAACACCAATTGAAATAATTACCTGTGTTGCTAGAGTAAAAAATTTATCCCTCAAAATTCAATGAGAAACCATCTCCCGAGAGGCAACAAGTTAAAGAATTTACAGTAGAATATAAAAGAAATGGTTAAACGTAGTTATGAGAAACTATGATTCACAACAAGAAAACTTCCTAAAGTTATTATTTTACTATGACAACTAACAAGGATTATGACATTTTGTTTAAGTACACTTTGCTTCGGGATCAATGTAACACGTATACCAATTTTTTTTTAATTTAATTGACACATAATTTAATGTGTAAATTTTACAGATTAAAGTTTAAAATTTAGAGATTAAAGTATTTTACACATTGAAGTGTCAATTTTACACATTAAAGTGTAAATTTTGCACTTTAATCTGTGAAATTTACAAATTAAAGTGTAAATTTTACAGATTAAAGTGTAAAATTTACAGATTAAAGTGTAAATTTTACAGATTAAACTGTAAATTTTACAGATCAAAGTGAAGAAATTAAAAAAATAAAAAGTGTCAAAATGGCACTAATACGCTTCCGTAGCTAAACATTTATCTCTGTCTCGTGTATGTCACGAGCATGGGAAACAGTGTGTTTCTTTTAATTCATTATAAATAAGTCCCCGCGATAAAGTTTATCTTTTAAGGTAAATATTTCCTACGAAATAGATCTAGAACTATTAGTTTAATTTGAAATAATCCTTAAAATATCATGTTTTCTACTTTATGTCAAAAATTTTGACGCGAGCCCATTGCAGAGGTATCTGAGAGAGGAAAGAAGGACAACTCTGCATAGGAGATTGTTGCTTTACAACCAGGAATAATTTTGATTCAAAGTGTATATGTTCATTGAGTTAACAAGAAGGTAACAAAGTATAACATTTTGCCAAATTTCTTCAGTGAAATTTCGTTTAATATGAAATACCTTTCACTTCGGAATAAGCAATAACCTGCTTATCTAAAGTTCTTCTCTAAGATGCCAGGTCCGTAGGAAGCGATTTCAGTTTGAGAGGGGGGGGGGGGGGGGCACAGCCATGCATTTTTCAGTTGACAGTTGAGGGGGCACTACCAAAAATCTCCTGACATGCAAAAGAATAATAATAAAAAAGAAATTAAAAAAAGGTCATCAGACTTTTTTTTTATTGAGGGGCACAAGCATATAGTATCTATGTTTACTATAGTAATCTGTATATCGGCAAAATTATTGGGGGGGGGGGGGCACGGGGGGGGGCATGGATGCATCTAATACAAATGCATGATACATATAAATATGAATAATATTAATGAGACTCAATGTTCATTTTGTAACAGGGAGGACAACAGGTTTATTTTGGATAAAGTAGTCAGTGTACATGTATTAAGAAAACTTACTTGATTGCAATATATTCCAACTTTCCATGAAAAATACATGTGTTTGTAGAGATAAAAAGTGATCAGTACATTCTGAGATATTACATTCTGAGATATTACATTATGAGATATTACATTCTGCATTAACTTCTAGGATAAATGTAATGATCCAAAAGAAATGTGAATTTACATTTTGCGTTATCATATTCTGCGTTGACCTCTTGGCAAAAAAAAATATTAAAAAAACACACACACACACACACACAAAATGCAATCATCTAAAAAATGTTTTTAATACTTATCATATTTTGAGTTATCACATTCTTACGGAAGCCTTGGAAGGACATTGACTACCTTCTTAGGTGTTTTGACTTATTTCTTATGTTAATTGTTAATTATTGTTATTTTACAAATGTTATCACACGTTTACTTTATCCAAAACGTGGCGTACAAGATGGAGGCTACGTGTAGTCTCAGAAAAGAAGAATTAATATTTTGCCTTTGAATTTATTATTAATGACAAGATAAAGCAGCAGTGATGTTCATGAGTTTAATCATTTATTCACTGGAAGTTAAATGTAATACTTAAGTTATAACTATTAAGTAACAAGAAATAACAAATGAGAATGAACAAATGAGATTTAAGTTATAACAACTAAGTTACAAGCTTAAGATATAAGAATACAGATAAGAATTAAGTAAACACAACTGTACTGGACTCTCAACTACAATTAATTAATTAAAAAAAAAACATAGTTAAACAAGGACTAAACATATCATTTTCAAAGAAACGTAAGTCAAGATACATTTTCTCGATGGCTACGTTACACCATAACCAGAAATTGAAAGTCATGACAAATAAGTCATAACAAATAAGTCACAACAAATAAGCTATAACAAATAAGTCATAACAAGTACGTCAGTGTCCCTCCAGGGCCCAGGGCTTCCGTACATTCTTGGTTGATTTCGACGAAAAATATAAAAAGCAAAATTCAATAATCTTAGTTTATTACACTTCGCGTTTTTTATTTATTTATTTTTTTTATATACATTTTACATTGTAACATATGCATTTTCAAAATCAGTACAAACTGAGAATAAACCAATAACACTGACTTTCGTCATCGTTAAATTAAAAAGTGCATCATTTATGGAGAGTTTTTACCACCTACAAATAAACTTTGAAATGCGTGATTAAAAGAGGTATAACATATTTCATCAGTAGCTGCATGTAATTATTGAATAAGTAAAAAAGCATTGAAAAAGAATAATTCTTAAAAGCATTGATGATGGTAAGTCTTTCTATTTAAAAAAAAAAAAATTGTTATTTAAGGTAGGTCGCGGGTTTGCTTTTGTCATCCATTTTGGTACACAACTTCGACGATTCGAGCGGTTGTTTTGTGCACATTTGATTATGACGTTAGTTACGTCACAAAGGCGACGTTGCGTTGTTTCCCGTATAATTCTCTGAAAATAACTTCATAAATAGTCTTAGAACAAACTAAATACGATACCAAATGAAAGGAATGATTTATATTGTAAGTGTTACTAAACTGCTAAAAGTCAATCAAAATGAGTCGACGTAAAAGTTATGGTATGCAAAAAGAAAATTATTGTAAATATCTTAGCCAAAAACTTGAAGGGTTGTATGTGCGCACTTAATTTGCACCTCAAAGGGAAGTGCGTATTACACCATGTTTGTCGGGGCGAAACATTTTCAGGATGGAATCAATCCTCAACACTAAAATTAAAAAAAATTGTTTGAAATTTAATTACAGTACATGTATTTTCCTGTTATTTATTATTATTTCAATCATTTGTTTATTTTGTATATGAATCTCGTGTAGTCACTATGTATATGCAGGCTAACAAATTGTGAAATGCATTTAAAAAATAAATTTAAACAAACACCCAGACTATCAGACCTATATGACACTGTAAACAATTTACAAGTACACGTGTACCAAATACATTCATTTTTTTCTATATAAGAAAAGCTCTCTGTTTATAAGCTAAATGCAAGTGTTTTACATTTTGTGTATGGAAATTTGATTGAGAGAATTCGAAATTAAGAAATGTTTGAGAGTTAGGGCTATATACCAGCTTGCGACTAATATTGAAAGAACATTGCCGGTAATCCCCCCCCCCATTTTTCTCAGTATTGGGATATTTTTTCTTCACCGTTTTCGAATGAAGTGATCAAATTCATGTGTTATGCCTGAAATTTTACTGAACATGAACATCCTAAAAATACATGAATTAATATTTTATCACTCGCCGTGTTGTCGCTGCATGTTAATTCTAATACACGAGAAATATTTAAAATATACCGTTCATTCTGACTTTGTTGGCAGAATATAAATTTCACAATACTAGCTGGTCATCCTAACATGTTTCCGCAATATGTGAAATGATGAATAAAATTACATTTTGCAACTATGTCACCTTTTAGATCTTGCATATTCCAAATGTAAAGATATTTACACTCGTATGTAAATGTGATTACGTTAAACAAATGACGTTGTAGTCATAAATAACGCCATAAATACAACATTTTGGCAATATAAAAGCAAACTTTGAAATTATTTGGCAAAAAAACTAGCGAGAAGACATATTGATTTTTTTTATCTCAATAGTTTTAATTTTACTTCATCTGGATATTTTGAAATTTCTGACTTATTCGTCTACGTCTTTAAAAAGTTATCCAACCTTTTTTAAAGAAACTCTTTCCGCAAAATTGGCTTAAAAACGTCATTTTTCTATATATTTCAATAGTAAAGCGTAAAAATAGTACTAAAAACTATACCGCGTTTACAGTAATACAGCATTGATACTACGTAGACAAATTTCATAAAAATTACAGATAAAATGCTTTAAATTCTAAGGAACATTATATCAAATTTTCAGGATATGTTTTCTCGTAAGAATTTTAAAGTAGTAAGTCCGCGACCTACCTTAAGTACAGTCCTCTGTTATTGAATTTTAACAATAATTTTATAATTGTTGCTTCCTGAAGGAGGATAATTCAAACTTATTTGTTTTAAGTTTTGTCATTCCTGATATGCATTATATCAAGGATTTCATGAGAAGTAAATTCTAGGCAACACGCCCTTTAGCATAATTCAGAATCGCAAAGAAAATGGTTTTAAAAAATGAAATAAAAAGTTGGGCCCATTGATGTAAATTTTGAGATACGGATCAGAATATGCAATTTTCAGGCGAAAACAGATAAATTTATTTTGATTTCTTCAATTTTTCTTCAATTTCGGAGAAAATATTTTGAATGAATGTGTATTCTTTATGTTATTAGAAACCTACATTAAATAGTCCTGCATGAAATACGATTATTTCTCTGAGTAAAGATACATGTATATAGTAATATGGTTGCATATTTCTGCTCCCTACACGCAAGATAAATTATGTTAACATGCAACATAATTATGTAGACATGCGACTTATTTATGTCAACATGCAAAATAATTATGTTGACATGCAAGTTACCAATCTCTTTAGAGAATCTAATTTTAATGTTGGTTAAAATACTTACTAACGCCATTATATGACATGATACAAGCAAGATGCAACAGATTTATGTTGACATGCGACTTATTCATATATTATATTAACATGCAATTTAATTATGCAGGCATGCGACTTATTTATGTCATCATTTAAAATAATTATGTAGACATGTAGTATATTTATGTTAACATGCAAAAAAAATTATAAAGTCAACATGCGAGTTAATTATGTCAACATGCGAGATATGTATGTTGACATGCAACTTATTATTTTGCATGTTGACATAAATATCTTGCATGTTAAGATAGAACTAGCATGTTGACATAAATAAGTCGCATGTTCACATAAATAAGTCTTATGTTGACATAAATAAGATGCTTGTTAAAATAAACATCTTGTACATTAAAATATAACTCGCATGTTGACATAAGTTGCATGTTAACATAATTATCTTGCATATTGATATAGATAATTAAGTCGCATGTCTACATTATTATGTTGCATGTTAACATAAATAAAACGCATATTGACATAGATATCTTGCATGTTAACATTATTATCTTGCATGTTGACATAAATAAGTCGCATGTCAACATAATTCTGTTGCATCTTGCTTGTATGATGTTGTATACCGGCGTTATAAGTATGTTTACCAACATTAAAATTGGATTCTCTAAAAAGATTGATAACTTGCATGTCAACATAATTATTATGCAAGTAGACATAATTATCTTGCATGCTGACATACTTTTCTCGCATGTTAACATAATTTATCTTGCATGTAGGGGGCAGAAATATGCCATCATAATAATTTGGATTTCAGACTGGCCGATCAACTACTGATGCGATATTCGCGCTTCAAAGTTTAATATCACAAAAGTTGAATAACAAACAACGTTTATATTGCTGTTTTATTGACTATAAAAAGGCATTTGATACAATTAACAGAGAAAAATTATGGTATAAGTTGATTAAATTGGGGATTACCGGAAAATTCCTTCGAATCATCCGATCGCTTTATGTCGACGTGCGCGCTTGTGTCAAGAATGCTGGAGAGATATCCGTAGAATTTCCAGTAAACACCGGGTTGCTCCAGGGGGAAGTGTTATCACCAATACTATTCAATATGTATGTTAACGACTTGGAAAATCACTTCATAAATGACAAATGCCCATCCGTAGAATTAAGGGAGCTAAATCTTTTTGTTTTAATGTTCGCAGATGACACCGTAATATTCGCTAACTCACCCGAAGAATTACAGTATATGCTTGACGCGTTACACGGATATGTTACCTCGTGGAATTTGACTGTTAACACTGAAAAAACCAAAATTTTAGTATTCAGAAAAGGAGGATGCGTAAATTTTTCATGGACATATAACAATGAAATTTTGGAAATTGTCGACTCTTTTAATTACCTAGGATTATGTTTAAATTATAACGGTAAATTCAATGTTACGCAAAAGAAATTAGCTGAACAAGGTCAAAAAGCATTATTTGGTTTAAACCGTAATAATTTAATTTTGTTTGTATTCTAGCCTCTGATTGGTTAATATCCAAAAAGGAACACAAATTATTTCTGTATAACCTGGTTTGGTATGGGGACACACCCCCCTGACAACCAGCTGAATCGTCTGTATCCATGCAATCATCTCATTTCTAGTCCTCCGGATTCATGGAAAATTCCAGATTTAATAAATGTACCTTTTACTTCGAACAGTAACTCGGATCTTACCACATGTAATCAAACAACATGGCTGCTAGGACTATGTATCAGTTTTTACCTCCCCTCGCTTCCCATCACTTCCGTTACTACGGTTGTATTATTGAGCGGCAAATTTGAACTAATAAAAAGCAACGAAATTTTACAACCACAGTTGTTTAATGATTTTAAAATTAAATTATAAGGAATGATTCTAATTCTTGGCCAAATTATTCGAGTATAACCAGGTTTGGGTCAGTTTACGCTGTTTTATAATCCGCTTCGCGGATTATAAAGCGTAAGCTGACCCAAACCAGGTTATACTCGAATAATTTGGCCAAGAATTAGAGTCATTCCTAAAATATACAGAAATTTGAATTCAACGTCGAAACCCGATGTCAACTCTTTGATACATATGTTGGAAGTGTTATCTCGTATGGAAGCGAAATCTGGGGTTTTCATAAATCTCCGGAAATTGAAAGACTGCATTTATCCTTTTGTAAAATTACCCTCGGTGTTAGGCGCAATGTATGCAATTATATGATATATAGAGAATTGGGACGATATCCACTTATTATACAAAGGAAATTGAAAATTATGAAATTCTGGTGTAAATTATTAAAAACAGAAAACTGCATTTTAAAATCTTCTTATGAATACCTGCGATATGATGCAGAGAATGGGTCGGGAACAAGTATAAACTGGGCGCGTGATGTAAAATTGGAACTATTTAGATTGGGTCTGGGAGAATTTTGGATAAAACAGCAAGCAATAAACTTTGCTCATTTTATGCACGTGTATAAAAATAGAATCCTAGATATATACCTCCAAGAGTGCACTGCATTCATGGATAATTCGTCAAAATGCTTTCTATATAAACATATTGTCCAATCTGACTTCTGTAAAATGCAATCCTATTTAACAAAACCTTTTCAGAGTAATTTAAAAAAACATATTTCCCGCATTAGACTTTCGTCTCACTATCTTAACATAGAATGCGGAAGGTACCAAGGCAAAAGTAGAGAGGATAGATTATGCGATGTTTGTAATACACGTGAAATAGAAGACGAATTCCATTTCATTCTTCAATGCCCTAGATATCTAAATTTAAGAAAAAAATATATAAATGAATATTATTACAAATCGCCAAGTACTTTTAAATTAATCCAATTGTTGGGTACCAACCGCATATCTACTTTAGTTGGTTTAGGGAAATATATTCATTATGCTCTAATATTACGTAACGAAGATCAATCAGGTTAACCTAATTTCTATCTATGTAAGGTTTATATTTTCAGATGTCTGTACATTAAAACATCATTGCTATACATTGTATTATAACTTTGAATTATGTATTGTGCTGCTTATTGTATTGTACTTAATTTGTTCAATATATACTATTGTATACTATAAATGAGTGGAACTGTGGGACTGAGGAACACTTGACCAGGGGTTTCACCCCCCTATTTAGGCTCACTGAGAGTCTTAAATTTTGTAATATATCTTATTATATGTTATTTTTGTAAACTGATGGGCTGTATTGCCCAAAGTTATATCCTGAATAAACTAATTAATATAATATAGGGCTAAAGTTCTAAGATATTGAATGAAAACAAATATGTCGATTTTAAGCATTTCATTCTAAATATCCTTCAACACAATGATATATCCCCTTTCATCTTTTCTCTTGTCGATTTGAACATGTATTTTCCTATTGTACATGAAGAGAGGTATCATAAGGAGGCGGGAGAACTGTTAGTGAATGAGATTATATAATTTTCATAGTTTTATTCAGTCCGACAGGCGCGGATCTAGAGGGGGTCGGAGGATTTGAAGAGTTATTAAACGTATTTACTTAAACAAATAAAAATGACCTTGGACCCCCCCCCCTTAAAAAAATGTTGACCTCACCACCACTACCAAGATTTTTTTTCACATTATTTTGGGAATGGAAATAACTTTTGGCTTCTCAGGAAATTTACTTGGTTTGATACGCTTGGGACATGGTAAAGTTTGTTTTTGTTTTGTTTGTCAGGAAATTTCTGGGTTAGCGTTTTTGGACTGGAGCGGACCCCGCCCTAGTAAAATTCCTGGATCCGAGTGTGATCCGTTGTAAAATTTTATTCGTTAATTTTGACATTAAAGATAAAGACCAAACTCTATTTCCAAACGCTGACGAGTAAAATACCTTAATTATGAATCAGGCCATCTTCTATCAACTTTCCAATCTTTTCAAAATGTTCCGTTTAACATAAAACAAACTGCTGTTTGGAGTTAACACAAAAAATATTTAATGTTGTACTTCTACGTAAAAACACACACACACACACACACACACACACACACAAAACTAAGAGCGCGTTACATGTATACACAGCCCACTAAAGAATTCTGATTTTGTGGAACATGTATCTTTTATGCAGATAGAGTATTCTGTCCTTTGATCAAGAATAAAATAAATTGAAATGTACAGTTTATTACTTAATTTGTAATCAAATCAAGCATTCATAACATTTTTATAGGCATTCGTGCCTGTTATTGAATCTTTTCCTTCAGGAAATAAAATGATATTGTTTCAAGTAGATTTAATTCACTTAAAAGCACTTACAAGCTCGGAGGAAGCGATTTAAGAGAGGTGGCAACCAAATATCATCAGTTTGGAGGGCACTTATAAGCAACACTTCCTTTACAAGCAAATTAAAAAAAGGTATTAGCAGGGTTGGGGGCAATTACTTTAAAATGTACTTAAATATACTTCAAATACATTCATTTGATAATTTTGTCAATTACTTGAAATTATGTACATTGATTTAAACAAATGTAATTAATAACGCTCAAATACTTTGAAGAATTAAATTAAATACATATCGAATACTTTAGTTTTATTTCCAAACATTTACAAATACATGAATATTTTGAAGCAGCAATATCATTTAGTTTGACCTTTCCTATTGCCCTGGGCATTGTGTTTATGCTTAATACTTGCATTATTAGGCATTTAATTATTGAATAAATACAAGCTCATACCAAATGTACTGGTATGCATAATTATAAAACGCCTGTTTTAATATTTAACTTGAAAAATGTTATTGAAATGTAACTGAAAAATACATGACATTTTTGGAATGCATTTAAGAACATCCAATTACTTGTAATTGCATGCAAACTCAATTACAAATACTTTCATTTTTTTTTTAAAAATATATATATATTTAAATTCGGTAAATTACAATTACGCATTTCAATTATAGTAACCCCAACCCTGGTTATCAGACGTTATTATTGAGGGAGCACAAGCACAAGCAATAAGTAGCTGTGTTTTCTATACTATACTATATATCAGCAAAATCATCGGGGAGAAGGCTTCCCGGCTCTTAAATTTTAGTGATTTTAAAAGTAAAATTTAACCTTATAACTAGCCTTCATGGATGTATTTACACCCCTTTCTACAAACACGAACACATTTAAGTATCAGTAATTAAAACATGAAAAAATTTCTCATCAAAGAATTTTCTTCTAGTCAAACTTACTTGCTTGTCATTAACCTGAAATTTGAACTATCTACTTCTATTTCTTGTATTCAAGTCACCCACTCCCACCCTGTGTCTTTCATCATGTCACACACACCATTTTTCATCATCCCCCTCCCTTCATCGTGTGTCATGACACCTCTTCACTCATATCTCCTCATTTTACAGAAACAATAAATTTTCAAATAATATTATGAAATATTAACCCAAAATGCATGAATTCTGAATAAGAATAATTTTCCATTTGTAAATAAAGAATATAAGGAAAAGAATACAGTCACATTGATTATTTTCAGTATCTTAAAATTTCATAAAACTGTGAATTTTTTGTATAGAAAAGTAAAATTATAATTACTGAGTGTCATTTAGTAGGACATTTTAATAATTAAATTCATCTTAATTATGATATCTTTTAAATGTAAAAAAAAAAAAAAACAAACAAAAAAAAAACAAAAAAAACAAAAAAAAAACACTCAAGTTTAACTGCTTTCTGATATACATATTAACAATTAGCTGCACAATTCCATGAAAAAAAAAATAGACTTCAAATCATAGAGCTTCAGATGTAATATACGTGTGTCACTTTTAGAAATTATTTTCCTAAAACGGTCTATGTTTCAAAGTATTTTATGCCAAAAAATTCTTAAAACTTTTAACTACTTATGTTTTCATCCCCTTCCCCCTCCAGAAAAAAACAAACAAACAAACAAACAAAAATATCAAAACAAAAACAAAATTAAAAAATGTTATTAAAAAACTGATGGCAGATCTTTAATGTAGAAAAAATGATTAAGTATAAATCATCTCTCCGATTATACTGATTGCAATTTTAACGTATTATTATTAATATTTCAAACATGGAATCTAGTATCTTGCTCGAAAAAAAAAATGTATTTAAGTTTGATATAATTAGCTAGGAGTTAAATTTTATACATATACAAATAATGTACGTAATTTGTTAAATTGCTCGCTGAGGTGGCCATACTATGTAAACAATTTAAAGAGAGAATATCCAAAACGAGAACTATAAAAATGACGACAGGTTAGAATCTGGTACTTGTAATTGAATTAAATGTCATGGACTTTATCAATCTCACGATATATAACATGCAAACGTGAATGAAGTGCGTCAGTGCGCACGCGCGATAGATAAGCGACCTTTAATTGTTGCCCATTCATAAAACAAATTCCAGCGTAGTGTTGTAGTAAGTGAACAAGAAAAGAATGACAATGCATTTTTTTCACTTTCAGCCTTTCCATCTTGTTTAAGATTACCTACCTCTGAATGAAAACAATTAAATCCTTAAATAGGGTCGATCCAATCATTTTAAATGGGGCTTCTACAAACTTTTAAATAGAATTTTATCGATTTGTTTAAAAGAACATTTTACTGAGTTTTAAAGCAAGATCCGTTTTCTTTCTGTATTAAAATTGCTGTATCAAACTGGGTCGATTTGACTTAAATTTCATTAATGCGTTTTATGTATTTAGTTTGCATGCTTATACCCTTTCCCTTTTTCGCTATACTACATCTCATTTAAAAAAAAGAGACGGTACAATTTAAAATTCTTCAGGAAAGATGATAAAAACAAACAATGCATGCCTGGAAGAGTATAAATTATTGGACCTATTTTGGTTGTAAATGATACAAATATTAAAATTAAAAATATCAAAAATTGTAAACTTTCTAAGATGTTCTAAATTCTACCTTTCTGCAATCATCATTATTAATGTATACAGCTTTTTGTCATTTTAAATCACATTATTTTGAAACTTTGAATAAAAAATTAAAATCTATGCATGTTAAACTTTATATTCATTTTATTTACAAAGACATGACTGTTTAGTTGTTATTTTCAGGATTTTTGATAAAAGTTTGTTTGTATCATCTGTCCTTCGTATAATAGTAATTCAATCAATTTCAAAATCATCTTAAATGCATTTTAACGATTCACTAAATCAAAAGAACTTGTGTCCAGTTCTTTTGCGTAAAACGTGTTCAAAAGAAAAAAAATCTTTTTCTATCTTGACAAATTGTCATTCAAGAAGAAAGACAGAAAAACTGCTCAGAATCAAAAGCAATCTTACTAGATTTTAAATTCCGATTTATACACTGTAGCAAGTGCAACATGACCTCTTTCATGAGAGGAAACTTCCTTTATTTTGATTTTATTCTATGTGGATATCGACCGTTAATATTGGATTGACGGTTGAATTTTTTTTCGCCTTTTGTATTGAGAGAAAAAAAGCACCTAGTAAAAGACCCGGCATTGTCTGGAACTGAAAAGAAGATTTGTGTATTTGACGGGTTGTATTCTCTATCAATATTCTGTCTGGGGGATTTATCAATTATTCGTGTAAAAATCCTTACAATGAATTAAAAAAAAATGAAACCGCCTTGTTGGAGTTGGAATGTTTTTTGTTTAAATGATATTCCACTAAAATTCATGGAGCAATTATCCGGCATAATTATAGTTGATAATATGGCAATCGTCACGAACAGATTTCTGATATTATAGGAACCTGGGGTACTTGAGAGAGTTTTTAAAGTCGAGGGATTTCGAGAAAAAAAGAAGCAAACTTGGTCCCCTTTTTTCGGAGGTGATAATTAAGTGTGAATCCATAAAATTGTTCAGAGCCTGGCGAAATTTCCTAAGCCATTTTATGTAAAAGTAAGTATACATTTGTATACATATATAAAAATATGTATATGTTCTCTCTCTCTCTCTCTCTCTCTCTCTCTCTCTCTTAGATTTGCACAAGTATTAAAACCAAATGCAGAAAACTTGTTCACAGTTACCGTTGAAGTATGTTTGGTTATACATGTTTAATCTGTCATTGGTTTTGAAAAGGGGTGATATTCAATCCCTTTAGACATTTTTAAGGGATATACTGCAATGTAATATCAATACATGTATAAGTAGCACACGCCCTGTATTGAAAATATTTCCACACATTGTTACAATAAAGTGCATGTAATAAAAGCGATTTAAATACATCAAGAAAGAAATTTCAAAATCTTTAAACATTGGTAAAATAAGAGTTATTGTTTGAGGTGAAGAATGAAGACTTTAACTGTGTTTTAAGGGCATGTTCTGCATTTAATGTGCATTTTAAGGTTAGTTTTGAATCTGAAATGCAGAAAAAATGTTTTCCGAAAAACATGCAAAAGTGCTGTATAAATCAACTGATAAAGATGAAAAGAGAATGTTGGGGAAAAATTTTCGAATTTACATGAAAATGTATATATTATAATAATTAAACAACTGTAATAATACAGACTGCGCTTCCTTCAGTACGCACAGAATTTTTTTCTGTACATTTATAATATTTGGTTTATTTTATGTACCGAAAAAATTAATAACAATAAAAACAGATTTAAAAAAAATAAATAATATTACTTTGACCAAATGGTAAAAATAGATGAAAGAATAAAGTTATAAATCAACCAATCAATCAATTAAGATTTATAAAAAGAAAGTTTTGGAACTGGAACTTCCTACCCCTCCCCCCCCCCCCCAACCATCAAGCCCCCGCAATAAACAGGTCAGATGTTATAAAGTGGATTGACAGTGAAAACCAATTTTCGTTGAATTCCACAAAAATACATGTTTATCTCTTCCGAAACATTTTTTTTTTATAGCTTGGGCAATGAACTTATAAAAATTCCCTTCCGCCTGTATTTCCGTTAAAGGTCGACTCTTATAAACAACAGGTCCGGAATTTACGACCAGCTTATGTATTTGCAACAATGAGAATTATTTTTAAATCGGATCTTAGTTTATTTAACAACATAGCGGCCTTTTTAAATTAGACCGAAAATAGGCCTAGTACAATCCACAGTGGAAAGGTTTTTCCCCCGGTTTTAATCATTTACCTGCTGAAGTAAAAAGAAGAAAAAAATTGACGTGCTGAACTTGGATCTGATTGGTGGCACACATTTGCAAGTGATAGGAAAATCGATGTTTTTGCTAAAATTCTCAATGTGAGGATTGCATTCACCGCCTTATATTTGTAAGTCTTCTCTCTCTCTCTCTCTCTCTCTCTCTCTCTCTCTCTCTCTCTCTCATATTGTTTTTCCAGCGTAATTTTCCTCATGGGTGGTTCATCTCCATGCAAAGATAGCTGCAGATCTGTAGCTCGCTGGTCTAAAAAATGGGATGGACGACCCATTCTTTTTTTCAGACAAGCCAAAAATTAGTCGATTCTTTATATTAAGTATCTTTTTCTTCTTGATCCTACATATATTCGTGGCTTTTAATATATATGCTAGTTTGCTTTTGTGCGCGCGTGTGTGTGTGTGTGTGGGGGGGGGGGGGGGGGTTGGGTAATCAATAAATAAGAGAGTACAGTAAATGATTCTTATATTAAATAGATAATATTAGATAGATAGATAATGAATTAATTAATCTGGAAAATTAATGTCAAATTATTTTATCAAATTTATTTTGGATCTACAGGAAATGCTATCTGTGAGTATAGTATGTATTATCCTATCGGCGGAAAAATTAAAATCATTGTAATATATAAAATTTGTCCAAAATGTTGTAAAAAATTCCATTTTTATTATTTTGTTTTAATTTATTTTTTGAGCGGGCTCAAATAGATTTGCTATTTTATCCTGTTTAATATATAATATTTTTTGTGAGTATTCACATTATTATTTTCCCTTAAATTGCATTGTTCAAGAACTTCATTTCAAAAATAAAGTACAAATTTTAAAGCTGAATGCAAAATATAAGACCAAGTATTCTTTCATTGTTATTTTGTACCAGACACTTCGAATTCTTTCAATATTTATTGCCAGTGTCATACCAGACATTCTGCAATATTACCTATAACTTGTTAAGAACCCCACTTGAATTAATTCATTACGATCACAATCCGTTTTTATCCGTAACATTGTGTTCTGTAATGTTATGTAATCATTATGTAATATCATTATAAAAGATATGGTTAATATTTACGAGCCGATACGACTCCTTAATACCTCTTGAAAATATTTATATCTTATTCTTAAACCAATTGAGAAAAGTAAACGAGCTAACAATAGATTGTTGCACAAAAAATTAACTTAATCCGTGAGGGAGCAGTAAAAGGTTTTTGAATTATTTTTTAATCGGATAACATTCAAATTTGAATTGTGCAAATATTTTTTTTTCAAAGATAATGGCAAGAAAACACAATGACAAAGCGAAAAATCACCTTTTAAATTTTCACGCTGGACGCACATTAGAGGTCATCTTTTTTAGGGTACAAAGAGGTCATCTTTTTTAGTGTACAAAGGTCAATAGAACTTTTATTAGTGCCGATTTTTCATACTTTCTACTTTTCCACTACAGAGAACCAAATATCCAGCATATCTTCTTGGAATATCCTGAGGCTGGATGATTTACAATTTCATGTAAACTTAAAGTATTTGCTGTCTAAAAGAGAGAGATTAAAAAGTACTACCATGAAAACTCATGCAAGATAACACGTAATCTACTTGTATGGTACATGCAATTAGAAATAAACGGAATTGAGAAGGAATACCGCCCCCTGTAAAATATGTCAATTAAGAAATAAATAACAAGTTTAAAAACTTCAATGGGAATTGAAGTGGGTCGGTCACGTGATCAAATCCTGTGAAGGCCGAAGGCCTTCTCAGAAGATTTGATCACGTACCGACCCACTTCAATTCCCATTGAAGTTTTTAAACTTGTTATTTATTACTTATATATACATTTGAGACGGACAAACAAATGTAATCGAATATAAATATAGCACTAACTGTGCGTCGTAGATTTTGACAAATTACGCTAGGTGTAAATCGGCTTGAAAAGCGGTTACGCTTCAAATTCATCTGGCAAAGGATTCTGTTTTGAAGGGAATATTCTGTGAAAGGCTACTTGTGATCAATTATAGTGAGCATATTGGTGTCTGGGAATTTTTGTATTCATGAGATTCCATATTCGATGTTAAAAAACACAAGAAACACGTCCGATGTTTGATAATAAAAAGTTGGAGGAATTTCGGTCGGAAAGGGATGGATGGAGACACTTGTCCGGACCAGATAACTTGAAATCAAGTACAAAATTTGATCAAAAACATAAAATCTACTATTTCAGTAAGGCATATTTATTAATTTATGATGTTGGGAGACACTGGCGACAGCTTACATTGTTAAGACAACGTCACAAAGATCTCGATGATGGAGGTGTGCCTACCGAACTTCCAAAGTGCAGTGTTTGTCAGCTGTTTGTGGCGTGATTGCATTACATTGATATTTTTCAACAGATTTTCAAATTTATTGTGAGTAAAGTTTAATGAAAAAAAAATTTATAGCATTCAGAGCTCTGCGAGAAAAATAAGGGTAAACGTTGAGACTATGCAGCTAGACATGAAACTTCTAACTCGTAGTTTTCCATTCTCTATGTAAAATCGATCAAGAACTGTATTAAATACTCGTTCACATTGTAAATAAAATGATTATTATTTCACTTCAGTATTTTGTACATTTTTATGCATGAAAAACATGCTATATTGCTTAGTGGAGTAAGTCTTTTTGTGTAGATATTACTGCGCTGTGTGATTAGGTCACGTAATGACCTATGACCTTCGAAAAACTTCATACAGGTATGAAGATATTTGCTCTCTGCATGTTTATATAATAGAGAGATACCACAAATGTATATATTATGTCATCAATATGATGATAACAAAGGTGGATTTTTTTCGGGGGGGGGGAGGGGGATCTGCTCCTTTAAATCGTTTACCCTATTTTTATCAATGCATTTTCAACAAATCTTTAAAAAAACAAATGATAAATTCTATTTTAAAAAGTAAATTTCAAACGAAAACACGCATTTAAAAGAAGGAGTGGTAAATCATTAATTTTCATAAAATTGGATATTCAAAGCTCAAAATCCAAAATAAAGCATTTACAAAACAAATTAAAGTTAGTTGAAACTGATGCATCAATCCCTGTTTATGAGATTGCATGTTGCACCGCAAAAACTATTGTGGATTTTTTTTTACAAAATAGGTTTACGTAAATATATACTTCTAATAGTGATGTTTGGAGGGGAGGAGATCGGGAGATGGGTTTGATGGGGAGGGGGGGGGGGGGGAGAGACGCTTGTCGTTCCGTGCATATTTTCGTTGGAAACAATATGCACCTATCCATACTGCACATATAGTCACCCTTCGGCACATATTGTTACCAGCTGAAAAATTATTCGTATGTATATATGTGCATATTGTCGCCGGAGATGATATATAAGCCTAACCTTACCGCACAATCATGATCCCCCCCCCCCCCCCGTCAGGACTCAACATTAACGTTAGACGGAATTGTTACCTTCACATATTACACGGTTCAGCATTAACTAAATATCCTCTGGTTCATCGGACAAATTGCCAATCAATTTTACTTGTGCAAGGTCATTATTTACTTGTCTGACTCTGACTCGAATACGAAGAAATTTGAGGGGGAAAAAATCAAGAATGAAGTAGTTATGTATAGAATGTTGACTTGTACAAATTTATTTAATTATTAAATGATATAAAATAAAATAACACGGTCTGTAACCTCGTTTTAAGCATCAAGTGAGGTGTGAAATAAGCTTGTTTTTTATATTTATAATATTTCGTAATGCTAAAAAGAAAAGAAAAAAAGAACTTGTCCGATCGGACAAGTGTGTTTGGAGGTTGACTTGTCTGATCACAAAAACGAACTGGACACTCGTGCGGACAATCGGACAAACGTTAATGTTGAGTTCGGAAACCCAAATGTGCCTCTGCGATAAATTCGTAGCTAGACATAAACTTTCTTGGAAATGGAGAAAGCAGGAATCGAAAAGAACTGTAGTAATTACAGGTTCATTGTATCTGTATGCCTCTAAATGATCTTAAAAGAATCAAATTGAAAAGGAGGAGGGTACAACTTTCCAACATGACCGATTCTAAAACTAATTTGGGGATATTTGAAAGAATTTGATAATGGATTGGGGCAATATGTTCCAGAGTGAATATTTAATTTACCTCAAAAGTTCCTTATAATTCCAGTGTTTTATTTATTTATTTATTTATTTATTTATTTATTTATTTATTGCTTTTAAATAGACTTCGAAGGAGAAAGTGCGAGGCGGGTGCACTTCAGTTTGCTCGTACATGTACCATCAAATGCCCACACATTTAAGTGAGAATATCGGTACTTTGAACCCTTTTAAATGAAAAAAAAAGTTTTGAAAGGGGGGAGGGAGTGTTGTTGTTGTTGAAGGAGGTGGTTGGATGTATAACAAATACATATTTGGAATTTTAGGGAAGAGACATTAATGAATCCCTGTTTAGGTTGCAAATGGAAGAAATGGGACACTGATCTGTTAAAAAAAAAGTCCCTTTAATGTCTTAATTATATTGTATGCAATTCTGCATGTACACCAGATATTGTATAATCAGGTTCTAAATGTACATGTACGTGATAGCGATTGAATGGCAAAATTGATATTAATTCATCGCTCTTTTATAGATCTTCGGTCTTTTAATCTAATTTTATAATTAAAGTAGACATGCAATTTCGTAAATGATATATTATGTGCCGGTATATTCGTTGGAAATTGTTTTAAATATTTCCGTGAAATATATATTTTATGTGTAATTTTAGTCCGCTTAAGCGAGTATTGATTACTCAATTAATCAACATGCCATTTGGGATCCAAAATGAACAAGTTATTCGTATTGCTTTTCAAATTGCATATCTTATTTAGAACAAATTAGAACATACATTATTAAACCCTAGTTTCATTTGATGAGAAATGGGCCTAAAAATCTATCTATCATTGTTGAAATTCCATTGATGCATGAAAAATTAGTTGAAAAATATCTGTGTTAATTTTTTTTTTTTTTTTTTTTTTTTTTTTTTTTTTTTTTTTTTGTTAAATGGCGTTGCTATGTTGTATAATTGATGACCAAATTGAATTGAGAACGTGACGATTGCTATTGAACCCGTAACAAAAACAAAAATTTTTGACCGCTACTCGTCACGTTTCACGATAATAAAGATTATTTAACTTCAAATAGCACAATCTTGACTTTACAAAACCAATCAACACCAACAAAAAACACAATTGGTCTCTGAACAAAAAAACTCCGAAGATGCCAAACTTAGATTTTTTTTCTTCAATTTATGCGTCAAAAACTTTTAATGTGTATTCTAAATCAATATTTCTGATCCAAAGTCTCTTCAATTTTAAATTGAAATTTATTTAACAGTTGAGAGGATGAAAAAGGGGCGATCAAATTTAATGTAAATTAGATATTCTAATTGGATTAAGAATTTAGGTCCTTCACAGTAATAAAGTTAATGACTGGAGGGTTTTAAAGGACCCGGATTACGACAAGTGCCCTTTGTATTCAGGTACTATGCATATGTTTTTCATTCACACCGCATATTTTGGTTTGATAAGCCGATTAACGATAGGGAGCTTAGTGGAATTCAAAATAGAAGGAGAATGTATTGGACTAACTAATATCATAAATATTTCATACGAAGGATTTAAGTTTATTAACCAGTCCCTCGATAGTGTTCGGGAAAAAAAATCATTCAATTCAACTGACCGTACCTATAATTATATATAATTGGTCATTGACTCCGGGACGAGAACTGCTCAGCTCTCGGAGTTTGCGCGGATTGAGTTAGGATTACAGCGTATGTGTGTGTGCAATGATTTAGATGAATCTGGGTCACGTTCGCTTACTCTAATGTCGTAGATAAGTAAAAACTCTCAATCACTTTGGACATTTTTAGTGTACTGGGTAGACCTACCTTTGGATTGAGCAATTAACGGGTAAGAAAACCTGGCTTTACATGTATAAAAGTTTAGCAAGTTAAGAAAACTTTAAACTCATATACGATTTGATTATTTTGTAAAGAAACATTAATGTTTGATTTTTTCCGGTGATGTAAAAAATGCCTTTCTCTATAAGAACAGAAAAAATGTGCCCCCCCCCCCCCAAAAAAAAAATAAATAAATAATAAATAGCATTTTGGTGATGGAATTCATGTTTGTAATCAATCACAGCTTTTTCAGTTTGTCTGTTAATATAACTTTTGTAAGTTAAGAAACCTCTGTGCTAGTACATCTGTACATAGTTTAACCTCTAATTTGAATACCCTCAATAACCATGCAGACATCTCTGTCTGATTTTTTTCCCCTTACATGTAACATATAAAAAATAAAATGCCATTCTTTATATCTCTGCGATAATATGCACAAGAATTACACGGAAGTTAAATAAATATTTTAATTTCAAATACAAAAAATAGAAAATAAAAAAAAAAATAAATATATTGTTTGAAAAAAAAAAGCGACGGTGGTCTTTCAGATATTCGGGTTTTCTAGGTTCCTCCTAATGTCCTATGTTTAATTACTGCATATCAAATTATAGGGCTTTATTGATTAAAGTTTGATAATTTCTTGCTGAACAAATAAAGTGCAATTTCGTCTACACCCTGTTTAAATAGATACTCGATGTTTGTAAAACAGCTATCTTATCTAGAAACAAGACATTTATGAACAGCGACTGACTGCCGGTAGATCGTAATTTCTAACAGACTCTTAATTCGAGCCGAGATCTCAAGGCAGATAGTTTTGATATTTTTCTGCATATGTACATATACTTGTACTATATATCAAGCAGAAATATGATTAATGGTTTCCTGTGATATTTTTTTTACTAAGCACGCAGCGTGTTAATAATTTAATCTCTCTCTCTCTCTCTCTCTCTCTCTCTCTCTCTCTCTCTCTCTCTGAAAATCGATTTGATTTTATAAAATGTTTAATTATTTGCTTGAATGGATTTTTTTTTTTTTTTTTTAAAAAAGTCGCTATATATTTTCTTTTTCCAAAACTATTTTAAATAAAGAACAATGTTTTTATTACAGATAATATACTATATACATGTTTACTAGCTCGATTAAAGATAAAGTTTTCAAATAATTGAATAGGACAATATATCATAGCAACAAAACTAATTCTAAATATATTTTTCGAAAGACCCGGTATCATAAAAAGTACACATTTATTATGTGTTCCAATATTCCTTTCACAGTTTTTTTTTTTTTTTTTTTTTTTTAAATTTCCAGCATTTATTGGCGCCATAAATAAATTGTCGCCAGCGACAATATATCGAAGTTGACAGCAGGTGTTGTCTTTGCATAGATATATAACGATATATGCATATATTTAAAGACAAAGTGCTGTCACACTAGAATCAATAATTAAAATTTAAAATTTAGGGCGAAGAGTTATCTTTGTAATAATAGCAAAAGTTATTATGGCGACAGAGTAACTAGAAAAAAAATATGTTAAGGTCGGGGGGGGGGGGGGGGTAGGGGCGGGGTTAGGATCGAGAATAGATTTTCAATTTTGTCGATCACAAAATTTTAAAGGAAAAATTGACCGAGTCTACACATAATGGAAATTAATATTTAGGACCCCACGAAAACTGCCTACAATGGCACATGTTCAAAAGCAACTTTTATATTTGGCATTATAATGAAAATAAAATAAATAAGATAAAATGAACAAATACATGTATGTATTATCCAGTATTGTCAATTTTAAAGTTATGATTACTTCATTCCTAACTACAGATTTGCTAAGTATTGAAAATAATTGAAAAAAAATTCAAAAACTTCATTACATGTAAGAAACAAGAATAAGTCCGCCCATCCCCCTTCTTAAATTCCACATTTAAAAATATCTAGTAAAGAGGCTTGTAAATATAATCAGTAATCCCGGGAAATATGGATTCTAGTTATACATGAACAATTATCTAGTAAGTTTATTTTTATCAAAATAAATACTGCAAACTGATTAAAAAAAAAAAGAATGCAGAAATTTATGAAAATTGTTAATGTATATAAGCACAAAATTTTCACGCAATTTTTAGCCATGCAGTAAAATACCATTTTTTCTATTCAGGGTATATGCTATGGGATGATTAAACACTTGATGAATTTATAAAAAAAAAAAAAAAAAAAAAAAAAAAAAAAAAAAAAATAGAAGTTTATTTATACTACTTAGCAATATAGATGTACTTTGAAGATTGCTCCTGGAATGCAAAAAATTATATCAACTACATGTGTAATTAATATCGATCATACAGGTATATGCTAAATCAGCGCAGGGAAGATTTTCATGTGTTATTAGGTGATAATATTTTATTGAATAAGAATGAAAATAAAAATACATAAAATGGATGTATCTTTTCAAACTACACAAACTTTGTGATCTGTTAAAAATAATTACGCCATTTTTTAAAATGTTAAATTGTGCGATAATCGGGATTTGACAAACCGTTAACAGATAGATAATGTCAAAACCACCTGCCTTTGATATAATGCCAATAAATTAACCGCACTGGTGCAAAAAGGACAATGCATTTTTTTCTCTCGCTTTAAACCTTTAAATTTCTGAAGATGACACAAATTGTTTCGAATATGATGCGAATATTAGTTGAATAGCCATGCATTCAATCATAACCATCATATCTGATTTTGCACCGTCATAACTTGTAAACGTGACTGCGAGGTATTTAAACTGTTAATCGATTGTTTTATATGCCCTTAAATATATATCGAGGTTAAAAATTTATGACCGAGAAACTTCCGCTCTGATAGCATTGTTTGTATACAATCTTAGTTTTATATCAATTATGACATGTGCTCACGTACTTAACTGAAAGTTACTCTATTGTGTTTGTTCAGTGACTTGGTAACTTGGGAGTTCTTAATGTTTAAAGATGAAAGTGAATTACTAAAGGCATAGATGAAAGAAAATATGTGAAACAGCTTGAATTTGATACCCCTTTGTAAAAGAAGGACTTTATTTTGAGAAAATATAAACTTTGTGTATTTGGAGAAAAGAAGGGAAAATATATATCTTCATTTAAAAAAAAATGGCTGAAAGCAACGGAGTAAAGCATCGTACTTCTCGTAACAGGAACGTCACAGACACTGGAGACGAAATGACGTCATCATTAATTCAGACCAAGAATAATCAGGTATCCTATATTGATGTGGAAACCACCAAAGACTGCTTTACGGATGATACTTGTAGTGAACCAGAGGAAAATCCCGAGAAGTTCCGATGTGACAATTGCGGGAAAATCTTTCTGAAACTTGCTGGAGTGGGGATGTGTGGGATTGTGTTTGGGATAGCTCTTGAGAAGGCTAGGGGTAAGAATTCAGGTTTTATGATTCTAATGTTATGATAATTACATATAGATATATATTATTTATTTCATATGGTTAATAAATCGGTTACATAATAAGCTTAATAGCGAGCGCAGCGAGCGGCGCAAAGCGCCGCTCGTCACTGCGAGCTCTAAGGACAACGCCTGGGCGAAGAGAAAATTCGGACTACAGCACACATTCATTCAATAGAATTTTTCCGCAGTAATTCTGGACCCACAATGCATCGCTTGTTGTTCTCGCTGCTAACTTCGTTCGCGCGGGAGCAACAACTAGAAATTCACAGAAAATAAACTCACCTTAATTTAATGGATACAGATAGTAGATTAAACGTTCTTCGTTAAAATTTTTGCACTTTTTCAAACTTCGTTTCTGGAATTGCAGCTAACACACGACGTCACGTGACGTCACAGTCTAGACATTCCAAATGTCCCGTGCGGTTTGTTAAGATTAAGTGAACAATGCGCTCGCCCCAACGGGCGCACCGTCAACATATTATACAATTATAGACTCTTTAAATAGTGATTAATATGTTTGATATTCACCAGAAAAGTATCAATTTGCCCAAGGCGAAGTCGAGGTCAATACTGATATTTTTCTGGTGAATATCAAAACATATTAACCACCTGAAGAGTCCATAACAGTTTTATCATATATTCCACTATTAAATGAATAAGACATTGAAGGCTGCAGAACGACATCGTTTTTCTTAAACTTCGGTCGCTGAAAGATTTTAAAATGTCCAGATTACAAGTTATAGCTTCCGCGTTTTCCTTCCGTAGTGTAAGACATCATTTCCCTCGAAATGTGTAAATAATAATGCAGTGAAAGGCTTTCAAAACATTTAACTGCTCAGATACACAACTGACTTCAACCGTCTCAGCCATCATAGTTTTAAACGTTGTTTGAAGAGTCATTTGTGACGTCCCAATTGCCGTTGCACTCGCACTGACCCTTCGGTGAATACGACTTTAAATCTTCTTTTAGATATGCAGTTTTATGAACCGTTTGCGTTTTATATATCATATACTAGAACTATAAATATACTATATACTATTTTTTAATGATACGTTAACGTACACGCTTTTCATCAGTATGTTGCTAAAATTGAGATCACATTCTTACGTATTTAAATATAGTATTGTACGTCGCGGGTTCGAATCCCACTGTGGGACGTGGAGACCGATCCTTCGGATGAGACCGTATAAACCGAGGTCCCGTGTCGCAGTAGGTACTGGCACGAAAAAGATCCCTCAATGCTCAATGGTCCTGATTGAGGACGACATCCTGTGGCACTTGTGCATTTCTGAAAAAAATGCAGTGGAATTTTCTTTCAGACAATAAAGACCACAATAAAGATTTTAAGAAGTGTGAAATTTCAAAGAGTTTTACACAACATATCAGAAAAGTGAATTGGGCGACGGATATGGACACTATTTTCTTAAGAAAAAAAAATCACATTTTGAAGCTTTTTCATAAATTCAAGTTATATTCAAATCATATTCAAGCATATTTCAAATCTTGTTTTGCAAACATAAAATTTGTAGGGCATAATAAAGCCAAAATCGTACCTACTTCTTCCAAAGTTTAGTCAGTATGTACGTATGTCTATTCAACATTTTGTTTTACTATCAATAAGTTACAGATGTAGTCTTACGTCATTTCGTTGTTTTTCAAAAAGGCAGAAAGGCCAAAGCTATACGTCTTATTTATTCAACTACATTTTGTACTTCCACGAAAGAAAGAAATTTAAAAAAATAATGAAAAAATAATGTCGATTTTCATTTTTTCCCCTTTTTGCTAATTTCAGTGTTTGAACCAAAGAGTATCAGAGAGCAGATGGTATTTGAAAACTTCATAATGTTGAAAATGTTCCTCTCGGCAGTGGTGACAGGTAAGAAGTGAATTATTTCTCAAAATTTAAATTTTTAACGGCACTAAAAAATATAACCTGTCCTGCAAGAGAAATGGGACCGATAGAAATCTTTGAGTCATGGAAAAAAATTATCGGAGCCAAAAGATAGGCATCTTAACTTTTTCTTTTAATAAAGCCAGACATGGAAGGACATTAATTAATAATTTTTCTGGTGGAGGACTTGATGGCCATGATTCGCGACAATTGTAAGATTATTGAATCGATTTTTCGCACGGGGGAGAAAGGTATATAAGTGCAAAAGCTTCACGTTTAAAGTTTATGAAGTAAATTGCTCCAGACAACCCCTTTTTCCAATTTTGATTCACCAGGTAGAGCAAACGATTTTACTGATATTGATAACACTTAGTAATTTACCCCCATCCCACCCTCCCGCTATCTTGAGACCTCTTGTGGGGTCTGTCTTCTTCAAATTGTTATATATATAGCATGAAACCTTCTCAACATCAATAGAAAAGTTTATGTATCGGTTCGGTACTGAAAGTGTACACTGGGGGTAGCTATAGAAAATATGGGAAGGGAGGGTAAAAGGATTAAGAGGAAAAACTTGAGTCTGGGAAGAGAAAAAGGGGAAAAGTGTGAAGAAGAGGTAGGAAGACAGGGATTTACGGAAAGCTGCGGGGATATGAGATAGTGGTAAGGGGGCCGAGTAAAGGTCTAACTTTGAAGCCCTTCACCGGTATTTGGTGACGTCTCTATATGAACAAGCATTCTGAGAGTATTGCATTAGCAATACTAGTCCCCTACCGGCAAGTGTAATCTGGTTCCCGTTAAAAATTGAAAATGCCTTAATTCCGTCAAAAATCATTGAAGCGGAACGAAATGCAAACTTGATCTATAAGTATTCAAGGTAAAGTCACATACCAAAAATCAGCTCAATATCTCCAAGCGTTTAGAAAAAAAATCCAGGAAAACCCTTAAAGTTGAAAAGGTCGCAATTCTTTCAAAAATCAATAAAGCGAAACGAAATGCAAACTTGATCTGTAACTCATCAAGATACACTCACGTACCAAAAATCAGCTCAATATCTGCAAGCGTTTAGGAAAAAAATGCGGAAAACCAAGTGGGACAGACTGACAGACAGACAGAGGGACAGACAGAGGGACAGACAGACGGACGAACAGACAGGCAAACAGACAGACAGACGGACGGACAGACTCAGAGGAAACCTATAGTCCCCTCCGGTTTCACTGGTAGCGGACTAATAACCAACATACAATCAATCATATACATACACATGGCGTGTTTACGTCTTTACGCATAATATCGTCAAAGATTACAAGACGCTTGGAAATCAAATACAGACCTATACGTCCTATCTACAGCTCACCCTTAAACACGTCCGAAATATAAAGAATTTTTATGAAAATAAAAAAAAATCAAAAATATGTTCAGTGCAAGTGCCCATGTTTCGAGAAATTGGACAAATCTTATCTTTCAATTATATTTCAAAAAATGGATGGCGGGTAATTTGAATTTGAAAATAAAATAAATAATTTATATAATTACATGTGTATAAAAGAAATTCTTTGTTGCAGGCCAGCTGTGTATGGCGATACTCTCGATAATTCCTGCCACAAAGGAGAAATTTGAGGAGGCATCGAAAGGATTCGTCTCCTGCTTTAGTGACAGGGGAATTTTATCGAGTACAGTGGGTCCATTTGTGCTCGGCATTGGAATGTCACTTTGTGGTGCTGTAAGTTGAACACTTTTTTCGATTCTAGATAAATAATTTTAATATACTGTATATATACATAAGTCTAAATGGATTTTAAAGCCTCTACACTCATATCAGCTATCATGCTTCATAGGAAACAAGTTTGAAATCCGTTATTAATGATAGAACGACAGACCCTTATTAGATAGTAACAAAACGGTTGAAACTGCTTAAACAATGAAAAAAAAGGATTTGAATATTTCATATGCATGTTAAATTAGAATGCAAGTCGATTCACACAAATGAATGACGATATTTGATTTTAAATTCGATCTTTAAATTCAGTTATATATTAATAGGAGCCATCCTCTTGTTCGTTATTTAATTTCATCTTATTATACAACCATGAATCTTTAATTAAAAAAATTAAAGTGATCATATCCAATAACAAATCAAAGGAATTTTTCACTTAACAAATATTTAAAATTGTCTGCTTTTTTAGAACTTGACTCCTGATCTTTTTTTTACCGTCTCAAAAAAGTACAATGTATTTTTAGGTTTACCTCCATTTGAGATAGGGGATCTTTTTAAATCAATAAATTGTCATTCTTATTTCAAAACTTGTGATTTGGAACAGTTCTACTAACACAGAAACCTTTGTCTCGATCATTAAATGGCAATCTGTCTTGGCGCTGCAGTTTTAAAGATTGCACGATCTTCAGTCAAATTCTTTACGGAAACTGACAAAGCTATTTCACGTACTTGGCCACGGGGGGTGTTACATGTACCTATCTAATGTAATACTTATCTATTCTATCCGTTCATTGTCGAAAACTTCAAAGGATATTTACAATCGTCGGCTGTATCTTCAAACGTTTGTTCAATAACTTGAAAGATTTAAAAAAAAAATATGAAATTTAATAAGGAGTGCATTTACGAAATCGTAATAAACTTACAACAGAAATTTACTCAATTATACTTTGTATAAAAGTGTGCAATGTAAACTTTTCAAAGGATGAAATGAAGTAATTACAAATTAATTGTAAGCAAATTATTTTTAATATACATCTAGGGGTCTTTTTAAAATTTTTAATCTTATATCACCAAATTAGCAAACGATTTCATTTTGTCCAATTGATAAGAATATAAAATGAACTTGAAACACAACCAACTTTATCATATATTTTTTTAAAAAAAATTATTGATAATTTTATTTTTCAATTTTATTTCTAGTGTCCAGGCATGGTTTTACCACAAGTTGGAGCATGGGTCCCCAACTCGGGTTAGACAACTGCAAACTCAAAATTATTTTACGAATGGAGTTTAAAGTTTTAATTAAACTGCAATTTAAAAAAAATGATATTAAATATTTCATTTATTATGATTTACAATAACTTCATACATTGATAGACTTAAATATTAATTCTTGCCTCCAGTGTTTACCTTACTTGGTGCTTTGATTGGTGCTCTTACGTACGGGTTGCTTGGTTCCCAGCTCTCTGCGGTGACGAAACCTAAGTTCTGCATTAAGCATCAACAGTAAGTTAAATTCTTTAATAATTAACAGAGTTACACTTCTTTATTAAAGTCTAAGAGCTCTCTCTAAATTGATAATTTATCAGATTATTTTTAGCGGTTTAGATCTATTTGTCCGGATCGAAACACCCGAGAAGTTACGGAAATATCAGCTGTCATCTTACCTCAAGCTTAAAATCTAAACTATTTTAAAATATATTTTGAATTTTTGACTTGTTAGAATTGAAATTTACTCCAGTGCGAAACGTGTATAAATGTGCGTCCGTAAATTGGTGTTTCAGCTTGGAAAAAAGTCCAAGTAATCTATGAAATTGTAATACATTTGTATTGTTACTTGAAATAATAATGCTAAAATTAATAATTAAATTTTTATTATTTTTTTTTTCTAAAAAAAAATTATATATATATGTCCAACCTCTTACCTTAAATCATTTTTAGCTCACCTCGACTTCGTCGAGATGAGCTTATGCTATACCTCCGGTGTTGCATGGCGTCGGCGTCCCGGTTAAAGTTCATTCCCAAATAACTATAAGCCCTACCTAGAACAAACCTGCATGGATGATGTATCTATAGGGATGAAAACTACCACACTTGCTTCGGATGCTGGATCTGACCTAGATTTTCGAGATGAGTGAACAGGTTAAAGTTTTTGGAGCAGGTACATTCCCAAGTAACTATAAGACCTACCTGGACTAAACTTGCATTGATGATGCATCTAAGGATGGACACTAACCAACCTGCTTCAGATGCTGGATCTAACCTAGAGTTTCCACGAGTGAATTTCAGCCATATTTTAACTCAATTAGCATGAATGATGTATCTAGGTATGAACACTTCCAGACTTGCTTTGGATACAGAATCTAACTTACATTTTCCAAATGAGTGACAAGGGTAATGTTTTAGGAGTAGCTATATTATATTACGGCCTGTTATGATTAAAATTGCCTTGATGGTGCATTCTAAGGATGAAAACTTCCAGACTTGATTTGGATGTTGTAACTGACCAAAATTTTCTTGATTAGTAAACAGATTAAAATTTTTTGAGCAGGTCTATTTCCAAGTAACTATAAGTCGTACATAAATCAAACTTGCATGGATATTGATCTTGGGATGTACACTAACTAGAAAAAAATATGATGTGAGATTTGCATTACTTATAGAAAACATTTTTCGAAGTGAGTTTCATAATCTTTGAATACCTATGTTTTTGTTGTTCTGCAGAGTTCATGAAAAATTGAATGTGCCATACGCAGCTATCTCTCTTCCTATGGCAGTAGTACTTGGTGTTGTGGTTTTCATAATAGAATGGTTCTGGCCTTATCAAAAAGACTTAGAAAGTTTGGGGGTAAGTTTGTACCGTTGAAATTCTAAAACGTCCAAGATAATTTCAAATACATGAAAATAACGCCAGTTTCAAAAATCTTTGAATATTGCATACATTGCTTTGATTTTTCTGGAAGTCATTTAAAAGTATAGTCGGAGAACGTTGTCATTTTTTTCCAACGTGAATTGTTAGATATTGTTTAATTCCATGTTATGAAATTTCAATACATTGTTTTTACCCTTTTCTGGACTTGTGAAATAGATATCTAACAGAGATTGTATGAATGCCAATAAGAGAACAAATTCTCTTTGGTACTAATTTGTAATAAATGTATCATTCATGGTGTTTTCGAAATCTACCAAAAACTTTTATTATAAAAATTTGATTTACATATTCATAATGATTTTAAGTTCATTTGGGTTTGTAAAAGTTTATATTTCTTATTATCATAATTGTTACTTTTTTTTTATTTTACAGCGAGATACCTTACTTAAGTCTAATGTGGTTACAACTATAGCCTGGCCACCTTATTTTGGAGGTATACACATTTGAGTTTTTTTCCTTGAATGATAATTGAATTTGTCGTAATAGGTTTACTTTTAATGTAACAGGATTGGAACTGATACATTTAGTTTATTTTGTTTTCAAAAATATTACAATTTTTTTTCTTTTAATTTGAACATAGAAACCAAACATAAGTTATTCATTTTAAGAGAATCCCTAATATGAGTAATATTATGCATTTTTTAAAATTTTATTAAAAAAAAAAACCAAATTAAAACACAAACCCACACACACTAATAAGACCAGATAAAATTAAAAGGTGTCAAACTAAAATGATGCGTTTTATTTATTTTTTTAAATTTGTTTTGTTAACTCTAAGGAGCATTGGTTGGTTTACTCCAAATTCCCGTGATCCTCTTCGTGAATGATACGATTGGTGGATCCTCAAGCTACGTCACAGT